>NC_069680.1:72636676-72939706 GCF_023699985.2 Odocoileus virginianus
CAGAAAATGCAGGGGTCTCATAGGACCCACTGGCTTTGATATCCAAGCTTCTTTTCTGAAATGTTGCTTCTAAAACTCAAAAATCAAAGCAGATTTTTAGCAATCGCTCCAACTCCTTTCAATATGATGAAATAATGAGAAGCAATTGCCCCGTGACATCTGACACAAAACGTTTCTGTTTCTAGTTTACCCAAATAACTAGATAGTTTCATTTATAATGAGATAAACGGAAAGGATGCTCGGTAAGACTTGGTGTCATTATAGAGCTATTTCTATGTTAATGGCGATGGGAAGAGAATGCAGAAATGGCTGTCACAGATTGAAAGGGGTGATGTTAAATATGTCTGCTAATGCGGCCGAGGTGGAAGGCCCTATTTCAATGAGGAGGATGAGCAAGTGCTGTGTGCCTTGTGTGTTTCCTGGAGAAGAGGGTGTTTGTGGCCCTTTGAGCCCCCTCCTGATTGTCTTTCCAACAATTACTCTGGTCTTCTCACACCAGACATTTGACCCTTTAGTGCAGGGGGTTGGGGGATGACCCCGTAGATTCTATGGGATACAAACCTCAGGTGGTCAAGCTGGGCACCATCAGGCCTAGGAGGAGACAGACCATGGTCTCAGGGGCCAAGGAAGAAACCTGACATTGAAGACAGGGCAACTGACTCCAAGCTGGGCTGGGGATGAAGCCATGGGATTGACTCAAGTGGGTAATGAGAAACTAGATACAAACTGGCTTAAGCAGAAGGGGTTCAGATGTGGCTTGGTTTGGGCTTAAAGGGAGCCATAAGAGTGCTGTTTCTTTTTTCCTGCTTTGTGCTCCAGTCTCTTCCATGGTGGGTCTTATCTCAGGCTTCCCATTGTGGTCAGGCCCCTACCCCTAGCAGTGCAGTCACATCCTGGCAGGCTCTGGGGAAAGAGGAAGAACCCTTTTCTAGGGCAGCTAGGAGCATGTCATTGCCTACCTCTGACTCTGATTGGCCCCTGTGCCCATCCCTGAAGCCCCACCCCCACCCCCCTGCCCTGTGCCAATTAAAATGCGGTACTCTGGTCAGGCCTG
Source organism: Odocoileus virginianus (assembly GCF_023699985.2). NCBI lineage: Eukaryota > Metazoa > Chordata > Mammalia > Artiodactyla > Cervidae > Odocoileus > Odocoileus virginianus. The sequence goes on from NC_069680.1 coordinate 72,637,731, forward strand.
GGCCATGGACTCCACCTGAATCCCATGGTCCCCAAATGATGGTCCTCTGTGAGTCCTTGTCTGTGTCTGGGGATTTCATGCTCCCCAACAGTGCTGATAAGGGAACAGGTTGGGTGAAGCAGGGTCCAGTCCGGAGCCCACCAGGGCGTTTTAGGAAGGCAAATCAGCCTGGGTCTCACATGTGTGGGAGCATCTTCCATGTAACTGTTAGGCCCATCCCCTCTTTCTGCCTGCATTGCTGCTGCTTTATTTTGAGTCCCCATTTTTCTTTTTTCCCTACCAAATCGTTATGGTCTGAGACCTTTTTGTGGAACACAAAACCTGAGTATGCCACATCCATGCCAGGATGAGGCCAGAGTCCTTAGTGTGGCAATAAAGCCTTTCCTTCTTTGGCCTCTGCCCCTTCCTTCCAGCCTCCTCGGACCAATCCAGGACCCCAAAACATCATGCTTGTGTTTTGCAGATGCATCTCCGTGAGGTGCCCAGCCCCCCCTGCCTGCAGCTAGAAAACTCCTGTGTATCCCTCAGGACCCAGGTCACATTGTCTGTTCTATGATGTCTCCCCATGTTCTCCCAGACGTTTGTCTGTCTGTGCTCAGGCTCTCTGTGTCTGCTTTTTCTTTATCAGTTTTAACAGCTGTCTCCTTGTCTCATGTCCCCAGAAGCCTGGAAGTTCCTTTAGGACTGTGCTATGAACTATTCTTTTAAATTTTTTATTATGAAACATTTCAAACATTGGAAAACTACAGAAAACAACAAATATGTATTCACAACCCAGATTTCATAGATAACAACAGCTTGCCACATTTGTTTTAGATTTCTCTTTGAAGAAATAAATATTAAAAAATATCACCAAAGCCCCAATTCCCATTCCCTTTCCCCTCGCTCCTAAGCTCCTGGAATTGGAATGAATCTCTATTCAACACTACACTCCTGAGAATCATTCATGTTGATTTGTGTAAATATGTTTGGCTCATTTGTACCACAATGGAGGGCTTTTGATTTTAAGAATAAACTGTAGTTTGTTTATCCTTTTTCTCCTCCCAGTGAGTGGCCTTGTTTTTGCTGTTTCAATGTTCTAAATGTACCACAGGGAAGGTTCTTGTGCGTGTCTCCTGAGATCGCACGCAGGAAGGTATCAGCAGATAACCCAGTGGTGGAATTGTTGGTTCATGCGCGTGTAGAGTCCATGCATCCTTGCCTTTGATAAACTTTGCCTGAGTTCTCACCAGGGTGTTCTCACCAGGTGTACCTGCTTACCTGCCTCTGAGGGATTTCAGCCCTGGGCTGATCTCAGACCTCCCCGACACTGACTATTGCGAGGCTTTTACATGTTATTCGGACCAGAAGAAAATAAAGATTTGTTTCATTTGCCTTGCCCCACGACTGATGAGGCTGAACATCTTTTCATATGATTGTTTTGAGTTGTTGATTTTTCTAGTGGCTTGCTTGTCGCTCTGCCTCCTGGAGTGGACTCCTTTTTCTGCTGGACACATCGTGTCTTATCCATCAGTGAGTCCCTGCATCCCTCCCCTGGCTGCCCCTGGTGAATGTTTGCCGGAAAGAGAGAATGGAAGAGGTGAACTGTGGGAACCAGGGAAGCTGGCCTGACTGTATGACTGTACAGGATGGAGGAGATGGGTCTGCTGGGAAGCGAGGTGCTGGGGGCTAGAATCAGAGTGAACAGAAAGGAGGTGATGGCAGGCAGTGCAGGAGGATGGATGTTGAGGCCCTGAGACAGGATGTGAGCCAAGGGTCCAAGGCTGTGCTTTAAAGAAAGCCTCCTGAGGAGTGAGGTGGGGAGGAGAAGCTGGGGAAGGGTCTTAGCAGGAGTGATCGGCTCACCCATGAGAAATGAGGACATCACAGCTGCCTGAAGGCCAGGGGTAGGAGTCAGGGGGACTGCCGAGCCTGGTGACCCTTCTCAACTCCACCTTCTGCAGAGCAAAGGGTCTCCGAGTCTTCCTGACTCTGTTGAAAACAGTTCCTCTGAGGCCTCGCTAAGCTCCTTGGGGGCAGTAAGAAGTGAGCCACAGCTCTCAGTCCTCTTCTCAAGATGAGCCTGTTAGCAACGACCTTCAGGACTTGTGTCTAGACTTTTTATTTCCAATTCCTCCTGTACTGAGTCATTCACCAGGCTCCCAGGCTGTCTCCACTTGGACACACACTCGAGGGAGGGCAGCCCCTGGGGGCTTTGCAGAGACAGTGGAGGACGGTCCTGGGCTCCAGCACTCACTGGGAGAAGTGGGCACTGGAGTCTCGAGTCCTCACCATGTCTTTATTCGCAAATCCACTTGCAGCCACTCTGTGGCCACAGTTCAGTTCTCATCTATGCCTAAGTGATTCTTTAAATAAAGTTCAGAATAATCTTTGAGAGGACAGGGGTCATGGCCGACAGCATGCCAGCACCTTCAATACACCTAGCACATAGGAGGCTGCACTAATGAGTTTTTTCAATAAATGAATGAAAAGATCAGAACACCCAACACTTCAAAGATGGCAGCTCTCCCCGAGTTTGTCTATACACAGAATTCCAGTTCAATTAAAATATCATCAGGATCTTATTTTATTTTTTAAACACTTAATCAAATTATTCTTAAAGTTCATCTGAAATCATGAACATAAAATAGCCAAGAAAAATCCTGAGATGAAAAATTTCCACAAATTAAATTTCCTTGCTATAATAAAACCTATCATAAAGGGACAGTAATTGAAAGGATATGGTACTGGCCCAGAAATGGATATATTAATGGACAATATTAAAATGCAGAAATGTATTCAAGTAATATTGGAATTTTGGTCATAATAAAACTGGCATATCAAAACAGTGGAAAGATGATTGTCTAATCGATGGTGTTGCAGCCTCTGCTAGAATATTTAAAAAACCAGAAGAGTTAGATCTTGGCTTCACACCACGCACAAAATTAAGATCCAGGTGCTGGGGGAAGTTTTCTAGAGTGCATTTCCAGTTTCCGTTGGACCAAGCTGTCTTGTGCCTTACCTCTAAGCCCTCTCAACAGAGGGGTCTTGCCCAGCCCCACTTCCTTGTCCTGTCATGAGAGGCCACTGCTCTTGCTGGATGTGGGTCCTTGGGTCCACTCTTGTCCTTTCTGCTCAGGAGGTTGCCGTCCTGTAGGACTGTGAGGATTTGAGGTGCTAATGTCAGTAAAAGATATGACCATGAGAGGCAGCAACACACAGCAGACTTTGTTGGGTGACACTTGGTCAGGGTTGCAGGTGGGGGAAAGGAGTCGTAGCAGGAGCCTGGATAGAAGGCCTGGCAGCTCAGGGTTGCTGCTCAGAGGGAAGGAGGGCAAGGGACATCTCCAGGAGAGAAGGGAATCGAGGGGGCTGGCTTATGTATTTGAGGTCTCTCAGCAGCGTGGGCCTTAGCAGCTTGGGGGCTTATGACTGCAAAGCCCCATCTTATCAATAGGTAGCAGCTGCTGGGTGAGGTGGTGGTTTGCAAAGCAGGCATTCTCTAAATGGCTAAAAAGGTGCTTGTTTGGACTATATTAAAAATAAGTGAATGTGTAAGAACTTGAATTTAGCAATGGCAAGCCTTTGAGCTCAAGGATCTCAGTCTGCAGTGAAGAAATAAAGCCCCATGGAGACCAGTACACAGAGGCCATCTTTGGCTCATTTATATAGCAAGTCCCTACCTGCAGCTTCACTGGCAGTGACTGGTGGGGCACCCTCCCTTACCAGAGAAGCTGTGTATGAGCAGATCCTCTGAGTAGGCTCCAGAAGCCAGGATTTTTTTTTTCTTTAAGCTCCCCAGGTGATTCTACTGTTAAAACTGGAAACCACCAACATAGGTCCATGGTCCTCAGACCTAGCTGCCTATTAGACTATTTGGGTAAAGGTGAGAAGGGTGATAGCATCTACCAGGAGGGCCCCAATGCCCACGTGGACAGGGAGTGGGAGTGTCCAGTGAGTGGCTGCCTGGGCCTTCCCAGGTGGCTCAGTGGTAAAAGAATCTGTCTGCCAGTGCAACAGACTCAGGAGATGCAGGTTTGATCCCTGGGTTGGAGAGATCCCCTGGAGTAGGAAATGGCAACCCCTTCCAGTATTCTTGCCTGGAAAATCCCATGGACAGAGGAGCCTGGTGGGCTACAGTCTATGGGGTTGCGAAGAGTCGGACACGACTGAGCACACACTCAGGTACTTGCATGATTTCCTGTGTCCTTGCCTCATTTCAGACAGGAAACCAGGCCACCCGGCCATCCACTCCCTCCAAGTCTCTTCTTCATGTCACTCAGGCTTTGCCAGGGTTTTTCCTTGACTGGCAGTGACCTGGGATTACCTGTAGCGGTCATGTCCGTTTCCCTCCCACTCCTGTGGTGTCTGACAGAGCACGCCCTTGGCCTGTAGAGCTGAGTTAGAAAGGTGACTTTCCAGCTGAAAGGCACTGGAATTTCTGGCACGTCTTCCAGTGGCCCCGACTGAGGCCTTGTCTCTCAGAGCTCAGGACTGCCCCTGCCCCACTTCCTCTCACAGGCCAGGTGGGCTCCCCTCAGCTCTCTCGCTGCTGCACAGATTCAGAATCTGTTCTCAGATTCTCACGTAGCCAGTGTACTGTTCTGTGGGGTGCGGATGGCGGAGGGCCAAGGTCCCTCTCCAGACTGAACTGGGAAGAGGGCGTAGTCCGTGCTCTGTGCGCAGGGCCTGGGACTCAGCCTTGCACACATCTGCTCTCCTGGCTGCTCCTGAGCCGCTGTCCCGCGGGGTCTCAGGCAGTTTGCGAGCTTCTTCCTGGGACGCGTGGGCTGGGCAGGGAGGGAGGGGCGCCGAGCCCACCTGAGCTGTCCCTCTTCGCTCCTCGCCTGCCCCCAGCTCCTTCCTGTCACACGTGTCCTCCAGTGGAGTTCGACCTTTACAGAAAGGAATGATTTGATTTTCCAGGGAAGGTGGTGAGCATCAGATAGACTTTAGCCATATCAAAGCAGCATATCAATTAAATATCTGCCAAAGAGTCCTCTCTGGGTTTCCATCTTCTAAAAGGCTCACAATAAAATTAACTCCAAAGTTACTGAACTGAAAAGTGTACAATTACTGTCTTGTTGGTAGAATAAAATAGGAAGGATTGTTTAGGCACTTAATTGGCATCCAACAACAGGCGATGGTATGTTAATTAGATGTCAATTACGGCAGAGTGCTAATTGACATTTGATAAGCATTCTGACTGATAAGCAGTGTTTGCTCTGCCAAATTAAATGGCTCTGTTTGACGGCTGGGAGGGGCCTTATCTAAGGGTTGCAAGTGCCTGGCGGCTTCCAGGAGGCAGAGGCTGCCTTTGGGGCGCCCTTCCCTTCATTCAGAAACACTTCCAAGTGTCAAGTGATTGCATCCTAGTCTTGAGTTTTCTTCAAATGTTGCCTCTGGGAAAAGAGATGGTTCTCCTGATGGAACCAGGCTTTGCCTGCCTCACATGCAGATCATCTTCCCATTTTCTGTCTTTCCTTCTCAGCCTGTTCGCCCCAGTGTGAGTCCAATTTCTTTACAGTCATACCAATTTGAATGCTAAACCTGCATCCACCTCTTCAAAGCTATGAGCCCTGGGCAAGTGTAGTTGACTTATCTGGACCTCATTTTCCTTCTCACTGACATGGGGACATTGCCTCAGTATCAACACCACTGGCAGAAAAGTGTCAGCCAAATTTCTAGCACAGAGAAGGAGCTCAATACAATCTAGTTCCTCTTTTTCTCTCTCCTCACTTTCCCTTCTGGTCTCTAGTTCCTACTCCTGGGCTGTGGCTTTGTTCCATTGGGTTGCACTGTGGCCTGATAGCCATCATTCCAGTGCTCCATCTTAGCTGAGACCCAGGTTGACAACCACCAGAGAAACAGTGGCTTGGTTTAAATGCTGGTTCTGCCACTCATTAGCTATGTGACACTGAGCCAGTTACTCCCCCTCTCTGTTCTTTGGTTTTCTCCTCTGTGTTGCAGGAATAATTGACAATGCTTATCTTCTAGAGTTGATGGAATGACTTAAGATGAAGCCTGTGCTCTCAAGTGTTCAGTGTACATTGGCTGTTGTAGTCATCAGACCCAGTCGTCTAGGGTGAAGCCATTGAACTTGATTCTCTTATTCAGTAACCAACTCTTGAGTGTATTCAGGCTTCCACAATCCTTTTTTAAATGGATGGCAGCATGCCAAATGGCCTTATTCCATCCTCTTTACCTCCTGTCTCTTGAGGACTGCTGGATTGGTTCAGATAAACTCTGGCTGCTGTATGTGGCAACTGCATGGCATGCTTTTCTAAAGAGCATATTTTCGTGTGCATGTGTGTGTGTGTGTACTTGCACATGGGCCTGCAGACTGATTAAGTGTTAGTGAGTCCTAGTTCTCTTGTAATAAAAAAAAATGTGAATCATTCTTTGCTACCAGTTGGCATTTTATTCTAAAATATCACTTGGGAACTTAGCTTGCCGATGGAACTAGGTCAATTTGATGAAAGCTAATTTATTGAATGGCTAATTTGCCAAAAGCCAATTCACTAGAAGTTAATTTGCTGAAAATAAGTTTGCTGAATCATTAAATCACTGAATGACCAGTTCACTGAAAACTGTCAAACCTTCCACCCCGTTTAGGAGTGGTATCTGTAGATGTTTTGTGGTCAGAACCAGAGGCACATGTGGAAAAGACTCAGAGGCAAAGCCAAGGGTTAGACAAAGATCCTTAAAAATAAAGAAGCTAGGAACTGGAATTAAAGGGAAAGCTCCTCTGCTTCCAGTTAAATACCTTCCATTTAAAAAGTGCTCTGCCTTTGAGTATTGAAACCGTACACATAGCTGACTTAGGCTGCTCTGTGGTTCAATGGCTGCAAGCAAGCTATGATGAAATAGTAACAAAAATGCATTCTCAAATATTTATGACTAAATCACTTACAGATTGGCTTTGGCAAACTGATTTTCAGTGAATCAGTGAGAATGGCCAACTGAGAGAGGCCAGTCATCCATCCATAGAGAACAAGAGGCTGATGGTGGCCTCTGGTCCACATATGCATCTCAGCTGGGGATGGGACAGGGGAACTGGGACAGGGAGCAGGTCAAGCAACCTGTGCCTCTGGAGCAGTAGGATTGATAATTAAGCCAGTAGTGGTTCTTAGTTCTGGGGCATGCTTAGAAGGATGCCAGACCCAGACACTGCTAAGAATGGGACAGGCAGAAGCTCAGAATTGACCTGGGCCCAAGGCAATAGGCAGGGCTCTGGGGAGGTGCCCTCCACAGCCCCGGGCCTTCTATGAGGAGCAAAACAGAATTGGCAGGGGCCTGGGGACAACCCCTGACCACCGGGTTAAGGTGGGGTCCCTGGGTTCCCTGAATGTAGGCTAACTTATCAACTAAAAAAAAAAAAAAAACAACAAAACAAACTATCATGTGCTCATAACAGTAAAAAGAAATAATATTAGCTGAATATGTTCTCAGTCATGCCTGACTCTTTGCAACCCTATGGATTGTGACCCACCAGGCTCCTCTGTCCATGGGATTTTCCAGGCAAGAATACTGGAGTGGGTTGCCATTCCCTTCTCCAGGGGATCTTCCTGACCCAGGGATTGAACCCAAGTCTCCTGCATTGCAGGCAGATTCTTTACCGTCTGAGCTACCAGGGAAGCCCCTGAATATATTGAGCATTTACTATGTCCTAGAACCATGCTAAGCACTTGTACATAAGATCACAGAGCTAACAAGAGTCAGGGAGTGTCTTTACAACTAGCTCTGTCTGGGTGCAGATCTATGCCCTTGACTCAAAAAAGTTTATATAATTATCAGAGTGTAAGTTGCTTCACTAGTGTATGACTCTTTACAACCCTATGGACTGTAGCTTGCCAGAATCCTCTGTCCATAGGATTCTCCAGGCAAGAATACTAGAATGAGTTGCCATTTCCTTCTCCAGGGGATCTTCCCAACCCAAGGACTGAACCCGCGTGTCCTTGACTCCTGCATTGTAGGTGGCCTCTTTACTGCTGAGCCACCGGGGAAGGCTCCTATGTAATTATATGTAAATATATATGCATGGTATATCCTTTATTTTAAAAATACGTATAAGATAATGTACTATTCTTTTTACTCTTTTCATTTAAGTACATGAATTGAAATTCTTTCTATATATACATATATATATATATATATACATCATTCTTTTTAAAAAACTGAGTGTTATTCCATTGTGTAGAGCTGTTGAATCATAATTTATTTAAACAAGTATGAGGTTCCGATTGCTATATTTGACAGTTCTTGTTATTACTCATTCTTTTAAGTTTAGCCATTCTGGTGGGTGTGAAATCATGTTTCATTGTGGTTTTATTTTTAAATTTCATTTATTTATTTTTGGTTGTGCTGAGTCTCTGTGGTTGTATGAGGACTTTCTCTAGGTGCGGCAAGTGGGGGCTACTCTTCCTTGCAGTGCCTGGGCTTCCCATTGCGGTGGTTGCTCTTGTTGCAGAACACAGACTCTTGGCGTACGGGCTTCAGTAGCTGCAGCACGTGGACTCAGCAGTTGCAGCTTGCGGGCTCTAGGGCTTGGGTTTGTTGTTGTGGTGCACGGGCTTAGCTGCTCCACAGCAAGTGGAATCTTCCCAGGCTAGGGATTGAACCCTTATCCTCTGCAGTGGCAGGTGGATTCTTATCCACTGTACCACCAGGGAAGTCCTCATTGTGGTTTTAGTGTACAATTTTGTGATGACTATTGGAATTGAGTACATTTTCATATATCTGTGGGGCATTTTTCTACACTTTTTTGTGCCTGCTCAAGAGTTTCCTATTTTTCTATTGCAGTGTCTTATTTTTGTTTGCTTGTAGTAAATCTTTGTATATTCTGGATTCAGGTCTTTTGTTACTTACGTATGTATATTGCAGAAGTTCTTGCAGCCTCTGACTTGTTTTTGATTCTTTGAATAGTGAAAGTGAAAGTGAAGTTGCTCAGTCGTGTCTGACTCTTTGAAACCCGTGGACTGTAGCCCACCAGGCTCCTCCATCCATGGGATTCTCCAGCCAAGAATACTGGAGTGGGTTGCCATTTCCTTCTCCAGGGGATCTTCCCAACCCAGGGATCGAACCCAGGTCTCCCACATTGCGGACAGATGCTTTAACCTCTGAGCCACCAGGGAAGCCTTGAATAGTATCTTTTGGAAATAAGAGGGTTTTCATTTGTTTGTTTTGTTTTTGTGTTTCTTTTTTGGCTAAGCCACAGGTAGGTTGTGGGATCTTAGTTCCTGAGGAGGGATTGAACCTAGGCCCCCTCAACCCTCCACTCCCAGCAGTGGGAGTGCCAAATACAGGATCAGCAGACAATTCCAAGAATTCTCAATTTTAATCAGGTTCAACCTAGGAATTGCTTCGTTTAAAGTTGGTGTCTTTTGGGTCCTGTTTAAACATGATTCTTTATTCCAAGATAATGAAGAAATTTTCCCATATTATCTTCTATAAGTTTTATTGCTTTGTGTTTTTATTTATATGTACAATCCATGTTTAATTTTTGTTGATGACATAGAGGTCCAGATTCCACTTTTTTTCCAAATGTTTATCAAATTACTGATGTATCCATGGAGAGAGATGTACTCCACATCAACCTACTGCCATCTTGTTCTTCCTCCATCTCTGTTTATCAAATTAACCCAATGCCAGGATGATTAAAAGGCCATTGTTTTTCCCTCTGCTATATAAAGTTACCTTTGTTGTAAACCAGGGAGTCATTGGATTGACTGTTTCTGGACTCATATTCTGTTTCATTGTTTAATTACTGCCTTAATTATTTTGGCTTTCTAAATCTTTATAATGAGTAGCTCCTATTATTCCATCTGGCTTCAAGAGATTCTTCATTTTTCTCGGCCCTCCGTATTTCTATATAAATTTTAAAATTGTCTTGCCAACTCCAAGCTGAATAAGAAAAGCATGCTGGAATTTTGATAGGAGTTCATGATGGGGTGTATCCCTCCTTTTGTTTAGGTGATCTTCAATTTCTCACAGTATTTTGTAGTTTTGTGCAGAAACTAGAATTATTGTACCTTCTTTGTTAAATTTATTCTGATGTTTATTTATTTTTCTTACCATACTATAATTGGAGTATTTTAAAGTTTTGTTTTCTACTTGTTCATTGGACTGTAAAGCTACAATTACTTTTTGTGGGTTGATTTTATACCAGTGACTTTGCTAAATATATTAATCCTAGCAGTTTGTCTATAGATTTTTGTGTATTTTCTCTCACACTGTCTTTAATGCAGTCTATATTTTAATTTATGTCCTTTATATTTTCTTTTCCAAATTTTAAATATTTCATTTTTGATTATGGCTTAATTGTACTGTAGTATCTCTAGCATAATGTTGAATACATGCTGTGACAACAAGGATTCTTGTCTCATTTCCAACTTCAGGGGAAAAGTGTTTAGAATTTCCTGGTTACATGTAATGTTGTTTGTGGATTTTTTTGTACCTATAAATTAATAGATTAAGAAAATTTCATTTTAGTCCCAATTTGCTAAGATTTAAAAAAAATCATGAGTGAGTGTTGAATTTATCAAATGATTTGTCTTTATTAAAGTGAGTTTGTTTTCTGCTGTTGTTTATGTAGTAAATTAAATTCATTGATTCTCTAGTAGAAAATTCCTGTCAGCAGAACAAACACATCTTCATTGTGGTGTGTTATTATTTTTAAGTCACTAAATTTCTATGATTTTTGATTCTGTGTTTATAACAGAGATTAACTTGTGATTTTCTTTTCTTGTAATCACTGTCAGATTTTGGAATCAAAAGCTGTGCTTGCTACATAGAACACATAGGGAAGCATTTTCTTTTTGGTGTTTCTGGAAGAGTTTAGGTGTGTCTGACATTATTTCTTTAAATATTTTGAAGAATTCACCAGTGCAGCTGTCTGGGCCTGAAGTTTTGTTTGAGGAAATATTTTTCATTATGGATTTAATTTCTTTAAAATGCCATAGAACACTTTATATTTCCTATTTTGGGAATATTTTCTTAGATATTTATCCTTTTCATCTAAATATTTAAATATATTGGCTAAAGGTTGCTCATTATTTTCATATTTCTTTTTCATGCCTGGCAGATATGAAGTCATATCAGTCTTTTCATTCTTGATATTGATTCTTGTACCCCTCCACCCCAGATTTAGTCTTCCTAGGGATTTATAAATTTTATTAAATCTTTCAAGGAGCAAACTTTACTTTAGAACTTTGGCTCTCTTGATTTTCCTCTGTTCTCCGTTTGTTTTCCCTTTTATTAATTTCTGTTCTTTATTATCTTCTTTGACTTTAAGCTTGATTTGCTGCTCTTTTGCTGACTTAAGATGGATGTTTAGATCCTTGTCTTTTGGCATTTCATCCTGTCTCATGAGTACATTTAATGGTAAACATTTTCTTCTGTTTATAGTTTTAACTGAATTCCATACATTTTGACATGCCACGAATCACTGCCATTCAGCTCCAAATATTTTCTAATTTCCATTGGAATTTTTTCTTTCACTATGTACTATTTAGAAGTATATGGCTTAATTTCTAAATATTTGAGAAATTTCTAGTTACTTTGTTACTCATTTCTAGTTTACTTCCATTATAGTCAAAGGTTATACTCTGTGAAAATTTAATCTCTTTACATGTTTTGATATTTGGTTTATGGACAATATATGGTTGGTACTGGTAAATTTTCTGTGTGCCCTTTGAAAATAATTGTATATGTTGCAGTTTGAGATAGAGTGTTGTATCTATGTCAATTAGCTAAAATGTCTTAAATAAGTTTAAATACTCTATCTGGAGTTTTGTCTACTTACCTTTTCAGATATAAAGAGATGTATATGAAAAATTTTCACGCTAAAATTGTGGATTCATTTACTTTTTTCCCTTTTAGATTTGTCAATTCCTGTGTTATGAATTTTGAATCTATGCCATTAGGTACATATAATTTTAAATTTTTTTCCAATTTTACTGATTGTTCACTCTTTTATCATTATGAAATATCCCACATTCTCATTTGTAATGTGTTGTCCCTAAAGTTTATTTTGTCTGATATTACTATAGCTGTCAGCTTTCTGATACTGTTTACTTGGTACCTTTTCTAGTTTTTTACTTTCATCCTTTCTATATCCATATATTTAGGGTGTGCCTCTTATAAGAAGCACATAGTAATTGATTTTTAATCCCCATGATAACTTTTACCTTTTAATTGGAATATTTAACGTACTTATTTTTAATGTATTTCTTGATACGTTTGGGTTTAAATCTGTCATCCTGATTTTTTTTTTCTATTGATTCTGGCAGTTCTGTGTTTCTTTCCCTGTGTTTTCTTGCTTGCTTATAGATTCATCAAGTAGTTTTCATTCCCTTCTCTATTAGTTTGATGGCTTTTATATTCCTTTACTGTTTTTTAAATGGTTACCTTAGACGTTACAGTAAGTGTCCTTGATTTTTTTAAGCTCTAATAAATTATCTTTCACATCTCAGTAATTCAAAGAGTTTAAGATACTTTAACTTGATGTATTTCTTGCCTTTTATATTGCTTACCTCCTGTATCTTAATTGTGTAAAATTTTAAACCGTGCATATCATTATTATTGTAGTTTCATATAGTCATTTAGATCTATCTATCTTTCAGTCTGTCTGTGTGTATGCCCTTTCTAATTCTTTTTGTTTTTTCCTGGAAGACCATGCTTCCATTTAGAATTATTTCTCTTCTGCTTAAAGAACTGTAGTGTTTCATGTAATGCAGGTATCTTTCGTGAAAAAATGTCTGTACTTTGTCTTTATTTTTAAGGACATAAAAAATTCTTTTGCTGGTGTAACACTTAGCTGTCGGTTAGCACTTTGAATATATCATACCAGTATTTCAGGCATTCCCCTCCTTGTCTCCAGTGGGAAGCAGCAGTTTTATTTCCTCTTAATAATCAGGATCATGTAACCCAGTCTGTGTAGTTAGGCCCCCTTGTTGCTTACTGGTTTAATGGCATGTGGAGCTCAAAGTTGCCGTGTGGGAATCTCAACTCCTAGTGTCTCTGGTAGAATAATCTCTCCCTTAGTAATTATGAGCTTGAAGCCCGCAGAGCTCCATTTTTGTGCCATATTTGGGCTCATACCCCTGAGTTATGCTGTGATCTTATCCTGGAAGTGGGTCTTCAGGCAAGAAGGAGTAGTGGTGGTAGGGGTGTGGATCTTAAGAAGACTGAGTCTCCTTTTGCAATTAATCCTCTTGATGCCAGGTCGTCAGGATCCTTTAGTCAAGGCAGAACTATGTGGTCATCACTGAGGAGAGAGGGGAGACTTCTCTCGGCAAAGGATGACTCAGAAGGATCTGGGAATTTGAGGGTTTTGGTTTCATCCAAGTCTACCCAAATGACCCCATTCTCAGGGTCCAACCCAGTCATCTTAACTTTATCATGAGAAATCTGGTGAGAGTGTGATTCTTGTTCTCAAGCTGTTTATCCTTTGATTGAGAACACTGAAGGAGACTCTTGCTTACCTCACAGTAATTACAAAACCATAGGTTGGATGAAGCATAAAGTTATTTCCAAGTCTGAAGAGAGCAGACTCATAAACAACATAAACAAATAGTAGGATTAAAGAATGTGTGCAACATTTGTGCTGACAATGGGCAAAAATCCTTTTCAACAAAATTACTTCCATACCTTTTTAGTAGGAAGAATCATGGCCCATAAAAAGATATCCACACCTAATCCCTCAAACCTATTCAAACATAAAAAAAGTTTGTTTTATGTGACAGAAGGACTTTGCAGACATCTTTAATGGACCTTGAGGTGGAAAGCTATGCCTGGACCATCTAGGAGGGCTCAATCCAGTGCATCATTAAAAGCAAAGAATCTGTCCTGGTTGCAGGGAACCAGAAAGATGACAGCATGAGGACTTAGATAGTTACTGTTGGTTTCCAAGATGGGTGAAGTGGCCGTAAGCCAAGAAATGTGGGTTGCCTCTAGAAGGTGAAGGAAGAAAAGAAACAAATTCTCCCCTAGAACTTCTAGGTAGGAACATAATCTAGCCAACAACTTGATTTTAGCTCAGTGAGACCCGTTTCTCACTTCTGACCTTTATAACTGGAAGATAAGTTTGTGTTTTTTAAGCTACGAAGTTTGTGGTAATTTGTTATGGCAGCAACAGAAAACTAATACAGTAAGAAAAAGACAAATAACTCAACAGGAAAATAGGCAGAGAATATGAAGAGATTATTCACAGAATTAGCCAATTAACATTTGGAGAGATGCTTAATCTTACTAATGAAGCAGGTAAATGCAAACAGAAACAAGATACCATTCTTCACTCATCAGATTGGCAAATGTTAAAGCAATTGATAATACACCCTAATAGTGAGAAATAAGTACTTTTAAACATTGCTGGTAGGAGTTGAATTTCTGTAACTTTGGGGAAAGTAATATGGTGATATCTAATAATATAAATAACATACACATTTTCTATTTTTAAAGATCTTCCCTCTTTACCTATGGCCTTCCCTGGTGGCTCAGATGGTAAAGAATCAGCATGTAATGCAGGAGACCTGGGTTCGATCCCTGGGTCAGGAAGATCCCCTGGAGAAGGGCATGGCAACCCACTCCAGTATTCTTGCCTGGAGAATCCCATGGACAGAGGGGCCTGGCAGGCTACAGTCCATGGGGTCACAATGAGTCAGAAATGACTGAGCAGCCAAGCACACACTCTTTACCTGTAACCCATAGTCCCTCCTGATTTTCTTATATATATTTATGTATTTTTCAAATTATTTTTGACTGTGTTGGATCTTTGTTGTTGCTCAAGAGCTTTCTCTAGTTGCAAAGAGTGGGGACTTCTCTCCAGTTGCGGTGCATGGTCCTCTCATTGCAGTAGCTTTTCTTGTTGCAGAGCATGGCCTCTAGAGGCTGGGCTTAGTAGTTATGGCCTACGGGCTTAATTGCCCCTAGGCATGTGAAATCTTCCAGGACCAGGGATGGAACCGCCAGCCCTTGCATTGCAAGGTGGGTTCTTAACCACTGGACCCTCAGGAAAGCCCCAACACACAAATTTCTTGATTTAGTAAATAAATCCAATTTCAGCCATCTTTCTTTTACAGAAATAATAGGCCAATTTTTTTCTGTAATGTAAAAGAAAATTTGGTGTCAAAAAGCTGGAACTAATCTGAAGTTTCATCTTGGGTAGTGGTTAAATAAATTTTGATAAATTCATGATATGAACTATTATGCATAAAGTAATATTAACTAGATCTCTATGCAGAAGTCTATAAGGTGGTCTCTTGTGTACTATTGAATAAATAGGTTGCAAGATAATGCTCATAATGTGAATCCATTGAGATGCAAAATAATACAACAAAGCATAAAGTAACGTTTGCCTGCGTATGTTTTTATATATTTCTATTTGTGTAGAGAAATATGTGTAAAGATATACACAGAGCGGTTAACATTGATTATCTCCAGAAATGGCATTGGAGGTGGGGGAGTAAGTTAACTTTTTCTTCATACAACTCTATTGTTCATCTTTTTACAGTGAGCACATGTAACTTTTAACTAAACATTTAAACATTTCTAATACAGCATTTAAGAAAGGGATGAAGGCTTGCATTGTTGAACTTACGCGATCGCCCATCAGCTGACAAATGGCCCTTTCAGCTGGTGCTGGGGGCACTGCCTCCTGGCCACCAGTCCAGTTTTGGCTACAGCATACCTTTGTGTCTACACAGCAGTGTACCTTTATGTAGCTACTTCACAGTTTTGTCCCTCTTTTATAAAAATGAGGGGAAGATGGGAAAAAATGAAAGTGCAGATAAGAAGTGTAGGTTTCATAAATTTAAAACAATAGAATCCAAGATGGAAATCGTTAGATGTGCTGAAAATAATAAATCTCTTGCCTGAATCAGATACTCACTGGACTTGAAACAGTTGATGGTGAGTTTGGTTGTGAAAGAAAAGAATAAAATTAAGGAAAAGAGGCAAAGGTCTTATATCTTTTGAGACAAGTAATTTGGGGTTACATGATATATTTTTTTCTCTCCAAGATGGAGCCACCTCTAAACACACTTAAAACTGATAGGACTATTGCAGGTTATTCTCAAAATTACACTGTTTTGCAGGTACACATTGGATGTGTACAATAATAACTTATGCTCTTACTGCTTCTTCCTGGCATTTCTTTGTACACATGTCCTGATCCTCACCTCTGGTCAGGTAAGACCCACATGTGGTCTTCAGGATGGATAAGATAAATAGGAATAAAAAGAGCAAGAAATAGTCAAATTTCAACTATTTGTTTCCCCAAATGGGCTTTTAAGATTCAAAGGGGCAAACCCAAGTGAGACAAGGGACAGAATTTATATCACAAGAAAAGACTTGGAGAGAAGTCGCAAGGAGAATAAAAAAAGGAAGGAGCAGGCTACCCCTCTCATGCCAACTGGGAGCAGAGAGAAGGGTGTCTCAGGCTGGCGAGGAGAAGGGTAGCAGTGAGCCTGTCTCTCTGTGACCCCGGCAGGGACCGTGACAGCCTTTGGTCTTTGCTAGATCCAGAGTGAATATGCACATTATTTCTTTTTTAAACAAAACAACTTTGTTTATTTGTCTAGAGGCAACACTAAGGTGCTCAGTGATATTATTTATTCTTCAGTATTATTTGGATTTTTTTCACTTCACACCACCAGAAGCACCAGTGATCTGGGGACCCCTTTGCTTGCCTGTTGCCCACCTTCTCACATGTGTTGATAGAGGGGTGGTGGGCTGTGTCCCCTCTACCCCTGCCTGTAACTGAGTGCGTCAGTGGTGTACACAAGACCCAGATTTGTTCATCATGGAATTTGCAGTGGTAACTCAGAGACTCTGCTTCTGTAGTGCTGAAGCACTACGGAAGAGTAGTGGGGAGAAAGCTGAGGTTGGGCTGCTAGGAGATGAAGGGCTGAGAGAGGAAGGGGACTCATCCGTGGACGGACGGGGAAATCTAGTTCCAGACTTTTCCATCTCTGACTCCCTCCTGAGCCTTGACTGTATTCATCAACTTTTTTTGTCATGACATCACAGGCTATTAGGATACTTATACTTCCTTTTACCGCCTGCCTCCTCTCCACTATTTAAAAAAATTTTTCTTTTTTTTTTGGCTGCATCTCTTGTCTAGTGGGATATTAGTTCCCCAATCAGGGGTCAAACCTGTGCCTCCTGCATTGGAAGCCCGAGTCTTAACTGCTGGACTGCCAGGGAAGCCCCTTCTCCCCACTCTTTTTGTTTTATTTTAACCTTTTTACTTGGAAATAATTTTAGATTTACAAAAGAGCTGGAAGAGTGGTACAGAGTGTTCTTGTATCCCCTTCATCAGCTACCACTAATGTCACCATTTATATCTCCAGGATACACTTAAGTCAAAAGTAAGAAATGAACTTGGTAACCCAATCATCCAGATTTTTCTGAGACTTGCCTGGTTTTAACACTGAAAGCCTCCTGCACCAGAAAGCCTCCAGTTCCAGACAAACTAGGGCTATCCTGATTTTAAAGCCTAAGAGACTCCTTCAGTCCTGACAAACCAGGATGGTTGGGCACTCTATTACCTAATGTCCAGACTTCATTTGGATTTCCCCAGTTTTTCCACTGATGTCCTTTTCCTATTCTGGGATCCAGTACAAGAGATCACTTTGCACTTGGTTGTCCTGTCGCCTTAGTCTCCTCTGATTTGTGACTATTTTCAGTCTTTCCTTGATTTACATGACCTTGACACTTTTTAAAAATTGATTAACTTATTTTAATTGGAAGATAATTACTTTATAATATTGTGATGGTTTTTGCTATACTTCAACATGAATCAGCCACGGGTATACCTGTGTCCCCTCATACTGAACCCCGCCTCCCACCTCCCTCCCCGCCCTGTCCCTCTGGGTTGTCATGAGCACTGGCTTTGGGTGCCTTGCTCCATGCATTGAACTTGCACCGGTCATCTATTTTACGTATGGTGATATACGTGTTTCAAAGCTATTCACTCATATCATCCCACCCTCTCCTTCTCCCGCAGAGTCCAAAAGCCTGTTCTTTACATCTGTGTCTCTTTTTGCTGCCCTGTGTGTAGGATCGTTGTTATTGTCTTTCTAAATTCCATCTGTATGCATTAATATACAGTATTTGGGTTTCTCTTTCTGACTTCACTCTATATAATAGGCTCCAGTTTCATCCACCTCATTAGAACTGACTCAGATGCATTCCTTTCATAGCCGAGTAATATTCCATTGTGCATATTGTACCACAGCTTCCTTAACCATTCATCTGCCAATGGACATCCAGGTTACCCCCATGTCCTAGCCATTGTAAACAGTGCGTCAGTGAGCATTGGCGTACAAATGTTTCTTTCAATTCTGGTTCCCTTGGGGTGTATGCTCAGCAGTGGGGATTGCTGGGTCACATGGTAGTTCTATTCCCAGTTTTTTAAGGAATTTCCACACTGTTCTCTATAGTGGCTATTCCAATAGTGCAAGAGGGCTCCCTCTTCACACCTTCCCCAGCATTTATCATTTGCAGACCCTTTGATGACGGCCACTCCGACCAGCGTGAGATGATACCTCATTTTGGTTTTGGTCTGTATTTCGCCAATAATGAGTGATGCTGAGCATCTTTTCATGTGTTTATTAGCCATCTGTATGTCTTCTTTGGAGAAATATATGTCTTCTTTGGAGACACTTTTAAACAGTAGTGGTCAAGTACTTTAATGGTAGCTTTAAAAAAATTAGCTGGCTGTGTCGTGTCTTAGTTGCAGCATGTGGGCTCTCCATTGGGGTGCACAGGCTTCTTTCTAGCTGTGGCATGCAGGTTTTAGTAGTTGTGGTGCATGGGCTTTAGTTGCACAGAGGCCTGTGGGATCTTAGTTCTCTGACCAGCATTTGAATCCACTTCCCTTGCATTGAAGGGCAGATTCTTAACCACTGGACCACCAGGGAAGTCCCTGGTCAAGTATTTTATAGAATGTTCCTGAACTTGGGTTTGTCTGATATTTTCTCATGAATGGTCTGGGGTTATGAATAAAAGAGAATGAAGGAGGCAGTGCCCTTTCTGTCATATCACGTCAGGGACACATGACATCAACACAACTTATTACTGGTGGTTTAACCTTGACTGCTTGATTAAGGTGATGTCTGTCAGTTTTTTCTACTGTAAAGTTATCTCCCCCCCCTCCTTCGTAGTCTGTTCTTTGAATTGACTCAGTATATCCAGCCCACACCCAAGAGAGAGGAGTACCAAAGAATTTCTGGACATATGCTAAAATCACCAAAGCAATGTTTGGTCGAGATTCTTTGAGGCTGGGAAAATATCTTTATTTCTCCTAAAAAACTGGCCCACTAATTCTTAGCATGCATCAGTGGGTCTTGCTTGTAAGTAGTTGTTACTGTGGTGTTCTAGTGGTGATTTTCTATCCTTTCATTAATTTAATTGTCGAAGTTTATAATATTGGTACTCTGTCCAGGGTGCATCTTCTCCTCTTTAATTCTGTGAGCTTCACCTGAATTTTTGCATTGATTCTCCATTTTGCCAGGGTTAGCTCAGCTGGATTCTTCTCCTTACAAGCCAAGTGAAACCTTCAAGAGTGAGTACTTAAGATGTAGAAGGTGCTCAATAAATAATTTTTCGCTATTGCGTTTCTCCCCAAGGATAACAGGGATCTATGCAAAAGAATAGCATCTCACTTGGAGCCCTAGTGGCTGAGGATTCTGGAGGAAGAGAGAGTGAGGACTTAGATGCCACTTCCCAGAATTTCTCTTCCACCTTAGTAGACTACTCACCCAAACATGGAAGCACTTCCATTCTTCCTTCCCCTTCCCTATACTAAGTTCTCCTCCATAGACCTTTCACATGGCTGACAGAGTTCCAAGCTGTCTTCCTCAAATACAACACTGATCATGGTTCTCTCTTGAAGGCTATTCATTGCAAACAGAGTTACATTCTAATTTGTCACAAGACCCTCCATATACTGCCCTTTACTTCCCCCTTCATCATCTTTCACTGTCCTTCTCTTTAAATCTAAAACTGGAACCACACTGTACATCTCTCCTTTTCCTAAAACACTGCTGTTATTCCATGGCTCTGTGACTTTGCATAGCATGACCTCTCCAGATGGAATGTCTTTCTGTGATATCTTCCTTGACTTTCCCAAGATCTAGTTTCCAATGTTCCTATAGGAGCTTTCACCTATAAACCTCTGTCATGGATCATGTTATGTTTTGCAATTTATCCGTGTCCATTTCTGTCTTTTCTACTAGGTCATCTTGTTTATTATTTATGTATTTTCATCACAGAGCCTGGCAACTAAAAATGTGAGCTAACATTTTTCAAGTGCCTGCTTTATACCTGACAAAACAAATTATATCATTGATTCCATTTAAGAACTCTCTAAGGGAGGTATTTTTTTTTAATGATTCAATGGGGGCAAGAATAGTCTTTTCAATAAATATTTCTGGGAGAACTAGATATCCATATGTAAAAGAATGAAGTTGAACCTCCTACCTCACACCATATACATATTAAATTAGATCACAGACCTAAATGTAAAAGAAATTTCACAACTCTTAGATGAAAACATAGGGGTAAATCTACCTGAACTTGGGTCAGGCAGTGATTTATTAGATATAGGGCACAAGCAACAAAAGAAAAACAGATAAATTGGACTTCATCAAAATTAAAAACTGTTAGGTTTCAGAGCACATTATCGAGAAAGTGAAATGGCAGTTCACAGAATAGGAGAAAGCACATGCAAATCATATATCTGACAAGGGACTTGTATTCAGAATATAAAAGTAATCATGTATGTGTGTGTGCTAAGTTGCTTTAGTTGTGTCCGACTCTGCAACCCTATGGACTGTAGCCCCAGGCTCCTCTGTCCGTGGGATTCTCCAGGCAAGAATACTGGAGTGGGTTGCCATGCCCTCCTCCAGTGGATCTTCCCCACCCAAGGATAGAACTGGCATCTCTTACATCTCCTGCATTGGCATGCTTATTCTTTACCACCAGCGCCATGTGGGAAGCTCTTGTACAACTTAATAATTCAAAGACAGTCTAGCAGTTTGGACAGGTGTCTTGGTCACCTGTAGTCACCGATAAGACCAGAAACATGATAAACAGTACAAGAAAGCCCATCTGGGCAAAGTCATGAAGGCCAACCCTTTTGGAGTCACTTCTCACGTAAAAGGAACTGCACTCAAAAATGTGGAGTTTGGAGCCAAACAACCAAATTCTGCCATCAGGTAGTGTGTCACGGTTCAGCTAATCAAGAATGGCAAAAATACCACAGCGCTTGTACCCAGTGATGGTGGTGTGAATTTTATTGAGGAAAATGTGAAGTTTCAATTGCTAGATTTGGTAAAAGATCATTCTGTTGGTGACATTCCTGGAGTCTGCTTTAAGATTGTCAAAGTAGCCAGGGTCTGTCTTTTAGCTTTGTACAAAGGCAGAAAGGAAAATCCAAGACCATAAGTTTTTTTTCCAAGATCATAAGTTTTGATGGTGAAAGTGTGATAGTAATAAATTTTTATGTGCCAAAAAAATAATAATTAAAAGACTACCCAATTAAAAATGGGCAAAATATTTTAATAGATATTTCTCCAAAGAAAATATACAGATGATCAATAAGCACATGAAAAATACTCAGTATCATTAATAGTTGTGAAAATACATATCAAAAACGAAATGCTGCTTCATGCTTATTGGGATGGCTGTAATCAAGAGGACCAGTAATAACAAATATTCGTGAGGATATGGAGAAATTTGGAACCCTCATATACTGCTGGTGAGAATGTAAAATGGTAAGTCACTTTGGAAAACACTGAAAGCTTCTCAAGAAATTAAACATGAAGATACCATATGATCCCACAAGTTCCTATATATAATTGTCCTATGTACAGTTGTCCCTCTGTGTTCATGAGGGATCAGTTCCAGAACCCTGCTGATACCAAACTCCTTGGACATTCAAGTTGTTTTTATAAAACTGTGTAGTATTTGCATATTACCTATGCACATCTTCCTGTATACTTTTCATCATCTCTGGATTACTTGTAATACCTAATATGATATAAATGTCATTTAAATAGTTGTTGAGAGTGAAAGTTGCTCTGTTGTGTGTTGGTGCACTGCAAATTCATGTTTTGCTCTTAGAAACTTTCTGGAGCTAAACAGTTTTTTTTTTTTTCTGGATCCATGGGTTCACAGATAAAGAACCCATGGATATGGAGAGCCAACTGTATATACTAAAAGAAATGAAAATGTGTCTGCACAAAACCGTGTGCATGAATGCTCACAACAGCCTTATGCATAATATCCAAAAACAATTAATGTTCATCAATTAGTAAATGGGTAAACAAGATGTAGTATAGCCATTAAAATGGAATAATTATTCACAATAAAAAAGAATGAAATATGGATACATGCTACAACTATTGATAGATGGACTTTGAAAACACTATTCTAAGCTACAGAATATGGTCACTAAATATCATATGGTTTCCCTCATAGCTCATTTGGTAAAGAATCTGCCTGCAATGCAGGAGACCTGGGTTCAATTCCTGGGTTGGGAAAATCCCCTGGAGAAGGAAATGGCAATCCACTCCAGTATCTTGCCTGGAAAATCCCATGGACAGAGGAGCCTGGCGGGCTACAGCCCGTGGGGTCACAAGAGTCAGACTTAGTGACTAAACCACCACCAAAGATCATATATTGTACGATTACATTTGCATGAGTATTCAGAATAGGCAAATCCATTGAGAGAGAAACATAGGTTAGTGTTTACTTGAACTTGAGGAGGAGTGACTGCTAATGAGTGCTGGGTTTCTTTTTGGGGGTAATGAAAGTATTCTAGTATTAGTAGTAATGGTTGCACAGCTCTGTGTATATACTAAAACCCAGTGAATAGTATACTTTAAAGGGACTAATATTATGCAATGTGGATTATATCTCAATTAAGCTGATATGTGCCATAATATATCTGGCTTAAAACTCAACATTTGAAAAAATAAAATCATGGCATCTAGTCCCATCACTTCATGGCAAATAGATGGGGAAACAATGGAAACAATGACAGACTTTATTTTCTTGGGCTCCAAAAATCACTGCAGATGGTGATTGCAGCCATGAAATTAAAAGACACTTTCCTTGGAAGAAAAGCTATGACAAACCTAGATAGCATATTAAAAGCAGAGACATTACTTTGCCGACAAAGGTCCATCTAGTCAAAGCTATGGTTTTTCCAGTAGTCATGTATGGATGTGATAGCTGAACCAGAAAGAAGGCTGAGAGCCAAAGAATTGATGCGTTTGAACTGTGGTGCTAGAGAAGACTCTTGAGAGTCTTCTGCAAGGATATCAAACCAGTCCATCCTAAAGGAAATCAACCCTGAATTGGCAGGACTGAAGCTGAAACTCCAATACTTTGGGCCCCTGATGTGAAGAGCTGACTTATTGGAAAAGACCCCGAGGCTGGGAAAGATTGAAGGCAGGAGGAGAAGGGGGCGACAGAGGATGAATTGGTTGGATGACATCACCAACTCAATGTGTATGAGTTTGAGCAAGCTCTGAGAGATGGTGAAGGACAGGGAAGCCTGGTGTGCTGCAGTCCACGTGGTCGCAAAGAGTCTGACAGGATTGAGCGACTGAACAACTGCAAATGTCATAATATATGTATGTGCACACACACACTTAAAGATATGAGGTAGAGGTAGCCTGTGATTATGTCAACAGTAATTGAAACTAAGTTATTAGTTGCTAAGAAATTTCTTCTACTTAAAAAAATTGAATAGTGTATCAATGCTATGTTTCTAAGAGTTTAATCAAATAATAATAGATATTTTGAGAATGTTTGCTTATCCAGGGGCTTAATAAGTTCAAAAGGTAAAAAAACTCCTTTTCTTGCTAGTAAGAATTTTGAGAAACTCTGGAAGAAATGAAAATGAAGTATTAGAGCTGTGATAAAGTAAACCCAGGCACGTAGATGAAGTGCCCGAGCCATGACTTTGGGCAGAGCACACTGAATAGAGAGAAGTGTCCTTGGGAAGAGAAGTGTGAGGAGTCCCTTAGGAGCTGCCCAGCAAAACTCCTGGGGCTGCAGTTAGCAAGCTGGAGGAGCAGAGAAGGGTAACCAGGGGAATGCATGCGTAACTGGGGGACTGGCAGTGCTTGGCGTCGGAGACCAAAGCCAGACACACCAGTACCTGCAGAACCATCTTATGAATGACCACTGAGATCTGCAGGACTGTGTAAGCTACACTCGATGCATCTATTTAGATAGTGAGAGGTCCGGAGAGAAAGTATTCAGTAATGGTTAGTTATTTCTCTCCCTCCCCTCTGTGCACACTTTCCTCGTTTCATTTCCTACAGTTAATGTTTTATGTCCTTTAAGTGTTCCATGTAACAGGAGGTACTTTAAGCCATTGTCTGTGAGCTTGTTCTTCAGTGACAATGGCCAGAACACTCTCCTTGGCTTCAATTGGGGGAAAAAAATTAATGGAAATTTGAGGGTAGAGCTGCAGGATGAGTAGAAATGGCTGGTGGTTTCTGAAGACTTGGTGAACTGGACTTTTGTGCATTTTCATGTTTCCTTTCAGGCAAACTCAAAATAGTTGTACCTCTGAAAGCCTTGGCAGTTGCAAGGCTTGCTCTTGTCCATGGTCTTCCAGGCCACCCACATAGGCGGCTGGACTGCTGCAGTCTCCTTCTGAAGTGGGCGGGACCTGACACATCATCCTACACGTCTCCTCCTCGTCCTCCTCTCCCTTCTCCTCACCCTCTCCCCCTCCTGATGGCCTTTTGGGGAATGTGCCCTCTGGGGAAGAGGGTCACCTTGACAGCAGTCTCCACTGCTCAGGAACTCGATATAGGGACAGTGTGGATCAACAGTCTTGAGTGTGGCCAATCAGAATTGCATCTATTGCTTCCTGGCTAGTCCCCAGAAAGTTCTCCAAGTTACTAAGGAGAGGAGGTATCCAATGATCTCAAACCAAGTTAAATGAAAGAGCTGTAAGAAAAGACACTGGTCCTCCCTGACTGGGGAAGAGAACACCCAAAGCTGGCGTGTCCAGACACTACACTGAGTGCAGTGATTAGAAATGAAATGAAAGCATCACAGGGCTGCACTGGGGTGGCAACAGGAGCTTCAGCTTCAGCCATGATGCGTGAGGTCCGCTTCATGGCCATGAGCCCACGGCCACCCGGGAGAAGCAGCATGGACAGGGACAGTGAAGACGGGAGTGTGACACCCACCCACCCAGAAACACCCCAGGGCACCGACAGGTAGGTCCTTGTCTGAGGGGCTCATGAGGGTTTTACACCTGGGGCTGAAGTCAGAGGCTCTTGTGACTGGGACCCACATTTCATGATTTTGGATTTTCAGTCTGGCCTGTGGGAATGGGTGCTATTTCTGGCCCTGCTGAATGCTCATCCTTATAATAAATTGAAGGTGCCTCCCATGCAAGCTTCCAGTGGTTTACACACACACACACACACACACACACACACACACACACCCCTTGCTGAGTACTCGTGGGGATGGGCTGCACATCTCTACATTTCCTCCCTGTGCCCCTCTGTCCTGTTCCCCACTCTGTCCTGGGGACTCTGATCACCTTGGTGCCTCTGGACTCTTATTGCTGTCTCCTCACCTCACAGAGCCAGGGTCCTGCATGGACCCCACCCCGCTTCCTCCCTTGAAGCTCTCTCAAGGCAGGAAGTTCACTATGTCTGTTTCCCATCTCTCCTGGGTCACCATTCTTCATGGCCAGATATCCAGGGTCTTGAAAACCATTATCTTATACATCTAATGTGTTTGTTGTTGCTGTTTCAAAGGAGGGGAAATCCAGTCCCTGTTACTCCATCTTTTCCAGAAGCAGGAGAAATCATGTTTGAATTTGGACCCAGTCCACCCCAGTGCATGCTTCACCCCCACCACCTCTCAAGTCTCAGGCAGAACAGACTGCTTCTGAGCCAGCAGACGTC
Organism: Odocoileus virginianus; assembly: GCF_023699985.2. Lineage (NCBI taxonomy): Eukaryota > Metazoa > Chordata > Mammalia > Artiodactyla > Cervidae > Odocoileus > Odocoileus virginianus. Next base: position 72,663,665 of record NC_069680.1, read on the forward strand.
AGTCCAGCAAATCTCAGTCAATGTGTCTCCTCCTCAGGCCCTTCCTGGCCTCCTAATTTGAGTTTGGACTCCTCTTGCTGTGCCCCAGGACCTCCTCGTGGCCCCCCTGGGCTGTTCCCTTAACTCTCGTCAGCATCTCTCCTACCTGAGCTCTGGAGCTCACCACCTCTTCCAGTGCTCAGCCAAGACCGGTCCTATGGATGACTAAGGGGATGAATGAGTGAAGGAACCCCACTCCTTGGTCAACTGAGCCCTGGCAGGCTGGACGGGAGGCAGCTTAGGGAGGGAAATGATCTAAGTCTGGCCGAGTAATTCTGGCAGAAATTCCGTCTGGAATCCCGTTTCTAGGCTGCTTGACCAAGTGTGGGGACTTGAACCTGTAAAAACAGAGTGGCATTTTATAGAGAAAAAACTTAGCCTCTTAGTTGGCATATTTTCAAGCGAGAAAGGCACCATCCAGTGAGGTCAGGATTGTAGTTCATAAAAAGATCTATCTTCATGGCCACTTTCTCATGAGGGCTGGGGAAGAGGGCTCAGACTCAGGGATGTTTGGGGTGATTCTCAGCATCCAGGAAAATATCAGGAAATGCATTGCTGATGATGACAAAGCCAGGTCTTAGGGGAGGGGGAAGGGGGAAGAGACCTGTGCAGAGTGGTGTGGATTTGGGGAAATAAGAGAAAGATGAGAATGATTTGTTTTTAGACAAGGACAGTGTCTTTTCATGGGCTTCCCAGGTGGCTCAGTGGTAAAGAATCCACCTGCAATGCAGCAGACGCAGGGACATGGCTTCGGTTCCTGGGTCAGGAAGATCCCCTGGGGGAGGACATGGCAACTCACTTCAGTATTCTTGCCTGGAGAATCCAATGGACAGAGGAGCCTGATGGGCTGCAGTTCATAGGGTCGCAAAGAGTCGGACAGGACTGATGTGACTTAGCATGCACGCACGCCGTGTTATCTCATACCTTTGTCACATAGAGGAAAGAGTATGACTTGTGTCATACACACTTGGTGTAAAGTTAAGAACACTTGGGCTCATTGCTTCACTTCCAAGAGACTCAGTTTTGCTCTCTGTTGACTGGGTTGCCTGGCTCGGGGAGACAATGTATGGGAAGCACGAAGCTGAACACGATGTGCCTTTTCTTCCTCTTCTCACCTCTTGCCAGCTCCTGCTCATTACACAAGATGGGAAAAGACAGGCCAGAGGTATATGGTTTCAGTTCCTTAAGAAAATGAGGACATGGGAGCACGTTGTCTCTACCAGCCTCTCTGGAGCTTTAGGGTGACTGAGATGAGGCTGCCCCATCATTGGCTGGTTGAGGATGATCAGCCCAGAGTAGTGTAAGCATGAGCAGTTTTATTTTTTCCCAGCCGTTTCTCTTATCCGCACCCTGCTGAATCTCTTTTGCATCCTTGATAGCATCTTGATGAGATTCTGTAACTTTCAGGTCTCTATTGGATATTTAAATTTAATCCCAATTTACACCTTCAACCTCAACCTTGATTTGAACTCACCTCCTTGGAATGTTGGACATGGTTTTTTTGTTTTTGTTTTTTGCCTTGCCTTCTGGCATGCGGGATTTTAGTTCCCCAACCAGCGGGCACTGAACCTGTACCCCCTGCATTGGGAGCATGGAGTCTTAACCACTGGACTGCCAAGGAAGTTCCTAGGACATTTTTTAGTGGGAAGCCTGACTGCTAATTCTCAGGCAATGGGGAGGCTATCCCTCAACAGGTGGTTTTGCTCCTTTATAATGGAAGGGCAGGGATGGGCTCTTGGGAGCTGGTTAGAGGGACTTGTCATCTTCAGCTGTTGGTGTCTGCCTTGGAGTGAGGAACTGGCTGTCGGGTGTGGTTGTGAGTGAGGAGAGCTGTTGGCCTGCTCTCTCTCCTTGTCCTCAGACATGTGCTGTCCATCTGGGGGTTTGGGAACATCATTTAAGAGCTACTGAAATCATCTCCACCCCTGAGTTCTAGCTAGATAGCCCAGTTGTCTTTCTTTTTGGGCCACACTTCTATTGAACATTAAGAAATGTACCTCTTAGGTAGAGGGGGATCTGATTCACAGCCCCACCTCCCTTATTTCCTGTCTGCTGGTGAATGGGGAGTCTGGCAAGGGTCTTAGGAGGCCATTTGGTCCTCTTTTCCCCTACTTCCAGGTGCCCATACTCTTTCCTGAGTCAAAGCTGACCATCCTAGCTATATGGGGGCTCCTGTCATTATCCTGTGATCTTTCCTTCATCACCTCCGTTTTTTTTTTCTCCATCACTCCTCTGAGATGGTGTCCCCTTGCTGACCACCTCTCCAGCAGGCTGGGCCCACATGTCAGGGCAGATGCCTGGCCCCTGGGTTGGTGGTGGGGACAGCAATGGGGTGGTGCTAAGGAGAGTGGTCCAAAGGCAACATCATAAATGGCAAGGAAGACAGTGGAATTCTGAGCAAAAGGGAAGACTCCAGGGGTGTTGTAAAAGACAAGAAATCTCAAGAAAAGAGAAAGGTGTTTTCCAGCTCCAGGCCACAAGTCCTCAGGGGAGACTGTTTCCCATCAGCAGTAAGGGACGGCTTCAGGCCTGGGGGCCACTCCCCGGCCACCGCTGAGTTCCTTCCTCTTGAACCCACTCATGGCCATGCACTGTGCGCAGATGCGCAATGACTTCTTTCTAGATCCCTGCTTGGAGGCTCTTTACGCTTAATTTTAACCTCACTATCTACATCAGACATACAACAATCTCATTGTTTGTATCACTGAACTGAACATGCTTATGAGGCTTCATTTTCATTGCAGGCAGGACCATCCCTCTCACTATGTATCAACCAACCAACTTTAATCTTGGTAATGCAGTTTCTTCTGGTTTAAGACATTGTACATTTGGTTACATATTCAGCCAAATTCAGAACTGACCCTTTCTCTTCGCCCTGTCCTCACTTCTGGGGAGAAGTAAGTTCTCAGTGGGCATTCCTGTGCCGTCTCAGCTTCAGGGAAGGCAGGGTGCCACGAGACAGACAGCTGACAACTGAGCCCTATTCACCTTGGCCATGGGCATTGTTGCTCCCAGACTGCTGGACTTTATCCCACCTCTGCCACCATGGAAACCAGCTACCTGATCGTGAGGTCCTGCATCATGCAGGAACCAAGGTCCGGTGGTAGCACCTGATTGGCCATACTCAGGTCACATGTCCACCCTGTGGGCTGGCAGGTGGGGAGAAGGAGGACCCACTTCCCTTCTCTTCTACTGCATGGCTTTAGAGGTAAAGCTATTTCCTTTTTATCTTGGGATTCCCCCAGATAGGAAATATTTTGGGGGACCCAAAATGAGAAATATTTTCTGGAGCCATTGAGGACCTGAGCGAGCATCTGTCTGTGTCCCTTCCCTCCCCCTAGTCTCTCTCAGTTCTTGCAGAGTCAGGAGAAAATCTACAATGATTCCCTGGTGACTCAGGTGGTAAAGAAACTGTCTGCAATATGGGAGACCTGGGTGCAATCCCTGGGTCGGGAAAATCCTCTAGAAGAGGGAATGGCACCCCACTCCAGTATTCTTGCCTGGAGAATCCCATGGATAGAGGAGCCTGGTGGGCTACAGTTCATGGGGTCGCAAAGAGTTGGACACGACTGAGTGACTAACCTTTCATTTCTTTTGGAGAGGGATGCAGACATTGGGCAGGGACTCTGAGACAATGTGCCGGCCAGAGGTCACTGTGGGGTGGGGCATGGTCCTCCCAGTGAGTGAGGAGCAGGCTGGGAACAAGGGTGGGCCTGACTGGTGGTGAGTCTCAGAGAATTAGCCGTGTGAGAATGATGGAATCATCTGTAGAAGGACATGGGCCAGCTTTGTGCAGCTAGTGGAGAGCATGAGTTGACCAGCTTTAGACACTTGGCCATGGCATCTGCATGGGCAGAGGCCAAAGGCCAGAGATCGCCCAGCTGACCGCCCAACTGAGGCCTCATGTCCCATGTTCCTTCTGTCCATTCTTGGATGCTCTGTTACCCTGCCGATAAATGTCTCCTCTGATTATTTAGCCAGAATTGGTTTCTTTGTTTTAAACCAAGAATCTTGACAAATATGTTACTAACCATGCTGTGCCACCAGCTCTATTTTCCAGGGGTCCCAGGATGCTGTAAAGCACCTGGGTGATACTGTTTCAGAATTTCAGCGCAAAGCAGGGAAGCCTTCTGTCCTCTGCTTTCAGGTTCCCCTCCAGGTAACTCAGCTCTCTCAGTCCCTTCAAAGGCACACAGGTAATGTCCCATATTTGGTGTCACCACTTCCAAGTCCTCTTGATGACCTCCAGGCCTGTCTCAGCAGGGAGATGGTTCTTTATCCTATCCTGTTTCCTTCTCCACATTCACCTCCTCCACTCTGGGACTTTAACTCCAGGCTGCATTCACAGAGCTCTGGTTCCACATCTTCCAAATCAAATGCATCCTTTGAAATTCAAAGGGAAATCAGTTCTCTTTTAAGCACCCAGCTCTTGGAATTGAGCTCAAAGGTGAGAATTTAACTCTTTGACTGGTCTGAATCTCTTGTCCCACTTCCCTCCTGCTGAAGGCACTGCTGAGAAAAAGTGAAGGTTCCCTGAAAGGTGGGAAAAGATCACAGGACAGGACCCCTGGGAGCTGCCTTTTAATAATTGAAAATATTATAGCTCTACATTTTACTTTTTAAGTTAGGTCACACTTTTATTAATTATCTCTGGAGGGCTTATTAAATTTTGAAGATTATGGTATGAAATTATTAAAGATGACTTTATAAATGGTAACGCATTTTCGAGTCCAGATATTAAACTCTATCAAAGACTCTCAATCCCAGATGGAGATGAGGAGATGTGTTTGTAGAGAGGTCAGCTGAAGACTCTGTTTGCCTCCAGGGAGCAAATGTGCAGGAGCCCGGAGTTTCCACAGTCGATGCTCCCTCCTTGAGACCCCAAACCAGGGAGCAGCTGCTGCTTTTGACAGGCAGCCCTGCTCACTCAGCACCCCTCCTCTCCCCTCCCCCAGGGAAAGCCTCTGGGTTTTGCAGAAGTGGATTCTACCTACTCTACCAAGAGTAGTAGCAGAGCCTCTGCAGGGGGAGACTGAGGACCGAGGGTAGGCAGCAGTGCTGAGGGAACTCAGGATCCTGGAGAAAGTTCTAGGCCTGCTTCTTGGGTTCTCAACCCACAGAAAGCTGAGGCCAGAGTGACTCTCTGCGTGGAGGCAAGACTCTCTTGGTGGTGTCCTTTTAGTTCTGTTGGGGAGTGATATTTGTATGGATCTATGGGCTTCTTGTGGAGAAGGCAATGGCACTCCACTGCAGTACTCTTGCCTGGAAAATCCCATGGACAGAGGAGTCTGGTAGGCTGCAGTCCATGGGGTCGCTAAGAATTGGACACGACTGAGTGACCTCACTTTCACTTTTCACTTTCATGCATTGAAGGAAATGGCAGCCCACTCCAGTGTTCTTGCCTGGAGAATCCCCGGGATGGCAGAGCCTGGTGGGCTGCCGTCTATGGGATCGCGCAGTCGGACACGACTGAAGCGACTTAGCAGCAGCAGCAGCATGGGCTTTCCGGGTGGCGCCAGTGGTAAAGAACCCTCCTGTCAATGCAGGAGACACAAGAGACCTGGGTATGATCCCTGGGTCGGGAAGATCCCCTGGAGAGGGGCATGGCAACCCGCTCCAGTATTCTTGCCTGGAGAATTCCCATGGACAGAGGAGCCTGGCGGGTTATAGTCCACAGGGTCACAGAGAGTTGGACGTGACTGAAGTGACTCAGCACACACTCAGGATTAATCAGGAACATTGCATCTTGATAATGTGAGCTGGCTGGGACCTCAGTGACTGGGGATGGCATGACCATGGGAGGTCCTAGAGCTGGGGGTGGAGCGAGGGGCTTGGACAGTTAGTTGAGGCTGGCAGCAGGAGAGAGTCCTGATCCAGGAGATGGAAGGCGTGAGCTTTCTAATGACAGCCTCTGAAGAGCTGGTTCTCGCTGTGGGTGGTACAAGCCTGAATTGACTTGGATGTGGTTTCCTCCCAGCCCTAAAGGGAAGGGGCTGTGATCTCTGCAAAGTCTTTGACAAAGAGTGACTTGGCTTATGAGGAACAAGGTCTAAGCTAGACAAGAGGGACTGGGCAGGTGGGCAGGGTGTCAGTCTCCATCTGGCACCTGACATCCAGGATAGTTCCTGCCCTGTAGGGGTTAGGGTGCAGGAAGTGGAAAGAGGCACACATGTCAAGGTGCAGTCATCCTCAGGGGGCCAAGTCCTCTGACTTTCTCCTCACCTGCAAAGAGTCACAGGCAGCAGACCCACCCGGAGGCCCCCCTTTCCACATTTAGGGACCCTTCTGCCCTGGAGGTCGCTGGACAGATGGGATCAAAGGTCAAGCCCCTCCTTCCACTCCTCTTACTACACCTCCTCTCCTACAGTCCTTGTATTTTCAGAAGGCTGAGCCCCAAGAGCTGTTCTTGAAAAATATCCAAGCAGGAACTTCTTGTCCAGTCCTGTACTCCTTCACATACTGTTGAAGCCTGACTTGGAGAATTTTGAGCATTACTTTACTAGCGTGTGAAATGAGTGCAATTGTGCAATAGTTTGAGCATTTTTTGGCATTGCCTTTCTCTGGGACTGGAATGAAAACTGACCTTTTCCAGTACTGTGACCACTGTTGAGTTTTCCAAATTTGCTGGCAAAATGAGTGCAGCACTTTCACAGCATCAGCTTTTAGGATTTGAACTAGCTCAACTGGAATTCCATCACCTCCACTAGCTTTGTTCGTAGTGATGCTTCCTAAGGCCCACTTGCCTTCGCATTCCATGATGTCTGGCTCTAGGTTGGTGACCACACCATCGTGATTATCTGGGTCATGAAGATGTTTTTTGTATAGTTCTTCTGTGTATTCTTGCCACCTCTTCTTAATATCTTCTGCTTCTGTTAGGTCCACACCATTTCTATCCTTTATTGTGCCCATCTTTGTATGAAATGTTTCCTTGGTATCTCTCATTTTCTTGAAGAGATCTCTAGACTTTCCCATTCTATTGTTTTCCTCTATTTCTTTGCACTGATCACTGAGGAAGGCTTTCTTATCTCTCTTTGTTATTCTTTGGAACTCTGCATTCAAATGGGTATATCTTTCCTTTTCTCTGTTGCCTTTTGCTTCACTTCTTTATTCACAGTTATTTGTAAGGCCTCCTTGAACAGCCATTTGGCCTTTTTGCATTTCTTTTCTTTGGGGATGGTCTTGATCCCTGTCTCCTGTACAATGTCATGAACCTCTGTCCATAGTTCTTCAGGCACTCTGTCTGTCAGATCTTCTTTCTTGAATCTATTTGTCACTTCCACTGTATAATCGTAAGGGATTTGATTTAGTTCATACCTGAATGGTCTAGTGGTTTTCCCTACTTTATTCAATTTCAGTCTGAATTTGGCAATAAAGAGTTCATGGTCCATGCCACAGTCAGCTCTTGGTTTTGTTTTTACTGACTGTACAGAGCTTCTCCATCTTTGGCTGCAAAGAATGTAATCAGTTTGATTTTGGTGTTGACCATCTGGTGATGTCCATGTGTAGAGTCTTCTCTTGTGTTGTTGGAAGAGGGTGTTTGCTATGACCAGTGCATTCTCTTGGCAAAACTCTATTAGGCTTTGCCCTGCTTCATTCTGTACTCCAAGGCCAAATTTGCCTGTTACTCCAGATGTTTCTTGACTTCCTACTTTTGCATTTCAGTCCCCTACAGTGAAAAGGACATCTTTTTTGGATGTTAATTCTAGAAGGTCTTGTAAGTTTTCATAGAACCATTCAGCTTCAGCTTCTTCAGCATTACTGGTCAGGGCATAGACTTGGATTACCGTGATATTGAGTGGTTTGCCTTGGAAATGAACAGAGATCATTCTGTCGTTTTTGAGATTGCATCCAAGTACTGCATTTGGGACTCTTTTTTGACTATGAGGGCTACTCCATTTCTTCTAAGGGATTCTTGCCCACAGTAGTAGATATAATGGTCATCTGAGTTAAATTCACCCATTAAGGTCCATTTTAGTTCACTGCTTCCTAAAATGTCAAAGTTCACTCTTGCCATCTCCTGTTTGACCACTTCTAATTTGCCTTGATTCATGGACGTAACATTCCAGATTCCTATGCAATATTGCTCTTTAGAGCATTGGACTTTCTTCCATCGCCAGTCACATCCACAACTGGGTGTTGTTTTTGCTTTGGCTCTGTCTCTTCATTCTTTCTGGAGTTACTTCTCCACTGATCTCCCATAGCATATTGGGCACCTTCTGACTTGGGGAGTTCATATTTCAGTGTCCTATCTTTTTGCCTTTTCATACTGTTCATGGGGTTCTCAAGGCAAAAATACTCAGGTGGTTTGCCATTCCCTTCTCCAGTGGACCATGTTTTGTCAGAACGTTCCACCATGACCCATCTTGGGTGACCCTACATGGCATGGCTCATAGTTTTGTTGAGTTAGACAAGGCTAACTCAAGTCATTCTAACTAACTACAAGTGGTTCATGTTACCAGATTGGTTAGTTTCCTATGATTGTGGTTTTCAGTCTATCTGCCCTCTGGTGGAGAAGGGTAAGAGACTTATGGAAGCTTCCTGATGGGAGAGACTGACAGGAAATTGGAGCTTGTTCTGATGGGTGGGGCCATGTTCAGTAAATCTTTAATCCAATTTTCTGTTGATGGGTGGGGCTGTGTTCCCTCCCTGTTGTTTGACCTGAGGCCAAACTGTGGTGGAGGTAATGAAGATAATGGCGACCTCCTTCAAAAGGTCCCATGCACACATTGCTACACTCAGTGCCCCCAGCCCTGTAGCAGGCCACTGCCGACCCATGCCTCTGCTGGAGACTCCTGGACACTCCTGGGCAAGTCTGGGTCAGTCCCTTGTGGGGTCACTACTCCTTTCTCCTGTGTCCTGGTGCACACAAGGTTCTGTTTGTGCCTAAGAGTTTGTTTTCCAGTCCTGTGTAAGTTCTGGCGGGTCTATGTAAGTTCTGGTGGGAAATGGCGACCTCCTCCAAGAGGGCTTATGCCACACCCAGGTATGCTGCACCCAGAGCTCCTGCCCCTGCAGCAGGCCACTGCTGACACTTACCTCCCCAGGCTACACTCAAACACATTTCTGTCTCAGTCTCTGTCGGGTCGCTGGGTCCTGGTGCACACAAGGTTTGTTTGAGCCCTTTGAGCGTTTCTGGTGGGTATGGGGTTTGATTCTAAATGTGATTTCCTACCCTTCTACCATCTTGCTGGGGCTTCTCCTTTGTTCTTGGATGTGGGGTATTTCCTCACAGTCGCTCAAGCACCGTGTAGCTGCCGCTCCAGTGCCTACCATCTTCCTGGGGCTTCTCTGCCCTTGGACATGAACTTTCAGATGTTCAAGCTGGATTTAGAAAAGGCAGAGGAACCAGAGATCAAACTGCCAACATTTTGTTGGATCATCAAAAAAGCAAGAGAGTTCCAGGAAAAACATCTACTTCTGCTTTATTGACTATGTCAAAGCCTTTGACTGTGTGGATCACAATAAACTGTGGAAAATTTTTCGAGAGATGGGAATACCAGACCACTTGACTTGCCTCTTGAGAAATCTGTATGCAGGTCAGGAAGCAACAGTTAGAACTGGACATGGAACAACAAACTGGTTCCAAATCAGGAAAGGAGTACGTCAAGGCTGTATATTGTCATCCTGCTTATTTAACTTATATGCAGAGTACATCATGAGAAACGCTGGGCTGGGTGAAGCACAAGCTGGAATCAAGATTGCCAGGAGAAATATCAATAACCTCAGATATGCAGATGACACCACCCTTATGGCAGAAAGCAAAAAGGAACTAAAGAGCCTATTGATGAAGGTGAAAGAGGAGAGTGAAAAAGATGGCTTAAAGCTCAACATTCAGAAAACTAAGATCATGGCATCCGGTCCCATAACTTCATGGCAAATAGATGGGGAAACAGTGAAAACAGTGGCAGACTTTCCTTTTGGGGGCTCTAAAATCACTGCAGATGGTGACTGCAGCCATGAAATTAAAAGATGCTTGCTCCTTGAAAGAAAAGTTATGACCAACCTATACAGCATATTAGAAAGCAGAGACATTACTTTGCCAACAAAGGTCCATCTAGTCAAAGATATGGTTTTTCCAGTAGTCCTGTATGGATGTAAGAGTTGGACTATAAAGAAAGCTGAGTGCCGAAGAACTGATGCTTTTGAACTGTGGTGCTGAAGACTCTTGAGAGTCCCTTGGACTGCAAGGAGATCCAACCAGTCCATCCTAAAGGAAATCAGTCCTGAATATTACTAGAAGGACTGATGCTGAAGCTGAAACTCCAATACTTTGGCCACCTGATGGGAAGAACTGACTCATTTGAAAAGACCCTGATGCTGGGAAAGATTGAAGGCGGGAGGAGAAGGGTACAACAGAGGATGAGATGGTTGGATGGCATCACCAACTCAATGGACATGAGGTTGAGTAAACTCTGGGAGTTGGTGATGGACAGGGAGGCCTGGCGTGCTGCAGTCCATGGAGTTGCAAAGAGTCAGACATGACTGAGCAACTGAACTGAACTGAACTGTACTGCTTAAGAATCATTATAAGTACAAGAGCATGAGTCAAAACCATTTAAATGAAAAGAGGGTAATACTTGTTAAATCCCTGGTGACTTCCCTTATGATACTACACTTTTTCTGTGTCACATCTAACACTAAGGCTGCACTATGAGACTCAGAGGTCTAGGGAGTAGGAAACGGGGGCTCCCGGGAGAAGGGTGCTCTTTGGGTGGGTAAGAGGAGAATGAGATGTAGGGGTGTTCCATTCCCTGGTGGTGATGAGGATGGAGGGTTTGGGGAGAATCCTGCCTGGGGCCTGAGGAACACAGCCCCCCACGCCTTACTCCTTGACTTGTTGGGCAATGGGCAGGAGAGGGGGCTGAGAGAGGAGGAGGAGCTTGGGCTTCTGAGGGAAGCCAGATGTACAGCTAGTTCTGGAACTGCAACTGTCACTTGCTGATCCTTTGAAATGTGCTAGTCTCCTCTCCCCCTGCTGGGACGAGACACCTTTGTCATCCAAAATAAAAATCAGAAGAATATCATCGTGTGCTCACTCTTGAGGGAGAAGAATGTATTTTTTCTGGAATGTCTTACAATTCTGACTTCTTACTGATAATAATGAAGTTTGCTTACGGCTCATTCAGATTCTGAATGAGCGCCATGGACCTCAGCCACGGGGGACACCCCACTTTCTTCTGCTCTGCTCTCCAAGTCAGACTAGCTCCACCAGGGCCCCCTGGGTCAGTGGCTGCTGATGCGGCCCAGACTACAGATGGACAGAGGGCATTGCTGAAGAAAAGGCTGGAATTCAGACTTCCGGAAGAGAAGGCTAAAATGGGATTGTTTTTTGAAAGCACCCAGGACTAGTTGGAATTCAAATGCCTGAAAGGAAGCCCATAGAATCAGAAAAGGGAGGCTGCTTTGTCCTCCCTGGAGCGGCTTCCTGCTGAAAGAGGCTCTCAGTTCTGCATTACCAGCCGCCTGAAACATCAAACCCCTAGAAACCAGTTTTACTGCATCAGAAAATGATTTATTCTCTGGAGTTAATGATTTGGAACAATAGATGGGCCTTGGTCAAAAATCAATTTTTATTATTTGGAGAAAGGGTTGGATAAAGTCTCCTTTTCATTATCAGGCCCACAGATGACAATCCTAAATTACGATTGTTCAAGGACAAAACTTCATTTGGATTGTGGTTTGGGCACATTCTCAATTTTTTCCTTTCATTAATTCTTAAAGCTGAAATCCATACTTGGTGATGACTTGTGTAACTCTCACTTAAAATAAATCAGCTAGATTTGGTTTCTACCTAGAAAAGAGGAGCCTGGCACTCTTGGATACAGTTCTGAGTGAATGGTTATTAAGTGGGTTCATTGTTTGTGTGATGCTGCCTGGAACATACTGGGTTGGCTCTGAGACCTCATCGCAGGGCTGCTTCGGCATTTGTGTGGTGTGCGTGCCTGCTCAGTCACGGCAGTCATGTCTGAACCTTTGTGACCCCATGGACTATAGCCCGCCAGGCTCCTCTGTCCATGGAATTCTCCAGGCAAGAATACTGGAGTGGGTTGCCATGTCCTCCTCCGGGGGATCTTCCCAACCCAGGAACTGAACCCAAGTCTCTTGCATTGGCAGACAGGTTCTTTTTTGCAACTAGTTTCAGGACCCTACAAATCACAATTCTCTGGGTCTTTGTATCTGTGGTGAGAAGTGGGAGGAGCAGGAGGGCTCCTACTCAAAGGGGGAGGGGAAGGAGCCTGGGGAAAGGTGACAGACTGACTTCCAAGATGACCCCTCTCAGTCCTGATACTCTGGGTCCTCCCTCTGACTGATGAACCGCATTCATTCTCTCTTTTCCCCAGAGCCAGAAATCCCATGGCATTTCTGACACTTTCTGCCTTATTAAGGCTCAAAGACCCTTGGGGTCTGGCTCCCGCCTTTACTTCCCACCCTGTAGACCGTCCATGAACAGACCCTCAGAGCGCAGGGGCTTTGCTGCTCCTGTCTGCCTGCTTGCACCTGTCTGCCTGCTTGCACCAGCCCTGCTCCTTGAATTTAAGCTCGGAGCAATTGTCACCTCAGCAAGACTTCATACTTCCCTGTTTGCCGTCACTTTGTCCCTGCAGAGTTAGTTAGAGAGGAATCAAGTCAGCCTTCATTTCTTCATCTCTACTTTTCTCTCTTGTCTAGAAACTTAGGTGCCAGTGCATGTAAATATGTCCCAGGGCAGGGTAGGGGCTCCTGCAGAGGAGGAAGCCATCTGGACTGGGTGGCAAGGATGCCTGCTTGGTGCGGATGGGGCATGCCTATAGCTTTTGATCCTCAGAATCTGATTTCATGGATCTGTGAAATTTATCTAAGCTTTTTTTTTTTTTGTCTTGCCTGAAACCAATGGATAAGGTTATTACGTACAAAGAGGTTGTGCCAGGAAAAAATGTCAGTTGGAGTTTGCAAGTGACACGGGGAGGAAGCTCAAAGGATGAGCCACACACTAGGGAGGCTGAGCTGTCTGGGTGCTGAGCTGCAGGGGGTGGGTGCCAGGAGGCCAGGTACAAGGTGCGGGGCAGGTGTCTGGAGACAGCAGGTCAGGAATGAACAGCGGCCCTATATTCCCCATGGGGTCACCATCTCACTGTGGTCTCCCCATCTCCTGGGACGTGGTGACCTACTTTGTGGGTTACTAAGATTTCTCAGACTGGTTCCAAATAGGAAAAGGAGTACATCAAGGCTGTATATTGTCACCCTGCTTATTTAACTTATTTGCAGAGTACATCATGAGAAACGCTGGGCTGGAAGAAGCACAAGCTGGAATCAAAATTGCCGGGAGAAATATCAATAACCTCAGATATGCAGATGACACCACCCTTACGGCAGAAAGTGAAGAGGAACTAAAAAGCCTCTTGATGAAAGTGAAAGAGGAGAGTGAAAAAGTTGGCTTAAAGCTCAACATTCAGAAAACTAAGATCATAGCATTGGATCCCATCATTTCATGGCAAGTAGATGGGGAAACAGTGGAAACGTGTCAGACTTTATTTTTTTGGGCTCCAAAATCACTGCAGATGGTGATTGCAGCCATGAAATTAAAAGACACTTTCTCCTTGGAAGGAAAGTTATGACCAACCTAGATAGCATATTAAAAAGCAGAGATTACTTTGCCAACAAAGGTCCGTCTAGTCAAGGCTTTGGTTTTTCCATTGGTCATGTATGGATGTGAGAGTTGGACTATAAAGAAAGCTGAGCACCAAAGAATTGATGCTTTTGAACTGTGGTGTTGGAGAAGACTCTTGAGAGTCTCTTGGACTGCAAGGAGATCCACCCAGTCCATCCTGAAGGAGATCAGTCCTGGGTGTTCATTGGAAGGACTGATGCTGAAGCTAAAACTCCAATACTTTGGCCACCTCATGCAAAGAGTTGACTCATTGGAAAAGACCCTGATACTGGGAGGGATTGGGGGCAGGAGGAGAAGGGGACAACAGAGGATGAGATGGCTGGATGGCATCACCGACTTGATGGACATGAGTTTGAGTAAACTCTGGGAGTTTGTGATGGACAGGAAGGCTTGGTGTGCTGCGATTCATGGGGTCGCAAAGAGTCGGACACGACTGAGCGACTGAACTGAACTGAACTGAAGATTTCTCATTGTCCCAACTTGACCATATCCTAAGTAGTTTTCTTCTTTTATCACCCTAGTCATTGTACCTGTGCTTTGAACATTGTCTCTGGGCTCCCTTGACTTCTTGGGTGCCTCCTCTTTACTGCCACTGGGGTTCCCACTGAGGTCTTTGCTGGCCTTTGTTTTCAGTGGGAAGTTCAGTTCAGTCACTCAGTCGTGTCTGACTCTTTGCAACCGCACAGACTGCAGCACACCAGGATTTCCTGTCCATCACCAACTCCTGGTGATTCCATCCAACCATCTCATCCTCTGTCATTCCCTTTTCCTCCTGCCTTCCATCTTTCCCAGCATCAGGGTCTTTTTCCAGTGAGTCAGTTCTTTGCATCAGGTGGCCAAAGTATTGGGGCTTCAGCTTCTGGTGGGAAGAAATCTTGCCAATTTAGGGCACTTTTTTCTATGTCTGGACCTCTTTTTAATACTTACATGCATTATCTTATTCTCCATGAAGATGCTATGAAGGGGTAAAAGTGAAAGTTGCTTAGTTGTGTCTGACTCTTTGTGACCCCATGGACAGTCCGTGGAATTCTCCAGGCCAGAATACTGGAATGGGTAGCTGTTCCTTTCTCCAGGGGATCTTCCCAACCCAGGGATCAAACCCAGGTCTCCCACATTGCAGGCGGATTTTTTTACCAGCTGAACCACCCAGGAAGCCCAAGAATACTGGAGTGGGTAGCCTATCCCTTCTCCAGCGGATCTTCCTGACCCAGGAATCGAACTGTGGACTCCTGCATTGCAGGCAGATTCTTTACAGCCTGAGCTACCAGGAAAGCCTATGAGGGGGAAAAAGAGATGAAATAGTCTGCCCAGAAAACAGAGTATAGAGGTAGGTCAACTGGAAGGCAAAGTACCACCACCAGCTCCTCCTCCTGTTCCTGACTGGTGATTGTCCATCACTGTTATTTAGTGAAGCACTGGTAACCTTCCAGTTGTAGTACTTCTAGATTGGGGGATATTGACAGGAAATGAGTCAGGGAGCCATTCAGCAATTGGTTCCTTTTATGAAATGATCATATGTTTGAAAAGACACCTGCAACAGGAGTTGGGAAGTGGATGATAAAAGATGCTAATCAAAAAACAACTTTAAGAAAATTAAGTATGACATTTTTAGGTTAGGTAATATGATTGGGGAATTGATCTTATCAGATGTTTGTGTTTAGAAATATTTTGGGTATGATCCGTGTCTTAGGAGTAGAATTAGAATGTACTGATTCAGCTGAATCAGAAAAGTAGATCTAGGTCAACAATACAGTAAGGAAGACAGGCATGAAAAAGTGGAAGACACTGTCTTTTTATTTTTTAAACCTTTTGTGTTTGACCACTTTAATAATTACACAAAAATGGATAAGAGAAATTCATATTCTCTGTGTATTCATCACTTAGCTTTTCAGTTATCAACCATGGTCAACCTTGTTTCTTTTTCTGAATACTCTTTTTAAAAAAAAAAAGTATTTATTTATTTGGCTGCACCAGGTCTTAGTTGTGGCTTGCAAACCCTTAGTTGCAGCATGTGGAATCTAGTTCTGCTACCAGGGATTGAACCTGGGCCCCTTGCATTGGGAGCATGGAGTCTTATCCCCAGGACAATCAGGGAAGTCCCTCTTTCTGAATACTTTTGAAGCAACTCCCTGACAAGTAATATGGATGTTAGAAAATAACCCAAACATAACCATTACGTCTAATAATTTAATAATAATACTTTCAACACCAATATCCAGTCAATGTTTAAATGCCCTTGTATTAACAAATGTGACTTTTAATTAGTTTATTTGAATCAGGATCCAGATAAGGTCCACATCTTGAGATTAGCTAATTTCTTTTAAGCCTCTCAATTCTGTTGTTGTCTTTCCTATAAAGTTTCCACAGTCAGTTTGGTTGATAGCATCCTCACAAGCGATGACATTGTTCCTTGTCTCTTGTATTGCCTACAAATAGATCTAGAAGCGTGCCCAGATTCAGGAGATGTTTGTCGGCAAGACTGCTTCCTAGGTGGTGGTATGACTTCCGTTAGGAGTCATGGAGTGTCTGGTTGTTTATTTTCATGATTAGCAGCCGTGATGATTGTACCTTAGGACCATTAATTCATTAGAAGGAGCAACACAGTGTCATCCTATTTTTTAATCTTTTTTTTAAAATTTATAAACTGGAAAATCATCTACAAAGAAAAACCTCACTTCATTGGCTGTTGGAATACCCAGAAATCTAGGTGTATGGCAAAGAGAAATAGCCTTAATTCTTCCCCTTATAAGGTTTCAAAACAGTGAGCTGATTTCAGAACATTATCCAAATGTGTCCAGTGTAGATTTTTCTCTTTGTGAGCATTATTATGGAACTCATTGGTTGAAACATATCAAACATGTGTCAATCCATTGTAGCTCTTAGCCTTGCTGATGCCCAAATTGTCCCTTCTTTGTTGGAAGATCCCCAGTCTGTGCAAACTGGCTCTGAGTCCTGTGGATGTGACTGATCACTTTCTCACTTTCTAGTTTAATGAGGTGTAACAGTCTCATCTTGTTCATGTCCTGATCCAGAATGCACACTTCTCCTTGGAACACTGCTTCCCTTTCGTTGGATTTGGAGACTACCATCTGAATGCTAAGGATGCTCATTGCTATTGGGTTGGTTATTGTTTCTAGACCTTCTCATTAAGCATAGCTAGGAAACGTATATTTATTTTTAAGTAAATTACATCATGAAATCATATTGCTACTTCCAGTTCTAAATGAGGATTGTTGAATTTTTACTTAACCATATCAATTTGACATCCATGTCTCCTCTTATGCTGAATATCCCAAGTTTTCACCTGGGATTTAACTTGCTTCCCAACACCCATTACAGGTGTCTTTCTAAACGTGTGATCATACCGACATAATCTTTTGCTTTTTCTCACAATATCCACAACAGCAGAGGCTGGGTTAATTTTCTGGCTATCACATGAGTGAGAGGAAATGGTTTTCAGTTTGAGAGGAACACTTGGAGAATCTAATGACTCCATATATATGTAAAAAGTTTGATTCGAGGATAAGGGGGAAGGCGTTCACTGGACCCGAGATATTGAAAACTCTTGGGCACTTCCTGTCTGTGGTTTATCCTACTGGGTGTTCTGAACCTGCTTGTCCTACCTACTGGCTCTAACTATACAAGGAAGCTCTGTCCTGGGAGCAGGAAGGCTCATGCTTCTGGTTACGCTAGTGAGTATGCCTCATGATGGTACTAGGTTAGCTGCGTTGGTTTACCTTTTCCCCTCTGTTTTCAGCAAAGGGAGGTGAACTTATTCCTCTCTCAGGGGTAGGATGAATAGGATGAATCCCTTTCAGTCCCTGAACAGACACACTGTTTGTTTCACATTGCTAGTTTTTTCCTACACAGACCATCCTTTGTTGACTCTCTGGGTATCATCACCATTCGCAAATGTGCCACGAGTCTTTGGGTCCACTTTTCATGCAATTGTGTACTTAGTCGCTTCAGTCATGACCAACTCTTTGTGACCCCATGCACCTGGCCCTCCAGGCTCCTCCGTCCATGGGATTCTCCATGCAAGAATACTGGAGTGGGTTGCCATGACCTTCTTCAGAGGATCTTCCCGATCCAGGGATTGAACCGACATCTCTATGTCTCCTGCACTGGCAGGCAGGTTCTTTACCACTAGCGCCACCTGGGAAGTCCTTCATGCTATTAAAATAGCTGAATATTAAAATAGGATTGAAAACACACTGTTCACCTTCCCATGCGCCAAGCCTTTCTCTCTGCTTACAGTCTTCTTAGGTTTTCTTTGAGGGAGGAAAAAGAAAGACACTGACCTTTCCTGGTTGCTAGGGGGCAGGCTTGCTATTCTCTGGTGGCCGTGCGATTATACATGGAGCGGGGAAGTCCCCTGTGGCATTTTCACGCTACCTTCTGTAAGATCACTCACTCCTGCTGGAGGATCCTGATCATAGCTGCACGTGGTGAACAGATGATAATAAGCGGACAAGGTTTGTTTTCTGACGTAGAAGAGATTTGAAGGACTGTCTTGGGCTCATTCTTAAGCCAAATGTTGGGACTTGATTTGTTAGATCTCTACTCTGTGGGCTCTTGGCACCACCAATAACAAAGTGACATTCTGCTTCCTGTTTTCTGCTGTCATCATCTGGGTCGGCAGGATCCTTGGACCTGTACTTCTATTCCCTGAATGTGGTATCATTTAATAGTCTCAAGATAGAATTCTTATTTTTAATACAAAACTCTACAAGGTTCGAGTCTTAAAGGAGATAGGTAGTACACATCAGATCTACTTTGTGGGTTAGGACATCATGAGCTGTGGAGGTGGCACTGGTCTGTCAGTGTGTGTTTGGGGTGGAATAGAATGAAGATGGATTCTGACACTGCTGCTTACTGGCGGGTGACCTTGGGTCAATCAGCTGGCCTCATCAAGTTCCACTTCCTGGTGTTTAAATAGGAATGCTGGTACTTCACAAGGCCCTGAGAATTCAGCAAGTCAGTGGCACAGCACAGGTGCACGTTCAGCAGATGTGAGTTTCTTCCTGATCTCGATTACCACCTGAATTATTGAATAGAAACAATACATTCATTGAATAAAATAGTTCCCACCTCTGACCCACCCAAAGCATACTCACCTTGCTCTGGCAGAGTCAGTTGAAGGCATCATTGATCTCATCCTTCCATCCCTAAACGTGCCAGGTGGGTCTGAGTTCACTCTCTGTTTCTTGCTCTGAGGCCATACTTTCTTCTGTCCGTTACTTCTTCTTCCATGTCTTCTCTTAACCTCCTCTTTCTGACTCGGTTATCTTCCTTCGTCCTCTCCCCCCACCTACTGAAGGTGACTAGAACCGTATGACACATGACAATATGGCTCTTGATATGTTTTTTCAGTAAAGCAATAGTGCTATGAGCTCAGGGGATACCGAGTTCTAGGGGTTTTCTGGTATTTCCAAGGTGAAATCTGGTAAGTTTCCCTGCTGCCTTTCCTTGCTAGAGACTCAATGGATTTGTTGGTATCACAGTGCAGGCTGTGCAGAAATACCACATTCCACACAAAGCCACTTAGATTGTGACTTATTTTCCAGGCTCCCTTTCCTCTGGGCGCAGGACAGTGGCTAAAGGCCTGCCAGGGTTGCTTCCTGGGTCCCCAACTCTTATTTGTGTCTCTTGTAGGAAGGTTTGATTTCCACCCAGCCTTCCTGGGTGAAAAGTCAGAGACCCATCTACATAGGAACTGAGAAATGAAGTCAAACCCATGTCTTCTCAAACTCAAAGAGCAGAAGTATCTGTTCAGTACTCTCCTGTCCCCACCCCATCATCATAGGTAAGGTCTTCCCAATCCTGAGCTTCACACTTGCATGGAGAGGTCTTTTTGGACACTAAGTTAGGGCCATGCAAAGCTAAGCTCTGATTTTGCTTTATATATAGGATTATTGGACCACCCCATCCATCCATGTCACCCAACTTCTACTTGTCTGTTCACTCACGGAATCATTTGTTAATGCATTGAACAAAGATTTACTCTGAATCTGTGCTGTACCGGACACTGCCCTAGGCGCTGAAAGTTCATATAGAATAAAATTCATGCTAATACTTTCATTAAGGAGTTTTCAACCTGGTAGGGAAGTGGGGGCAAGCGTGCAGTTCTCTTTACTGAGACAGACTGTGATAAATGTCACAGGGGTAGCAACAAGCATAGATGGGGGTACAAACAAGGGAGAGAGCATGTCAGTCTGGAGATAAAATCCAGTTGTGTGCCTTAAAATAGGTACCCCATGAGTTTGAAACTGGGAAGAATTTCAACAGATGGCAGAGGGATGAAGTGCATTCCTTGCCGAGGAAATGAATTTGTAAAGGCAAAAGTGGGAGAAAGCACAAGGTATGTTTAAAGATGGTATGTGATAGATGTTAGGCAGTGGAGGGGTGGGTTAGACTAGAAATGCAGGTTGAGATCTGATCATGGAGAGCTGCAAGTATTCAGCCAGGGAGTTCTGACCTATCCTGACAGTCAGTCCACAGCAACAGAAGGTGTGACATGCCATGTTCCTTTATTTCTCTAAATCAGATTTAATTTGCTCAGAGACCCCCTGCCTGTCTGCTGGCAGGAGACCTGGTAGCAATTATAATGAGGCTTCATTCCCTCCTCCAGGGTTTCATCAAGGAATCTCAGGTACATCTGGTGTTAGAAAAAATTTGAGAGAGGACCCACTTCCATCTTTTGCATGGTGGTCCTGCTGATTATCCAGCTCCTTAAGACAGCTCTGGGATTCTTATTTCTGTATCCTCGTTGCCTGCTTCTGTTTCTGTCTTAAAAAACTCTCACTTTTATCCTCTTCTTTTATAGGACCAACTAAATATTAATTCTCTTTGAAGGACCTAAACCATACACACCCAAACATACCTACACATCCCACAAACATGTACACGTATAAACTCGCATGCACACACATGCACCCTTACACTCACACAAAACTCTTAAGCTATCTCAACAGTAGAGAGAGGGGAAGGTAAAGACAGATCAGAGTCTCAGGAACATGGCTGGGCTTGTGTTCCTGGAGAGGGGGACTAAGAAAGGATATACTAACACTGGTTAGTTTCTTTCTTAGTAACCTTGGGTACTGGAGAAGTAAATGGCAACCCACTCCAACCTGGAAAATTTCCTTGGACAGAGGAGCCTAGTGGGTTACAGTCCATGGGTTCACAATGAGTTGGACATGACTGAGTGACTAACACTAGGTATTTCATGAGATAAAGGGGATGGTCTAGAGATCTTGAGTAGGACAGTGACAAGTTTGTGGTGATTTTTGAGGCGATCCACCTGGCATCACTTGCTCCTTGGTTTGCAGTGGCAGGAGAAGCAATGTTCCCTAGTCCCTGGTGCAGGGCCTGGCCTGCAGTCTCAGCTCAATGCCTGCTTATTCAGTGAACATGTGAGCAAAGGACTGGCAAACCATAGTGATGGTTCAGAAGAGAGAGCCAATCCCAGAGTCATGAAGATGACCATTCAAGTGGAGACAGAATATTGAATGTGACATTGCAGAGAAGTGAAAGGACAGATTAGAAGTGAAGGGTGACAGCCACAATCTCTGGAATTGAGTTCCCTGTGGGATGGGGCTTTAGAGACCCTCTGACTGTCTGCCGGAGACCCTCCCTGCCCTTTGTTGCTTCTCAGCGTGGAATCTGTGCTGGGCTAGGAGTGACTTAAACATGGAATCTGTGCTGGGCTAGGAGTGACTTAAACATGGAATCTGTGCTGGGCTAGGAGTGACTTAAACATGGAATCTGTGCTGGGCTAGAAGTGACTTAAACATGGAATCTGTGCTGGGCTAGGAGTGACTTAAACATGGAACTGAAAGCCGGGCGGGACCAGGGAAACGGGAGAATGTGAAAAGGAAAAGGAGGCTTCTCTGCAGGGAGAACCTGGACCAAACCAACAAGGGGTGGAGGGGGAGTTAGGAGGAGCCAGCTCTGACTTGGCAACCCCTGCTCCTAAAGTCCTCAGGTTAGCGCTGGGGGTGGGCTCTGCCCGCAGTGGCATTGATGGCTCCATTTGGGAAGAGCCAAGAATATAAAGGAAATGAGATGGGCTCTCAGACCCCTCTCAGAGTTCATGGAAGAGTCAGGATCCAGGGACCATATTTCCACCATCTCAGTGGAAAGTTTTACTCTCTAATTCCACTGGCAGGTCCCTTTGGAGTGGTTCTTGGCTGAGGTCTTAGACTAAGAATGAGAAACTTAGCATCTGTCTAGAGGGGAGTCATGGACTATTGTCAGGGGCTCTGACCAAGGCTGTTTGGTCCTCATGCTCGCTTCCTGGTCTTTCGTCAGAGACTGCTGCAGGGGCCCACCATTGGGCTTACCTTCCCTCTCCTCTCAGGTACAGAGGAGCCCTTTCAGGGACTTCCTGACCGTAGCAGGTGTCATAAGTCCTCTAGGACTCTATCTTCCCTTGATCCTCTACTCAGATTTGCAAGTTGGGTTTAAGATCAGAACATTCCTATTTGGGGAAGGACCAGAGCATCAGATGGCAAGAAATGTACTGTCTTTGCCTCCTGCCTGAGCAGTCGTCCTGGTTCCCCTCCTTGAACCCTCAGATCTCCCCCAGGCCCGGGGTATACCCTCACCTCCACCAGCGGTCATCTGGAGGTCAGGTGTTGATTCCAGACCTGGGCATACATTCAGCTCACGAATGGTCAAGGACCATAAATAGGTCATTCTGAAAGAGGATGTATAGGCTTTCATAAAGGTAGAAATATATGCTGTGACTTAAGATCATTAACAAGAAGGATTAGCAATAAACAACGCTCGTAGTGAAGCTAAGGGAATGGACATTTTTTATTCTGCTTCTGGTCTGATTATCTGGGCTTCAGAAAATCTTCCAATGACCCATGACCAGGGACCTGCTCAGGGGCTTTTCTCTCCTTCCTCCCCATTTCCTCCTCTTCTTCCCCCTTCTCTTGCTCTCTATCTCTAATTGATTTAGAAACTCTTTGTTATTTCTTGGACTTTTTGGCTATGTGAACAGCCCCAAACATACATAAAGTTTAAATACCTTGGGATCCCAGAAGCATATTTGTGAGCTTACTGATGGGGTTGAAAATTAAGAATATCCTAAAGGGAGATGAATCTCCTGGGCAAGATTTCACCAAGGCCTTCTTCTGATGCCTTCTTGTTTTCGTGGAAGAAAGATGGGACACCTGAGAATAGTGACTGGCTGGGTCCCAGGTTTGCCCTTCTATTTCCTGTTCTCAGACAGGAATTTCTCTGATATATTGTTTTATTTAATCTGCCCCAAATCAGCAAATGGGGTGTTTATTTAAAGCCTTTCCCCATAACTTTTTATTATGCTAACCTGTAAAGTATAGGGAATTTAAGAGAATAGTATAGTGAACACCTATACATCTCAGCTGGATTCAACAATTGTTAACGTTTTGCAGAGTTTGCTTCTTGTTTCATTTTTTTCTCCCCTCTGAACCATCTCACAGAAGATTGCAGGCATCATAAAACTTTACCTCTAAATACTTCAGCATGTATCTCCTGAAAGTAAGTAAGTTCTCCCATGGAACCACTATACTACTTTTACACCTGAGGAAGTTAATAATATCCCAACATCGTTTAAAACTCAGTCTATGCACAGAATGTCTCCAATCGTTACCCAGATTTTTTTTGGGGGGGGGAGTCTGGTGTTTTTTTTTTTTCTAATCAAGATCTCATTAAGTTTTGTGCTTTGAAGGATGTGGAAACTAAGGTCTCCCCTGGAAGTGAATAAGCTATCAGCCAGTGGACAGTGAGCCTGGGGTTCCCGGCTGTACCTGTAGAAATTCGAGTCCACATACTCCCTTGTATTAGGTATCCCCAGATCTGGTTTTCACGGGCCAGTTCAATTTCCAAAAAGGATTTTAGATACCATTCCAACCATTTATCTTAGCAAATGTTAGCATTAAAAAAAACCTAGGTGTTAATCTTCATCACTTAACATAAAGAATAACATTTTAATGCCAAGATCACGGACACAATTTCAAAATATAGGATCATCTTGCCAGAGTCCAGTTACCATGTTGGCTGTGGAATAACAGGGCTGGAAGGGAGAAAACTATACCTGCTAGACAGCTGAGCTTGCAGAGAGGGCCTCTGAGGACCAGGAGCTGAGAGGTTGGTGGTGGAGCCCATGGAGCAGGGGCTGAGGACTCAGGGGCTTTCATATAAAGTACTGTCACCCTATCTTCCTCATCCTCTGCAGGTGAAAATGCCCTCCCCAGCCTCTCAACATTGTATTATAACAATTTCCTAACAGTATTCTTACCGAGAAGATTCCATGGACAGAGGAACCTGGCATGCTACAGTCCATGGGGTCGCAAAGAGTTGGACATGACTGAGTGAGCACACACAAACTCACAAACACAATATACTACACACAGTTTAGACTTTACACACACACACCAGAATATTTCTCTCTCCTTATCCCTTGGCCTTCCAGAGCTGATCTGTCTCTAGTGTAAATTTTGTGACATGTACATAAATAAACCGAATGTAGCAACCATGGACCAACACTCCTAAGCCTGAGACCAAGGATCAAACAGCTGCCTGAAGCTGGCAGTCAGTGTTGCCTGAAATCCTGAGACCTAAGGATGCATGACTCCCAGGAAGAAGGCAGTTATTTTTTCTCTAATTTTTAAATTCAAGAAGGTGTCTTTTCAGAAAATTGCACAGCCCCACAAACAAATAAACATCCAAGTCAAGAACGAGGACGGCAGCCAACAAAATATTTTGCTGAGGTAAATGCCAGAGAAAAACAACCTTTAAATATATCTTCAACCAGATTTTATAACTGTTTTCTTGTGAGTTATCTTCATCTCCTGCGAGTGTAACTAATGCTTTTGAGAAAGGTGCAGAAAAATTGAGAATCCAGAGAGACAATCTCAAATTTGTTAAAATGTTATGCAATGTTCTGTAGATACAAGTAATCTTTTCTTCGGAAGAGAACGAAGCATATGATTTGTCTTAACAGAAAATTTGTTTTGCTTTCTTATTCTACCATGTTGAATAAGTTTTAAAAATTGGTTTGAAGAGGCTCCGTGAAATCGGCCCACCTAGAATCTGCATCCCCGGGGGCCCTGGTGAAGCCAGCCTCATCATCACCTGCTCAGCTTCTCCCTCAGCCTGACTCGCAGTGGCCGACCGCCCCAGGCCTTGTGTTCTTGTGGTGAGTTCCTTGCTCCGTGGGGTTGTTTGCTCCCGCATCACTTGAGAGGGCTTGGTCGCCCACCTGTGTCCCACGGAGGAGACAAGGAGATAGAGGGGACCCCGTGGAGGTGACAAGCAGTCTAAGTGTGTTGGTCGCCCTGTCCCTGGCAGGCTGGGTCTGCCCTTCAGGTGTAGGCTCCCAGGTGTCGAGCCGGGGCCTGCAGTAGGCCAGGGAGAGGCTGTGGCACCTGGAGAGGGGAGGGGCTGCAGTACTTCTTCTTGGGGTCCCCTGAGCTTCTAGAAGGGCCAGCCCTGGTGCTGGTGAGGAAGCTGGGCTTCCAGCAGGCACCTTCTCTGAGTCCATCTCAAGGTGCAGCTATAGTCCCCAGTGTCTCTTTCTTGGCTGGTTGTGCCTGACCCCACAAAGCTGACCATTTGGCTGCCCCTGGACAAACTGGACAGGATATTCATCATGGTCTTAGTGTGGCGTTCTTCACTGGAGGTGTTTGAGGGGCAAAGAGGCTGGAGTCCTGAAAACTCTTGGCTGCTTTGGAGTGGTTGTCATTGTTCAGTTGCTGAGTCATGTCTGACTCTTTGTAACCCCATGGGCTGCAGCCCGCCAGACTTCCCTAACCTTCATCTTCTCTATGCGTTTGCTCAAACTCATGTCCACTGAGTCGGTGATGCCATCTGACCATTTCATCCTCTTTTGCCCCCTTCTCGTCCTGCCCTCAATCTTTCCCAGCATAGGGTCTTTTCCGATGAGTTGGCTCTTCACATCTGGTGGCCAAAGTATGGAGCTTAAGCTTCAGTGTCAGTCCTTCCAATGAATATTCAAGGTTGATTTCCTTTAGGATTGACTGGTTTGATCTCCTTGCAGTTCAAGGGATTCTCAAGCGTCTTCTCCAACACCACAGTTCAAAAGCATCAATTCTTCAGCGCTCAGCTTTGCTTTATGGTCCAACTCTCAAATCTGTATATGATTACTGGAAAAACCATAGCTTTGAGTAGACAGACCTTTGTTGGCAAAGTGATGTCTCTGCTTTATAATACACTGTCTAGGTTTGTCATAGCTTTTCTTCCAAGGAGCAAGCGTCTTTTAATTTCATGGCTGCAGTCACCATCTGCAGTGATTTTGGAGCCAAGAAAATAAAATCTGCCACTTGTTTCCACTTTTCCCCCATCTATTTGCCATGACATGATGGGACCGGATGCCATGATTTTTGTTTTTTGAATGTTGAGTTTTAAGCCAGCTTTTTCACTCTCCTCTTTAACCTTCATCAAGAGGATCTTTAGTTCCTCTTCACTTTCTGCCATTACAGTGGTATCATCTGCTTTGGAGTGGAGAAAGAAACAGTGTCATAAATGTTGGAATGATGAGGGCATCTGGTACTTACTAAGTGTCCAGTAAACATTCAGTGAAGGCACAGAGGAGAGCAACTTCATCAGAGGAGATAAAAAGAACCTGTGTGTTTGCAGCTGACAGCCACCCTGAGGGGCTTCGCACACCTCATGGAGGAGACAAGATGGACACTTTGATGGGTCGCGGAGGCCACCTTCATCGAACCAACAGCACCTCCTTCCTGCCTGCAGTCTTGGCAGCTGTGTGGGCCCCTCCAGTGGGGTCCACATGTCATGTCTGCTCTGAGCTTTGAGGCTGCTTCAGTGAAACAGCTTCAGGGCATTCAGTAGAAAAGGGTTTGGGGGCCCAGGCAGGGAAGGGATTTCTGTACAAACCAGGATAACTGGCCTCATAGTTTATTCTACCTGCAATCAGAGAGAGGAAAAAAATGAAGTTTTTTTCTCTTCTGTTCTGCAAGAGTGGAAGCAAGACCTTTTTACCTTAGGGAAGAAGAACATTTATGCTTAACTATTTACTGAACCTTAGGGAAGTTAATAAAAGGAGAAATTCTACTACAACCCTATGGTCTGATCCTGTGAGTGGAGGTAGGTCTTTGTCTTGGCTGAAATGGAAACTGCTTCTTCAGAAACCCAGGGGATGGAGGGACTTGGGGTGATGGCCAAGCTTTTCACAGAAGAATTGGGCTTTTCCCAGTGCCCCCCAGGCTGCACAAATTCTCCCTATTTACCCATCATACCTGGTTTAGGTCAGAGTTGGCTGAACTCCATCCACCTGAGAAAGCTACACCTTTAATTTAGCACGGAGCCTGTTTCCAGAAGATGCCTGTGCTAAATTGTGCCAGGCTGAAGCTTGGCGGAGCCCTCTTCCTGTTCTCTTAAATGAGGCCAACCAATATGCTGCTGCACTGAAATCTGGAAATCTGTATCAGATGAAAAATTTGGGTAAGGTTTTTTTTTGTTTTTTGTTTTTCAGATGGAAAACTTCCCAAGCTTCAAGATGAAGCTACTAAACTTGGCAGATGAAGTGTGAGTACAGAGGTTCCTGATTGAAGGGATCATTGACTTCTGAGTGACATTTAAAAAAATAGGAGGGGGGATTTCCCTGGTGGTCCAGTGGCTAAGAGTCCATGCTCCCAGTGCAGGAGGCCTGGGTTCGATCCCTGGTCAGGGAACTGGATCCCACATGCTGCAACTAAGAGTTTGCATGCCACTGCAACTAAAAGATCCCTCATGCCACTACTAAGACTTGGTGCAGCCAAATAAGTAAATAAATATTAGAAAAAACCAAAACAAA
The DNA here is from genome assembly GCF_023699985.2 of Odocoileus virginianus. Classification (NCBI taxonomy): domain Eukaryota; kingdom Metazoa; phylum Chordata; class Mammalia; order Artiodactyla; family Cervidae; genus Odocoileus; species Odocoileus virginianus. Next base: position 72,691,174 of record NC_069680.1, read on the forward strand.
ACTAGACCAGCCATACAGCTCCATCGTACCCTGGACTTCTACCATCTTTTCTCTGTTCCTGGCTGCAGTGGTGCCTGAAGTCTCATTAACTGGCTACAGGCAACTTGCTTCCCCACAAAGGTGGTGATCCCATTTATCAGAAAACTCAATCTGGAGAGGTTTGACCGTGCTAGTTACTCAACCATCCTCTAAGTGGCTGTAGGGCCCAGAGTTCTCACTGGATGACCAGGACCTTCCATCTTCTTATGCCAAGATGCCTTGCTTGTCCTGCCTGAGCTGTCCAGGCATCTGCTTGTGGATGGGTGGTTCCTAGATAGTAAGAGCCAATGCCTTCTCTTTTTGAAGCCCATGGATGCCTTTGGAGGGTATGCAAAAGAGGCCAGCTGTCAGTAATTGAACTTGGCTCATTGACAAAGCACCCAGTTTCCTGTCTGGTTGACTTCATTGTCTAAGGAGTTCCCAAATAACTCTTGTTCTCTTCAACTCCACTACACTGCTCAAGCTTTTGCATAAAGCTTTATTAGGACTTCTGGGTTACAAGTAATAGAGTTTCAACTTTCAACCTTAACCAAAAAAAAAAAAAATCACTCTCCTTCCAACTCCATGGAATGCAAAGGAAGGCTGGGGCTAAAGTTGGGTCCAGAAATGGGACCGGAGATTAGGCAGTGCAGGGCCCAGACAGCTTTCCATTGTGACCTCTCTCCTCTGTTTCTCCTGTATTGTTTGCCTCCTTTCTTGCAGAATAGCTCCCTCTATGCTCTATCCCATGACAAACGGGACCACCACCAGCTTCTTTCAGGTTCATAATCATAGACCAGGGCCTCCAAGAAGATGGGATTAATCTTCTCCAGTTCCCTGGGCTTCCCTGGTGGCTCAGATGGTAAAGAATCCACCTGCAATGCAGGAGACCCAGGTTCAGTCCCTGGGTTGGGAAGATTCCCTGAAGAAGGGACTGGCCACTCACTCCAGTATTCTTGCCTGGAGAATTCCATCGACAGAGGAGCTTGGTGGGCTACGGTCCATGAGGTTGCAAAGACGATTGAGCGACTAACACACTTCTCTGGTTACCAGGTGTGGGCCTCCCTGGCCGGCTGCAGGCAATTTCTCCCACAGGGCTGGGACTGTGAAAGGGTCTAAAATGTGCCCCGTTTATGTCACTGCTTATTACTGGACCAGGGCAGAACAAACATTTGCTCTGTGGTAGATTTCCATTACAGTGCTAGGGAGCTGGGCAAGCCGAGTATCGACTGCAACCCCCGGCGGCTGATCTGCCCTCCATTTTTCTCTCCTGCACTGCTGCTGTCCCAGCCCCTCTACTCGGACCCGGCTGGCTCTGCTGGCCAAAAGGAGGGACGTCTACCTCCTGAGCCCTGCAGACAGGGTTGGTGCCTTTTTGGCTCCCATAACCATTTTATTTCCCTTCAGTGATCTTAAACATGCTCTGATTTTGTGTCTGCTTCTTTTGCTCATGCTGTTTTCATCACACACAACGCTGACCTATGTCTCTTTTGTCCAGTCACTCCTTATCTTTCAGGAATATGGCTCAGATGCAGCTGCTCCTGACCAGCCTTTCCCAGATGCAGGGTCTACTCTTCCCACTGCTGCTCCGTGGACGTGGTGTGGATCCCTCCATTCATGCAGCTTGTTGTCACAAGCCTGTCCACTGGGGGGCAGGTCAAGTGGAACTTGACCTCCTCCAGGCAGGGGCTGCTCAGCTTCGCCTATAGGAAAGTGAAAGTGATGGTTGCTCAGTCATGTCCAACTTTCTGGCAGCCCATGGACTGTAGCCCACGAGGCTTTTCTGTCCATGGAATTCTCCAGGCAGGAATACTGGAGTGGATTGCCGTTTCCTTCTCTACGGGATCTGCCCTATCCAGGGGTCAAACCCGCATCTCCTGTATCTCCTGCATTAGCAGTCGGATTCTTTATCACAGAGCCACCTGGGAAGCGCTGATTAAATACTTGTGGAGGGAAGAAGTGAGTTGCTAGTGTCCCATATGTGATCCTGGGTGACAGCAATGCACAAAGAGGGAGGGGCGGGCACAGTCCATTTTACACTCTGAGTTCTTGAGTGCCTTTCTGGTCATCTTCTCTGAGAGGGTTGGGTCCTTGCCAATAACGGGGCTAGGAAGGGCATTCTCTGAGCCCCCCAGGGATGAGGTCTGTCGCAGGGCAGGCTCGTTTTGCCAGGCAGTTAAGCTTGGTGTCTGGTTCGGCGGCGGCTGAGGAACTGAGCTGGCTGGGAGGGAAGATTGGATTCAGGCTGCAGTCTGTGCCTTCTCCAGGGAAATTCAGGTGAAGCGAGAAGGGAGGACAGGAGGGAGGGCAGAGACATCAAACCAGAGGCCCACGCAGGGCTGCAGTGTTTTCCCAAGCGCGGAGCTCCTGCTGAGAGGCTCGGCAGGGCAGGCTCTGCAGATGGGGAACCGTGGCCCAGACCTGGGCCCTTTGAAGTGCACAGGGGGAAGGGGCTCACACAGTTATCAAGGCAAGTCAGGTTTTAAATGTTGCCCCCTCACCCCATTGTAAAGCGACGTGTGTCTATTGTGAAAGATTGCAAAATATAGAAAAGTCAAAAGAAGAAGAAACAGGCACCCATAAGGCCATCATCCAGAAATAACCACTGTCAGCAGTAGGTGACTTCCCTGTTTGTCTTTTCCTCTATGACTGGTTTTTTTTTGCATTGTTGATCTCTTCCTATGAATATCAATGTATCTATTGTTATTTTTTATTTTTAATTTTACATATGACCATTTATTTCCATAGCCATAAAAATACTTTGTAAACTTGCTTTCAAGGTCTCTGTAATATCATATTTCTGGATGAGCCATGCTTTGTGGACCGATTTCAGGCCAGGATTTTAAAAGTATGTCCATAGGGCTGCTACCACCCTCGGGCTGTGAAGGGGTGGCAGTGGCTGGGCCCAGCTGAGTCAGGCTTGGTGCAGAGCAGAGCAGAGGATGCCTGGAGGCGAGGCCTTGGGGTCCAGCCTGCCTCTGCTCACATCCTGGTTGTGACTGAACACGAGACCCATCCAAAGAGCTGACACAGAGAAAAAGGGCATGATTCTAGTTTCAGGAAAATGTAAGTTTGCATTCTGTTTGTCACTTCGTAATAACAGGACTTTAGACAATTTATCTAAGCCTGATGGGCTTCAGATTTCTTGTCTGAAAATGGGGTGGTAAGTAACTGATTCAAGTGATGGTACTAAAAATAAAACAGGTAATAAGCCACATGGGATGAATAACATGTAATATTTTTGTATTAAACATAGAAAATATTTCATTTTATTACTTATATTACCAGGTATATAAATAAAGATGTATTTATTAAATATATTAAATATGTATTAAATATATAAAATATTTCTGTGTAAATATATAGTAAATGTGGATGAAATATGTAATATGTGATGTACAGTTTTACTTTATATGAAATGATACAGAAAACATAGTATAGCCTGTAGAAAACATGCATATTTAAGTGAGAGATTGTAGTGTCTAGCATAGGAAACACCCTAATATCTGATAGAAGGAGGAGACCCCCTTTTTCACTTTGCTGAATTAGATGCAGGGGTGCACTGAGTCCAAGTCACCACTGCTCAGTAAGTGGTTTAACAGGAGGCAGACCAGGAGAGCCCAGGTCAGTGAGCCCGGTGGCACCAGGACAGTTCTGTGTGTAGCTAAACCGAGCGCTCGGTGACCCAGTCCAGCAGAGAGCATGTGATGGGACTCCTTCCCAACTTCCTCAAATCTTGACCTCCTGCTTCATTTACAGACAGGCTGTCCTAAAAGACTGAAATTCTGGTTTGTGTTGTCCTGTTGGCTCTCTAAATTGCAAGAAAAGCTTTGTAAAAAAGTACTCGCTTCTGCCCCAGTGGCTGAGGTGCAGAGTTGCCCTGTGCAGGCTGGAGGAACTCTCTGGGAGATAAGTGTGGTCCCCTGAGGTTTTATCAGCAGAATGTCAGGCATTCAGGGGTTCAGTGAGATACCACTTGAGAGGTGGGCACGTGGAAGAGCTGGGCTTCCAGACTCCAGTACCCAAGTTTCAGGTCCTTGTGATTGGAGCTGGTTAGAGGTTTGGCCTGAGTTACAGTTTCATCACCAGTTACTGATTTGCCCTTGAACAGTTCACTAATCCTTTCTGTAGAATGGGTACCATGAAAGCCATGTTGCTAGATTGTGGTGAGGGCTAAATTAGAGAATGTGTGTAAGGCATCTAGCCCAATTCCCTTTCCCACTACTTCTTCCTCTCTCTCCCAAGAGACGCTCGTGCCTCGTCATCACCATGTTTACACACAACAGACATCTGGACACGTGCAGACACGTGCATACAAGGCACACACTCACAGTAGCACATGCATGCAAGCACTCAGGCATATGTGTGCACATGCACACAGAGCCATACACACATGCTCACAGACATGCACACAGCACACACACTCACACACATACACTCATACACACATATGCACATAGTAGTCTGTCCACATTGATCTGTTTAACTCCCTAAGCATGCTGTGCATTTTCACATTTGTGTGATGGCGAAAGGACTCTTCTCTCACCAGGAAAACATCTTCAGTTTTTCACCCCATATGCACCTCCTTCACTGTGTATAACTCATGTCAAATGTCACATCTTCTCTGAAACATTGCCCAGTTTTCCTAGACAGAACTGCTAGCTCATCTTCATTTCCCTGGAAACGGTGGGCAGGCTGAGGGACATTTCTTTCTCGTCTTTGGATCCTACACACATCACACATCAGTGTCTGATGTGGAGCTGGGGCTCTTGAAATGATGGCTGAATGATGAAGAGGCTTCAAATGATGAAGAGGCCATCAAATGATGGCTTCACTCATCAGGTTCCTCAGTCTGTTACCCCCTTACAGAGGTTTGAGTGCCAGTCTCTGGGGAGAATGGCTGTTTTACTTTTTTTTTAATTAATTAATTAATTTTAATTGGAGGCTAATTACTTTGCAATATTGTGGTGGTTTTCACCATACATCAATATGAATCAGTCACGGGTTGTTTTAGAAGGACTTGGAAGGAAGGAAGACAGGGTACATGATAGCTTTCAGGATACAGGCTCCAGGGCTGCAGGAAGTGGCAGGAAAGCAGGAGAGAAGGGAGAAAGCCACTCTGTGCCCAGAACAGTGTCAACTCAGCCCTGCCTGGGGCCAAGAGCAGAGCTGGGGTGAAGGAGGAGAGAGAAGAGAAAAAGAGAGAGAGAGAGAAATGCATCTGGTAGAATATGCTAGGTGTCTGTCTGAGAACATACGGGATGAGAGAGGAGGACCATCTGTTCTAACTAGGGGACAGGGACAAGGACTGGTGTCAGGGCAGGGAGCAGTACAGGGTGATAAGCTGGAAAGTCCGGTTAGAGGTTCCGAAATTTTTTCTGTCATAGGACCTCTTTACACTCCTAAAAATTAGTGGAGATTCTAAGGACTTTTTATTTACATGCCTTATATCAGTCAATATTTGTGATATTATAAATTAGAAAAGATAAATTTGAAATGTATTTATGAGCTCATTAGAGTAACACAACAAACTGTAAACCTAACGATTAAAAATAACTCTATTTTCTAATTCAAAAATTAGAATAAATAATGAAAAGAGTGGCATTGTTTTATATTTTGCAACTTAATGTCTCCTTGACAGGAGACAGCTGGGTTCTCATCTCTGCCTTTGCAGCCAGTTGAATAGATTCAGTAGAATAAAGTTGGTATTTGTCTTTTCATCATTCAACAACCACTTTAGGAGCTCCATCCAGTCTGCTGTAACATCACATGTCAGGTTAACTCTGGAATAGTCCTCTGTATGCTCAGGCAAGAACAGGAATATGGAAGCCAAATTCTACCTTAAAGTTACTGTACTGTGAAAATAGTTTTGACTTCACAAACCCACTGAAAGGGACTTCCATGGGTCCTGGCACTGAATTTTTGAGACCTGTTGAGTGCAATCCTATGAAAATCCTGATATTCTGTGGTTTCCTTTTTCCAGTTGAACTTTACAGTATGTCTTACTGTGATGGAGGGAATTTGACCTTGGCCTGTGGAAAGGCAGACCCACCAATAGAACTTGGCACTACTTTTGGAGCCTTGTAGAGCTGGGAGTCCTTACTGCGTGTGGTGAGCTTCTGGCCACACAGGTTATGGGAGGTGGTAAGCAGCAGGGGAAGGGGAAGGGATCCTGAGTGGAAAGCAGGAGCTGAGCTCGAATCCTGAACTATGAGAGGACTGTGTGTCCTTGTGCAAGCCTGTCCTTCAGCAGACCTCGTCTCCCTTGTCTGAAGTGCAACTGTGGGTAGGTTCCCAAGGATCCTCCAGTGTGACAGATGCTGGTCTCTGATCCTGAATCTTACACGGTCCCCTTTCCTACCCCCTTCTCAGGATGAGACCGCCCATCACAGAGTGAGCCAGTTAGCAGTTCCCAAATCCTGTTATTCATATGCTTCATATAGTAACTTGCATTGTTTTTTCTTTCATCACAAAGGTAGTAAAAATTCATTAAAACAGAAAAATTAGATCTGTAAAAAAGAAAGGAAAAATGCACAAGTAGCACATGTCATCTGCCTAGAGAGAATCATTGCTGACATTATGGTGAATTATCTTTCCAGGTGTTTTCTATACCTATAGTTTGTGCTTTATCTTTGCCGGCTTATTTCTTTTTAAATACAGCTATGTTATGTGATTCTCAGTGATTGAATACAGTTTAAATTCTTTATTCTGGCATTTGAGGCTTTCTTCATCCAGAATTGTCTTCTATTCCTTCCATGCTGGATTATTTCTTCTTAAATACAACTTAGTTATGTGATTCTCAGCACTCAAATACAGTTTGAGCTCTTCATTCTGGCATTTGAAATGTTCTCTCTCCAGACTTGTCTTCCATCCTTTCCTTATCTCCGTCCCCTACTTGCCTTTCCCCAAATAAACCACGTGCCTGCCCCTCCACACTTTTAACGTATCTTCCTAGTTTAGTACCCCATCTCTAAATTGAGTTTATTCTGAGAAATCAGTCATCCTAACTTGCTCATTCCTCAGTTTGCTTCCTTAACGGCTCCAACATATTCTTGGAGATTTTGAACCAGTGTTGCTCCCAAAGTCTTGCCTCATCCTCAGACTGTCTGCCCCTCCCTCCTCTGGGCTCCCACAGACAGCATGCCTACCTTAATTGGTACTTTGCTCACTGGATTGTCATTTCCTGCATGCTTGTTACTATCACCTGGTTCTGGAGCCGCCCACGGTGTTGCACACTGATTATTTGCTGACTGTGTTGTAACCTGGATGTGTGGCAGGTCAATCACCCAGTGTATATACGTTGTTGGTTACGTGGGTGTCCTGTTGGACTGGGAGCCCCCTGCATGCAGGGTCCCCACCCTCACTTCTACTTGTTGGGAAAATCTTCTTGTGAAGCCTGGGGGCAGCTTTGTCGTGTGATTCTTGGGAGAGGCAGAATTCCAGACCACAAGATGTCAGTGTTGTCTCAGCAACCAATGAATGGCCAGGCCGTGACTTCCATGCCTGCCTGGTGCTGGCAGAGCTGGGAGCTCACAGGAACTGACAGGGTCAGACAAATCCTCCCCCTGAGCCACAGGCCTGATCTGACGGAAAGTGAGCTGCAGGACGAGGGTGGAACTCCATCACGGGGAAGGCCTGAATGGGGCAAGCTAGCAAGTGGTCTCAGGCTGCCTTCGACGTGGGAGATGGGTTAGCAGGGTTGGAATAGTAGAGGAAAGCCACTTACTATCCTGCTATGTATACAGCTGAGAGTGCTAGAGGATCAGAAAGAGTCATTCAGTGAGTTGAGCAAAGGCGGGTTTAAACAATATCTGAGTGCATGTGTAAACTCTTCATCTTCAGATCCAACACCAGCAGACTAGGCACTCACTGAATTCATTGGTGGTCACAGATCTCCTGAACCTACAGAAACAATTCATCTTTCAGAGGGAACTCGGGGGACCACTGTCCTCGGCCGTGACCTTCAGTGGCAGACCAAGTCAGTCAGCCCAAGGGGATTGCCTGGAATAGCATCCTTGCTGGTAGCAGATGATGGAGCTTCTGAGGTTTTGCCTCTGAAGTGGAAAATGGGAAGGGTGCTGGGCAGGAAGCAAGGAGGGCTGGCTCCATTCTGTTGCTGTGACCTAATGGCTTGAACGCTTGGGTGAGAAGCATGCTCCTCCAAGTTTCTAACTTTTCATTTCCTTTCCCCCTCCCCTCTGCCCCTTCCCCTTCAGATACCTGCTCTTCAAGGATGTGGCTTCTGCCTTTGGCCTCTACTATTTCCACTGTGAGTGACTCACCTTGCTTCTTCTCACATGGCCTAGATATAAATATTTCAGTGATCCAAAGCAACATTGTGTTCTAATCGATGTTCTGCTATTCATTAAATTGTGGGTAAAGTTAGGATTATTCCAAAGCTTATTCAAAAGCTATTTTTATTTTGAATGGGGAAAAAAGTCATTTCCAGTAAATCTGTTCATTTACATTGAATTTATGCTTCATGTAAAAATTTTGCTGGTCTGAGTGCTGTCCGTGAGCACTTCCACTACTGTTCTGGATCCTAAAGAGAAGTTTCCTGAAAGCCCAACATCTCAAGATCTCACAAATCCTGTGATTTTGTGCAGACACTGTTGAAAATATTGTTATCTTCATTGTTGTTCAGTTGCTAAGTTGTGTCTGACTCTTTGTAACCCCATTGACTGCAGCACACCAGGCTTCCCTGTCCTTCACTATCTCCGGGAGCTTGCTCAAACTCGTGTCCATTGATTTGATAATGCCATCCAACCTTCTTATCCTCTGTCATCCCCTTCTCCTCCTGTCCCCAGTCTTTCCCAGCATTAGGGTCTTTTCCAATGAGTCATCTTTTCTCATCAGGTGGCCAAAGTATTGGACCTCAGCTTCAGCATCTGTCCTTCCAATGAATATTCAGATCTGATCTCCTTTAGGAATGACTGAATCGATCTCCTTATTGTCCAAGGGACTCTCAAGAGTCTTTGCCAGCACCACAGTTCAAAAGCATCAATTCTTCAGCGCTCAGCCTTCTTTCTGGTCCAACTCTCATATCCATACATGACTACTGAAAAAAACATAGTTTTGACTGTACAGAGCTTTGTTGGCAAAGTGATGGCTCTTCTTCTTAATACACCATCTAGATTTATCATAGTTTTTCTTCCAAGGAGAAAGCATCTTTTAATTTCATGGTTATGGTCACTGTCTGCAGTAATTTTGGAGCTGAGAAAATAAGATCTGTCACTGTTTCCACTTTTCCCCCATCTATTTGCCATGAAGTGATGGGATCAGATGCCATGATTTTTGTTTTTTTGAATGTTGAGCTTTAAGCCAGCTTTTCACTCTCTCACCTTCATCAAGAGGCTCTTTAGTTCTTCTTTACTTTCTGCCATTAGAGTGGTATCATCTGCATATCTGAGCTTATTGATATTTCTCCAGTCTTGATTCCAGCCTGTGATTCATCCTGCGTGGCATTGTGCATGATGTATTCTGCATGTAAGTTAAATAAGCGGGGTGACAATGTACAGCCTTAATGTACTCCTTTCCCGATTTTGAACCAGTCCATTGTTCCATATCTGGTTCTAACTGTTGCTTCTTGTCCTGCATACATGTTTCTTAGGATGAAATCCAAGTTGATTGTGTTGTTTAATATCTTCTAGAGGCATCACACACTACTTATTGATTTTTAAAATTAAAATTAAGAAGAAAAAGAAACCCACACAGTTGTTTATCATTCACTAGGTGTTAGGATCTGGAATCTGCTGAAGCAGGAGTCTCATTTTAAAATGTTGGAAAAAAATTTCAATGCAAGATCAATAAAATATATGACAGTAATGAAAAGATGAATAATGATCAGAAACAGCCCTTGACCCCTGAGTCAGTGTCCTACACAAGCATTGAAAGCATGTTTTCCTTGCCCTTAAGATGAAGGCTGAAAGTAGGAACAGGTAGAGCAGGAATGGCTGAGGGAAGACACAACGTTTATTGGGTACCTTTTGTACCAGATCCTGCATGGGGTGCTCAGGATTCCCAGTTGTTTACAGTGTGTTTTACTATTTTTTCTTTTTTTAATTTATTTTTTATTTGGAGAACAATTGCTTTACAGTATTATGTTGGTTTCTGTCCTACAACAACACTTAATCAGCCATAATTATATTTATATCTCTTCCCTCTGGAACCTCCCACCCCACCCCATCCACCCCTCTAGGTCATCATAGAGTGCTGGGCTGGACTCCTGTGTTATATAGCAGCTTCACACTAGCTCTCTGTTTTATGTATGAGAGTGTATGCTAAAACTACCACATGACCCAGCAGTCCCACTACTGGGCATATACCCTGAGAAAACCACAATTCAAAAAGGCACATGTACCCCACTGTAGCACTATTTGCAATAGGCAGGACATGGAAGCAACCTAGATGCCCATCAACAGAAGAATGGGTATGGAAGATGTAGTACATATATACAATGGAATATTACTCAGCAATAAAAGGGATGAATTTGGGTCAACTGTAGTGAGGTGGATGAACCGAGAGTTTGTGAAGTTAAGTCAGAAGGAAGAATACAATATATTTTAAATGGGAACAGGTGGTCTTATCTCCACTACTGCTGTGGTAGCCCCTATTCACCTACTCAGTTATATTCCCAGTACCTCAGGTATCATCTGTGTAGACCGACTTGGTGAGGAAGAGCCAAAGAAGCTCATCTAGAGTAAGAACCATAGTAGCATAGAAGCACTGACGTGTCCTCACATGCCACCTCCCTCTGCTAAGAACTCTAGCTATACCTACCCATTTGATTCTTAAAACAGAATGAGGGTAGGTAGGTTTACTATTATTTTCATTCCTATTTTTCAAGCACTGGAGTTTCAGTATACTGTTTGATTCTTATAGTAGCCTAGGAGGACACAAGAATGCTATTACTATGACTTCCATTCCATAGAGGGGGAAAATGTGACTCAGGGAGCTGTAGTAAGTTGTTTGAGATCACAGAGCTAGAAAGATTTGAACCTGTCTTGAACCTGGGGAATCCAGCTTAAGGCTGTATTACTGTACTGAGTAGTATGAGCTGATCACCTCTGTGGAAGAGAAGTCCCCACCTGATCCACCACTTGGAGTATATACTCAGACTCTGAGGAGTGGAGATTTTTCAGAAGTATTTCTGTTTCTGGCAGATGGCCCAGGAGGAACTGGGTTACTCCCCTCACAGGTGATAGACACTGATGCTAAGCTTTTGCACAGCCTGGTGGACCTACCTTACTCCATCATTATTCTCTTTTTTTCTGAGAAAAAGCTATGAATTTCAGGAAAGGATGTGTGTGTGTGTGTGTGTGTGTGTGTGTGTGTGTGTTTGGCCTTGGAGTACAAAATGAAGCAGGGCAAAGATTAACAGAGTTTTGCCGAGAGAACACACTGGTCATAGCAAACATCTTCTTCCAACAGCGTAAGAAATGACCCTATACGTGGACATCACCAGATTGGTGAAATCAGATTGATTATATTCTTTGCAGCTGAAGATGGAGAAGTTATGCTGCTAAGTCACTTCAGTTGTGTCCGACTCTGTGTGACCCCATAGATGGCAGCCCACCAGGCTCCCCCGTCCCTGGGATTCTCCAGACAAGAACACTGGACTGGGTTGCCATTTCCTTCTCCAGTGCATGAAAGTGAAAAGTGAAAGTGAAGTCACTCAGTCATGTTCAACTCTTAGTGACCCCAAGGACTGCAGCCTACCAGGCTTCTCCACCCATGGGATTTTCCAGGCAGGAGTACTGGAGTGGGGTGCCATTACCTTCTCCGGGAGAAGCTCTATACAGTCAGCAAAAGCAAGACCAGGATCTGACTGTGCTCAGATCATGAACCTCTTGTTACAAAATTCATACTTAAATTGAAGAAAGTAGGGAAAACCACTAGACCATTCAGGTATGAGCTAAATCAAATCCCTTATGATTATACAGTGGACATGACAAATAGATTCAAGGGATTAGATCTGATAGAGTGCCTGAAGAACTATGGATGGAGGCTTGAAACATTGTATAGGAAATGGTGATTAAGATCATCCCCAAGAAGAAGAAATGCAAAAAGGCAAAATGATTGTCTGAGGATGCCTTACAAATAGCTGAGAAAAGAAGAGAAGTGAAAGGCAAAGAAGAAAAGGAAAGATATATCTATTTGAATGCAGAGTTCCAAAGAATAGCCAGGAGAGAAGAGAAAGCCTTCTTAAGTGATAAATGCAAAGAAATAAAAGGAAAAAATAGAATGGGAAAGACTAGAGATATCTTCAGGAAAATTAGAGATACCAAGGGAACATTTCATGAGAAGATGGACACAATAAAGGACAAAAATGTTATGAATCTTAGCAGAAGATATTAAGAGGTGGCAAGAATATACAGAAGAACTATACAAAAAAGATGTTAATGGTATAATCACTCACATAGAGTCAAACATCCTGGAGTGCAAAGTCAAGTGGGCCTTAGGAAGCATCGCTACAAAGCTAATGGAGGTGATGGAATTCCAGCTGAACTATTTCAAATCCTAAAAGATGATGCTGTTAAAGTGCTGCACTCAGTATGCCAGCAAATGTGGAAAACTCAGCAGTGCCCACAGGACTGGAAAATGTCAGTTTTCATTCCAATCCCAAAGAAAGGCAATGCCAAAGAATGTTTAAATTACCACACAATTACACTCATCTCACATGCTAGCAAAGTAATGCTCAAAATTCTCCAAGCTAGGCTTCAACAGTACGTGAACCATGAACTTTCAGATATTCAAGCTGGATTTAGAAAAGGTAGAGGAACCAGAGTTCAAATTGCCAGCATCCATTGGATCCTAGAAAAGGCAAGAGAGTTCCAGGAAAACATCTACTCCTGCCTCATTGACTACACTAAAACTTTTGATTGTGTGGATCACAACAAACTGTGGAAAATTCTTCAAGAGGTGGGAATACCAGACCACCTGACCTCCTCCTGAGAAATGTGTATGCAGGTCAAGAAGCAACAGTTAGAACTGGACATGGACCAACAGACTGGTTCCAAATTGGAAAGGAGTATATCAAGGCTATATATTGTCACCCTGCTTATTTAACTTATATGGAGAATACATTATATGAAATGCCAGACTGGATGAAACACAAGCTGGAATCAAGATTGCTGGGAGAAATATCAATAGCCTTGGATATACAGATGACACCATCCTATGCTAGAAAGGGAAGAGGAACTAAAGAGCCTCTTGATGAAAGTGAGAGAGGAGAGTGAATAAGTTGGCTTAAAACTCAACATTCAAAAAACTAAGATCATGCCATCTGGTCCCATCACTTCATGACAAATAGATGGGGAAACAAGGGAAACAGTGACAGACTTTATATTCTTGGGCTCCAAAATCATTGCAGATGGTGACTGCAGCCATGAAATTAAAAGATTCTTGTTTCTTGGAAGAAAAGCTATGACCAACCTAGACAGCATATTAGAAAGCAGAGACGTTACTTTACCGACAAAGTTCTGTCTAGTCAAAGCTATGATTTTTCCAGTAGTCATATATGGATGTGAGAGTTGGACCATAAGGTAAGCTGAGCACCAAAGATTTGATTCTTTTGAACTGTGGTGTTGGAGAAGACTCTTGAGAGTCCCTTGGACTACAAGGAGATCCAACCAGTCAATCCTAAAGGAAATCAGTCCTGAATAGTCATTGAAGGACTAATGCTGAAGCTCCAATACTTTGGCCATGTGATGTGAAGAACTGACTCATTGGAAAAGACCCTGATGCTGGGAAGATTGAAGGCAGGAGGAGAAGGGGATGACAGAGAATGAGATTGTTGGATGGCATCACTGACTCAATGGACATGAGTTTGAGCAAGCTCTGGGAGTTGGTGATGGACAGACGAGCCTGGTGTGCTGCAGTCCCTGGGGTCGCAGAGTTGGACAGGACTGAGCGACTGAACTGAGCTGTGTGTTTGTATGTATGCTGGTTGTGTCAGGAAAGGCTTAAGAAATTGATATTTGAATTACCTGGATTCATAGGGGATAACTTGGAGGAAAATGGGTTTAGAGGGCAGGACTGAGAAAGGATGTTTGTGACAGCAAAAGGAGCAATTACAGCAGAATTTTAAGGACATGGAATAGTTGTATGTCACTAATCTAATGTCAAAACACAATATCCCTCAATACTCCAAACATACCATGGTCATGCATCAGAGATTCACTTAACACATTAAAGAGGGATCCATAAGAACGGTAAAACTGGTCTAAAGGATAGTATGATAGCTTGAAGCATATTGTCAATGAAAGAAAGAATGCTGAAATATAATTGTTTGGTTAGCTACCTAACTGGTTAATATTCCACACGGCAGTTAAAACCATAACTGTTGATGGTTTTCTGTTGGACAAAATTTGTTTAGATTTCTACTAATTTTTTTGGTGACTTATCAATTTTCTGAAATTAACATCTACTTTCACAGAGTCTGAGTTTTAATCAATGGGAAATAATAAGTCAAAATTACTTTTCCTTAGAACATCAGGAGATCCTTTGGTGGGCTTGCTAGGCTGTGTGCCAGAGTGACACTGAGAGGTATGAGAAGTCTTTTTGTCTTATTTCCAAGCTTGACATTGGTTTTTCTAAGTACCCAAAGGCTGGAACTAGGCAGAGGCTGGGGATGAGGTGGTGACACAGCCAGGGCTGATGCAGGGCTTTGCCTGCCATGGAAGGAGTGAAGATTGCATCCTAGTGCAAGTTACTGGCTGGTTTTAATCAAGGAAGTGACACAGTCCACCTCCTTCCATCCACTTACTCAGTAAAACTTTATTGAAAGTGCCAAGTACTAGTCTCAGAGTCAGGAACAGAGGGGTGATCACAACAAGACAGCCGAGTTTCTGTTCTTGTGCAGCTGACGTTGGAAGGAGAAATAGAATAAATGTGTTGATTCCTGGGTGTTCCAACCTGAAAGATGAAGGAAGTCCTTTGGAGGAGTAACAGTGCAGAGAAGGGAAATCAGCTGCACAGGATCTGGAGAAGTGGCTTCCGGCTTGGGAGGGTGACAAGGGCAGAGATTGGGATGAGGTTGGCAAGTCCCGCAATGGAACTGCTCATGTTGGGGCCTGAGTGCCATGAGCAGTAGGATTGGAGGGTATTCACAGCCCCTGCTCTGAATTCTGAGTGTGATGGTGTTTAAGCTGGGAAATGACATGACCAAATTTCTGTTTTCTAATTTACCCTTTTTGCTGTTGGTAGAATGTGGATTATGGTCTACAGCAAGAAAAGACATAAGGGGGCCAATGTGGGTGGGTCTTGGAAAGGAAGATTGCATTCATATCTGTGGAAGCTGATGAGGTTGCACCTCGGTGTTAGCTTGAGTGAGTTCCTACTTTTGAAAACTGACCTTCGCAGCTGAGGGCTGGTGCTTGGCAAGGAGTGAGGCTGGTGTTAGGAATTATCTGTGAGTTCAGAGGAGAAGTGATGAGTCTCCAGACTGGACAATAGTGTGAGGAGAAAGGAATGGATTGGAATGATGTTGAGGCTTGAAAAAAATAATTCACAAGCTGCTCCTCAGGGTTCCTTTGTTGTCAGAGGGAGCCTCATTTCTCTGTGCAGAGCCCAGCTAGAGGTGGGCCAAGCTCCCATCCAGACCTGGTTCTCCCAGCCTGAAGAATGGAAGTTGTCCCGGAAGGAATACAAAGGGAGGTTGAGTTAGCATTCCACAAGAGGACACCATTTCTGCTGTTCCATGCTGCTCCTGGGGTCTTAGTGGGGCACTCAGAGGTTAAGCCACACTTTTATAAGAATTTCACCCATCATAATGATCTTGGAGGCACTTCCAAAAATGGTAGTTGAATGTATTGGCTAACCTGTGAATGATTCCAGAAGGAGAAAAGAGGCCCAGACATCTTCAAATCCATTCCTGCCCAGGGCCAGGCTTGTTTAGGATCCCACAGTCAATAGATAGTGGGGCAGACATTTTCATCCAAGTCTCTGTCTCCCAGGCCCATGCTCCTCCATCACTCCAACCCAGCTCTCAAGGGTGAGTTGTTTTCAATTCTGTTTTTCAGTAAACTGCTGACTCTGGAGGCCCAGGCTGGAGGGCAAAGTCCCAGGGGCTCATTTGGGTAGATTCCTGGAATGCCTCCTTGAGCTTTCTTTCTGACCACAGTATTCAAGCACCAGTCTATTGTTGGGAAATGGTATTTTCCCATTTCTGAGCAAGACTAGCATATGTTGAGCTTAGGGATGCTATTTATGCAGGAATGAAAATGCCAGGACTTGAGGAGCGCAGAGTCCGATGTGCTCTCGGTTGTTCTAATGAGTAACAAGAAAATGTGATTGTATTTCCAAGTGCTCAACTGTCTGGGTAATTACTTACGGTGTTCTATCCTCCAAGATCAAAGGGCGACTCTTTGGATCTGGGTTGCTGCACTTTGCAAGCTAACCGACTGCTGCCTCAGCCTGTTGTGAGCTGGGGCAGGTGTGCCAGGACACCTGGCCTCAAAGGATGACACAGCAAACCCGTAAGGCAGGAGGCACAGCTTTAAAACAAATTGGAGGGGAGAAGGACTTGAGAGTGGGAGAGGGGACACAGTCATTGAGTGCGGAAAAATCCCATGAAAGGAAGACATTTTCAGGAAAATTTAGCTTGGAAGCAGTTCTAACATCCAAGGTAGAGGACTGTCAACCACCCTAATCCTCCATCCCAGTGTAGCAGCCAAGAGAAGGTGTTCTGCCGCTGATATTTGCAGGGTGGTTTGGAAGGAAGTGTTGTTCCTGAAGTTCCAGTAATTGCAGGCATCTGTCACTAACAAATGGAAAATGGAAATAGCTCAAGGAATAGACTTACACTTGCTGAAGTTAGTGCTTGCAAGGCTGAACTTGAAGCAATTTTAGACACAGACTTTGAAGACTTCAATGAGTATATCTATCGACCCTGATAGAGACAAGAGACCAGTTCAGTGTAGATCAGTGAGGGGATGGGGAACATGTGTGTTAAGTCGCTTCAGTCCTGCTCGACTCTTTGCAGCCCTTTGAACTACAGCCCGCCAGGCTCCTCTGTCCATGGGATTCTCCAGGCAAGAATATTGGAGTAGGCTGCCATTTGCTCCTTCAGGGGATCTTCCTGACCCAGGGATTGAACCCACATCTCTTATGTCTCCTGCACTGGCAGGCAGGTTCTTTACCACTAATGCCATGTGATAAGAGAGACCAATTCAGTATCCATTAGGAGAAAGAGGAGATGGCGAGTGTGTTTGTGTATAGGAGAGGATATTTCGATAGGCAGGGCGTGCCAGGTATTCAGATAATATGCTGCTGATTTGACAGCCTGCAATCTGATGCTCAGAGGAGTTGGCCTGCTTGTCCCTCTCAGACTTGGGCCCTTGTCTGCAGAGTCCAAACTGCCCTGCCCATTCATGAACTGGGGGCCGGGGCAGCCCTGAGGTGGGTGGGGAAGGTGAGAGGCAGACCAGACAACCAAATAAAGGGAATCTGAGTGCCTGATCAGAGGAGGCCTGTTGCCTGGCATACTACTGTTTATATTTACCATTATGTACAGTAAATATCAGCCTTTCTCAAATTGTATTCTTTTGTTTATTACCATATTACTCATATTTTATGAAACATTTAGAAGTGTCCTACATAAAAGGCATCTGTGTTCAAAGAAATTTGAGTTAAAAAACGGTCCTTTAACTGGAGGACTTTTCCAAGCCTAAGGCTTTTATGTGTGGTGAAGAGGAGATAGAGTATGTTCTGTTTCCTAAATTTATTTGATCTTAGTGCCTCTTCTTTTTTTGGATGGTCTCCATCTCTATAGCTATATTCATGTATCAATCTGCTTCATTATAGTAAAATGCATATGTAGTTGATTCTATGGAGTGAGTTTTGGTCTTTCTGCTTTTTTCTTGAAAGTGTTCTGCATTATGAGAGCTTCTACACACTGACAATTCAGAATGTTGTTGGGGTACGTGGAAGGCAGAGGGAAAGGTCAGGGAAAGGGACTTAGACCGTGGAGGGTCAGATTCAACTGCGTGGGAGGAGGATGCAAGCCTGGAAAAAGAATGGATTGTGGAGAGAAAATGCTAAGGGAGTAGCCATTCAGACAAGGAGGGGAACAGGTATGGAAGGAATGATAAGCTTGAAGTAAAGCAAAGAAAACAAAGGAGGATAAAAAGGGTGAGAGAAGGTGAGACTGCTGTTCCGTGAGCCTAGAAAGGGAGGATGTCAGAATGCCTTCTCACTGCTGGGCTCCCTGTGCACCGCTGAGCGGCAGGAGTGCAGTGAAATAATCAGGGGCTTTGCAGCCAAACAAGTTTGTGTTCAAGTCCTCTCACCAATCCCTGCTTTGTGACTTTGAGTAAATTCCTTCAACTCTCATCTCTTGACTGCTCAGAACCATTGAGAGACTTTATTTATTTATTTTCATTGAGAGACTTTAATGAGAAAATGCAGCCAGCACAGCTCCTGCCCCTCACAGCCAGAACCCTTGGGTGGGCCTGACCTTTGGCCCTTTTACTCTCTTCCTGGCTTAGCCTCCCTTCATCTGTCATGGACTTGGCCTTGCTCACCTCTTCACCTTCCCCTTACTCAGCCTTACCTCCTCCTCCTTCAAGTCTCTATGTTGGGCTCAAGGCTGTTCAACCTTGAGGATTTCGGATAAACAGTTTCTTGATAAGAGGGGCTCTGTTGCTCCGAGCACTAATTGCTTAAGCCAGTGCTCTGAGAAAACCCAGAGGGATAGGGTGGGGAGGGAGGTGGGGGGGGGGGTGTGGTCCAGGATGGGGGTGACACATGTACACCTGTGGCCAATTCATGTTGATATATGGCAAAAGCCATCAAAATATTGTAATTTTCCTCTAATTAAAATAAATAAATAAATTGAAAAAAATCAAGCTGGATAAATGGAGCAGCTCCCCATACCACATGGCCCTGTCTCTTGGCAGCTTTCTCAGACTGAAGGAGGGCAGCACAGCTCTGGGATCTGGGAACCAATGGATGCTTGTGCTGGTTTATCTGTTTCTCTTTGCAGTGTTATATTCTGCCAGACAGTTTTAAAGACAATATGATGTGCCTATTGGCAGTGTGGTGTTGGGAAATTTCTTATTGGTGTTTTTTTCTTTCTGTCACTTGACTCTATTTGTTACATACTTTCTTTCAAAATGTGATTCAAAACTCCCAGAGTATACTTTCTTTCTGCCATTATTTTACATGATGATCGCTTTCTATTATATCTGAGAGAAAGAGTTCTGGAAGGTCTGAAATGGCTGCTGTCAGCTTTCAAAATTCCAGACAAATGACTTCAATCTATCTGAAGGGACAATGGATTATTTAGGAGAATTGCTAAGATGCTAACCTTGGAGAACCCTGTGCTTTAAAAAAAAAATGTTGAATGAGTAAATTTTGAAGATTTATTATTTTCTTTCTGATTTATAAATGTAATAGATGTTCATTGTAAAAACTAGAAATGCAGAAAAAAAGAATTACTATCACAATTAAAATTATGGCTTATTTTCTAAATCTCTCTCTTTCATAAATCAATAGGGTAATCATACTGCATGCATGGGTTGGCTTTGCTTAGTTAAAATTATATCATGAAAAATTCCTTATTAAATAATCTTTCATGCATGATTTTAATATCTTTTTTCAGTATATAAATGTATCCCAGATAATTTACCTATTCCTTATTGCTCTAGTCCCCTATTGTTGGATATTTAGGTTGCTGCTAATTATTGTGAATGATACATATCACTGGGAGGAACATCATCGTATAAATATCTCTGTGTGCATCTCTAATTATTTCCTTAGAATTAGTTCCTAAATAGCATGAGCTAATTTAAGGCTCTGGATCTGTGATTCCAAATGGCCCTCCAGAACTGCAGCACCAGTATACATTCTCATCAGAGACAGATGGCTGTTTTAATGCACCTTGCTAGCTTGGGTACCTGAAGGAGGCAATGGCACCCCACTCCAGTGCTCTTGCCTGGAAAATCACATGGATAAAGGAGCCTGGTGGGCTGCAGTCCATGGGGTCGCTAAGAGTCGGACACGACTGAGCAACTTCACTTTCACTTTTCACTTTCATGCGCTGGAAAAGGAAATGGCAACCCAGTCCAGTGTTCTTGCCTGGAGAATCCCAGGGACGGGGGAGCCTGGTGGGCCGCCGTCTGTGGGGTCGCACAGAGTCGGACTCAACTGAAGTGACTTAGCAGCTTAGCAGCAGCAGCTTAGGTACCAAACAACACAAAGGAAAGCAAAAAACAAAGCAACATTTGCCTATTTGCTGTGGGAATCATGTCATCTCATTATTGTGTTATGTTCCATTTCTCTGATTTCACATGAGATTGACTATTTTATCTAGTGTTTATTTTCTATTGATTTTCTTATTTTATAAATTGGTTCATTTATGCCCTTTGCCCATTTGTTTATTGCAGTATTTGCTAAGCTGTAGAAGCACTGTCTCTATTATATATGAAATGTATTAACCCTTGATCTGGTGTATAGGTTATCCATATTTTTCCTATTTTGTCAGTAGTCTTTTAATTTTGCTTATGGGTTTTTTTTTTTTCAATGTTCAGAAGTTTAAAAATCTGTTTAGTTTATTAAAATGCAGTAAAATCAGTCAGACTTCATTTGCTCATATGATTACAAAGATCTTCCTACTTCTGAGTTTAGATAGCTATTTTCTTCAATAGTTTAGTTTCTTTTTTTTTTTCTTCCCAATTATTTTTATTAGTTGGAGGCTAATTACTTGACAATATTGTAGTGGTTTTTGCCATACATTGACATGAATCAGCCATGGATTTACATGTGTTCCCCATCCCGAACCCCCCTCCCACCTCCCTACCCATCCCATCCCTGTGGGTCATCCCAGTGTACCAGCCCCGAGCACTTGTCTCATGCATCCAACATGGACTGGCGATCTGTTTCATACTTGATAATATACATGTTTTGATGCTGTTCTCTCAGATCATCCCACCCTCACCTTTTCCCATAGAGTCCAAAAGTCTGTTCTATACATCTGTGTCTCTTTTTCTGTCTTGCATATAGGGTTATCATTACCATCTTTCTAAATTCCATATATATGTGTTAGTATACTGTAATGGTGTTTATCTTTCTGGCTTACTTCACTCTTTATAATGGGCTCCAGTCTTATCCATCTCATTAGAATTGATTCAAATGTATTCTTTTTAATGGCTGAGTAATATTCCATTGTGTATATGTACTACAGCTTTCTTATCCATTCGTCTGCTGATGGGCATCTAGGTTGCTTCCATGTCCAGGTTTAGTTTCTTAGATTAAGCTTGTTAACTGGTCAGAAATCATTTTTGTGTGTGGTAGGAAGTAGGGATCTAATTTATTGTTTTTAAATGCTTAAACAATTGTCTTGTTACTGAACCGAACTTGGATCTGCTCAGCTGTGGGCAGTAAAGCCAATCTACTGACACCAGCTTGTGGTGAAGAAAAGTACAGCGTTTATTGCAGGGCACCAGGCAAGGAGATTGGCCGTTCATGCTCAAAAGACCCAAGCTCCCCAGTGGCTTTTGGGGGGGCTGTGGTTAAAGACAGTTTGAGGGAGGGGGCTGCAGGGTGCATAATCAGCTAGTGCACAGTTCTTGGATTGGTTGGCATCAAGGTGAGCTCTTAGGTGTCACCAACCTTCTGGTTTCAACCAGTCTACGGTCTGTGTCCTTGCGGCCAGCAGTTTTCATCTGGTGGGAGCCTGCTTCCTGTAAAAGCAGCTTAGGAATGCGTGTCAGGCCTTTATTTATATCTTTTGGAGAACTGTGAGTTCAGTGATCCTGCTCGATGGCGAATTTAGAGTCTAAATTGCTAGTAGTTTCTGGGCTCAATAGTTATTCTTTATATCTTCACATTCCCTAATCATTAACTGTTTTTTTTTAAAAGAAGTAACTTTTTATTTTATCTTGGAGTCTAGTTTGTTGGCAGTGTTGTTAGTTTGAGGTGTACAGCAAGGTGATTCAGTTGTACCTATACATGTATCAGTTCTTTTTCAAATTCTGTTCCCGTTTAGGTTGTTGCATAAAACTGATCCTGAGCAGAGTTCCCTGTGCTCTACGGCAGGACCTTGTTGGTTATCTATTTTAAATATAGCGGTGTGTCCATGTCCGCCCCAAACTTCCTAACCGTCCCTTTCCCCTCCTTCCCCCCAATCCCCTCCAGTAACCATGTTTGTGCTCTAAACTGTGAGTCTGTTTCTGTTTTGTAAATAAGTCCTTTGGAATCATTTTCTTTTAGATTGCACATATAAGTGATAGCATATTTCACTTTCTCTGTCCGACTGTCTTCACTCAGTATGACAGTCTCTAGGTCCATCCACGTTGCTGCAAAGGCATTATTTCATTCTTTTCAGTGGCTGAGTAACATATTGTGTATATGTAACACATCTTTATTTTGTTTGAGTGAATCTTTTGAGACATGGGAGGCCTAGGAGACTAAAGCAAAAGGACAGGCTCACAGGGGCTTGGACTTCAAAGGACAGAGTCACAGGGGCTTGGACACGATTTCAGTGTTAGAGTTACTATTTATTAAATAAAACTCCTGTTATGCATTGGTTTCAAATGCCTCTGTTGTCATATCAGCAGTACATATAAATACTTTATGTGAGTTGGTCAAATTTTTCCCCTCATTAAGGTGTTTTAATTCTTCATCAGTGCCACATTTATGTGGCTGGAAATATATAGTACACTTCTTTAACAGAATAGATGCTTTTCTTTATTATTATGACAAAATATATTTATTTTAGTGAGTGCCATGTAAACTTTATTATAATTTTGATTAGAATTCCATTAAAATGAAAAAAATTGTTTAATTTTTAATGTATATTTATGATATATTTGTTATTTAAGCTTTTTAAATTTTTACAGAAAATAGTAATTTTCTTCCTATTTGGTAAATTGAATATTAAGTGTTTTACATTGGTTGTTACTATTATGAGGGATTTTTTCCACATTAATTGATCAGTTCTTTTCCTGGTTGTGTAAAAACCTAATGGTTTATGCATATTTATATTGTAATTACTTAATGAGCTCTCTTACTGGTTCTAATAGGTTCTTGCTGATCTTTCAAAAGAATGAATTTTATATATTCCTATGTATGCTTATATGCAATATATATATTATGTATATATCTTTATCTGTGCTACTTCATTTTCTAATTTTTTGGTTTCTCTTATCGTACAGATTAGATTCCCAGACAGTGACAAAATAATGGTGGTCATGGCAGGAATTCTTTTCCTGCTCCTGAATTTGATGAGAATGCCTCTCAGTTGAATCATGAAGAAATATATCTGTTCTTAGCTTAGCAGATATAATTTTTGTCACATTAAAGAAATAAGCTTTAATTTTTAATTTTTCTCAGTGTATTTTCCCACCATATAAATGAGATCTTTATTTAATCATACATTTTTTTTCTGCTTCTGTCCAGGTATAGTGTAGTTTTTCTTTTTATGACTTATTGATGTACCATAGTATTTTAATGGATTTGCAAGTATTAAACAACCCTTGAATTCATGGACGAGTTATGTTGTATATTTATTTGAGTGGATTCAATTTCACAGATAATTGCATTTATATTTGCAATTGATATATAGTTTTTCTCTGTGTGTGAAACTTTCCAATTTCTCCTTTTGTCTTGGGTCAGTTTTGATGATTTATATTTGCTTTTGAAAGTTTCCCATTCCTTTAAGATTTCTAAATCCATATGCATGGACTTTTAAAAATGTAATTCTGTATTTTAAAAAAGTCCCCTACCTCTCTTTCTTTATCCTTTTCTCATATTATACATGTAAGCTATCTTTCTCTTTTTATTGGATATTTTTATTTCTTTCTAAAATTCAGCCTATAAATTTTTTGGTTAGCTGTATTATTTTCTGTTTTATAAATATTTATTTTGTTGTTATCTTTACTATTTTTTTTTTCATTTTTAAGATGTGCTTTTCCCCTCTGATTTTTTAAGTCAAATAGGTCATATAATTTTACTTTGCAGTTAAATTATAAACTTGGCCACATCACACATGTATTCATATATAGTGATATTTTCCATTATGTTGTATTTAAAAATAGTTTATAATTTGGATTTTTATTTCTTTTTGACACCATATAATTATTTTGAAAAGCTTATTTTTTACATGATCAAGTCTTCTTTCCTTTTTGTTTTTAGAAGGAATGCCCTTCATTTTTTGTTTTCTTCTTTTGTGGCAAGGGTATTCCTTATATGTTTTTGCTTTTTAATATTTATTGAAATTTAATTTGTGGTCTTAAAGTGAAGTCGCTCAGTCGTGTCCAACTTTTTGCGACCCTATGGGCTGTAGCCTACCAGTCCATGGAATTTTCCAGGCAAGAGTACTGGAGTGGGTTGCCATTTCCTTCTCCAGAGGATTTTCCTGAATCACAAGTATTCTCAGTAGGGCAAAAAATAAATCAATGTATCTACTTAATCATTAAAATTATTTAGACCCTTGAGAGCCAATAATATCAAAAGTGGTTTGTATGTATTTTAGAAGATATACAGGATTTATAAAGTAAATAATAAAATATTTATTTATTTTTATTTTAATAAAACAAATTAAGTTGTATTAGTATTTTCTGTATGCTTGATATGGTCACTCTGATTCTAGTAGATTGACTATAATGATAGCCCAACTCTTTTCCCTTCCCTGCATCCATACTTTTGGTACTCTCACCCTGGCCCAGAGCTCAGCCGTGTGACTTACTTTGCCCAATGGGATGGGAGCAAACATGATGCACACAAGGCTTGAAAAGTGCTTACAGGATCGGGTTTGCTCATTTTTGCCTCTGTCATTGCCATGAGGATTTACTTGGGCTTGCCTGCTGGAAGATGAGAGGTAGTAAAGAGCCTCACTGCTCCAATAGTACTATCAGAGGCCTTGCTAGACCAGTTGACAGTCAGCCAACTCTCAGACATGAGAGCCAGCCCAGCCAAGATCAGCAGAGCCTCCTAGCTGGGCTGCCGCTGACCTCAGAGGTATGAGTGAGCCCAGCTGCAAATCAATGGATCCTTTCAGATTTCTGAGTCAACTGAGTGTTTATTATCTTATGTCTTTAAGGTTTTGAGGCTGTTTATTATGCAGCTTCATTATGACCAGAGATGACTGATGCCAGAAAGTTACATGCCATGGGTCATATGTAAGTTTTTCTAAAAGATGGTGGACATTTCCAAACAGGAGGATCAATAATATTTCAATTATTCTTTTATTAGTCTGTAACATATTGTGATGCATTGTAAGTTTACCTGTTTTGAGCTTGGTAGATTTAAAGATAACTTTTTAGTTTTAGCAAAATTAATTCTCCCTAAGTGGAAAAGTGGGTTATAAAGATTTGTGAAAAATGACACTATAGAATATTCTAATAATGAAAACACAGACAAACAAACACCCAGACCACCACCACCGCCCCCCACCCCCTGCCCCCTGCAAATGGTAGAGCAGCACTTCTTCTACTCCTAGTATTAATATAAGCCTTCCCCACCCTAAGAGGTAAAAGCAGTGATGATGTAATCGAGTCTCACCTAAGGGTGCTTAAGTGTATGCTGCACAGGTAATGTAAAGTCCTCACAATAGCAAGGCATTCAAACCTAAGTCTTCAAAACGCGAGAACAAGCACCTGTATTTTCCTCAGCCATATTTAAGTCATACAATATACAACCCAAATGTATTAAAAATATAAAATTTGTTTTGAAATTTCTGTTTGTATAGTAAATGACAAAAGCCTCACATCATAGGAGATGTACCTGCTCTTCCTTTCATGACAAAAATCACTGAAATTATACTCAGAAAATCACCTTATGACAACCTTAAAGTATAATCCTTATTTAGCAAAGAGTATTTGAAGATAGGGAAAAAGCATTGTTATATATTTGAAAAGACAAATTTTAGAACAAATTCTTCAGTATGGGAGGTTTTCTGTATTTAATTGGATAAAAGTACAGATGTCTCTAAGAAACTTCAACTAAGTGTGTACTAGATGATCTTTCAATATTTAAATGCACAAAAGCATATTTTGTGTGTGTGTGTTTGTGTGTTGAGCCCCTGAACACATTCTCTAAATGTACTAGAGAAAATAGTTTTCCAACAGTACCTTACTTCTTTAATAACAGTTTTTTAAAAACCTGATGTTTTATGGAAAGTAGGAGAGTGGAAAACTGAGTAAGTGTAGTTACAGATGGAGCAGCTGCTTCCGCTGGAATAAAATGTGTCCTAGGGTGAGTCACGGATTGTATGAAGTTTATCCACTGCCTCCATCATAGGCTAGGAAATGTATCTAGTTGAAGCCAGAACTATTAGTGATTTCTTTTTTTTAAGAGGGGCAATCTGTGATATTCAGGAGAGAAGGGCTGTGATCATGGGTATTACTTGTACCTCACTGAGAAGAGTTGATTATCTCATGGTAAAAGGTTTCAAAGGTTCATCAAATTTCAAGATAAAGTGAAACACATTTTTCTCATGCAGAAAGATAAACATCCCAAATTTGATAACTTTTTCTCCTTTGGTGACCAAGTGGACATTTTTGAAGAGACTACCCATTTCATGCTTCCCTTCAAGATAGAGATGATGCTTTAACAAGTGAAAAAACTACTTTTTGACAGAAACTTGTGTTAAGGCAAGAGCATTTTGAAAACAGATCTCTTGAATGTTTCATGATTACATGATTTTGCTGTTGAGAACAATATATGTCACTTATAATATCTCTCACACATGCACACCCAGAAACACTGGAATTTAAAAAAGTCTAGCTTGCTTTAAAAACTGCTGAAATAGTTTTATTGTTTTTGAGCTTATTTGGTAAAAAAAAAAAAAAAGACTGCTTTCCAGTTATTTGGCATGAATGACTGATTGACAGCTGGAATGATGAAAATTTACTAACAGAATTTTAGCAAAAAACTCCTTATATTATATATATTCATGGAGTGCAGCCAACAGTGTGATCCTTTTGTGTAGTTCTATGGGCTTTCATAAGTAGTTTTTTGACTATAGCAGCCATTAAAACTAATTATTGACATACAGTACACTGAATAAGTTACTTGGCTGTTTGATCAGTGTCACAGAGATTTTAAAAAACAGTTAAGTATATTCAAGGCTTCTCAAGCCTGTGTTCTTTAAATGTGATGTCATGGATGGTCCAAACTTTGTCTTCTCAGTCTGTTTTGTTGCCCCTCACCACATATTATATTTAATGCTGTGTTTTTGGCGTATAAACTTTTTTCTTTTAAAGTCAGAATGGTGAGAAACAATAGAAGTAGATATTTCTTCTTTTCTTCAACTTTAGCATAGGAAAACACATGTTGACTTTCCCTTAAGTTTCATGTTTTTAAAAAATTTAAGATAATAATTATTTTGTTATTTTTTTATATCCTCTTTTTGAATAATAATTGGCATTTGTCTTATTCTTTTAACCATTTTTGCAACAAATATTTAGACAAATTTATATGTGTGGGATTTCATTGCAATTTACCAATATTTTATATTTTAGTCTCTTTACTTTGGAATTTCTTAGTGTGATTTTTATTGAGATTGGCTCCAATACATTTAAAACAAATTCTCTGCCAAGGATATGGGAGTCATCTGGTGTGACTGAAGTAAAAGTCTGAGTCTAGTTTGATATTTTATTCCTTTTTTGTGCCATCAGTTTTTCCCCATCTTCATTTTCACAGAATTCTTTATTCTTGTCATTTTTAAAGTTGCTAGGATATATGTATGTGTTATTCCTTTTTGTTAATTATGTTTGGCTCTTGGAGAACAACTTTAATCTGAATTCTCAGAAGGTATTGCTTTTTTCAGGAAAGTTTTCTTTTATTATATCTCTAATGACTGCTTATTTTCAATGTCATATGGTTTCTTCACAGTGTATTGCATATGTCTATATGTGTCTTCATTTTATAGCATCTATATTTTCCATCTTTTTATTTCTTTGCTCTTCTCTGCACTAAGGGGAAGATTTTGTGACTTTTCTTGTCTTTATTGGCTTTCTCTTCCACAATCTCTAAAGGGATACTAAATTCAAATATGATGTATTAATCCTTTTAGATTCATCCCTAAACTAGGTCCCTTTTCTCTTTATCTTTTGGTTTATAGACTCCCTACTTACCTTAATTTAAATGCAAAATCAAAGCATGTGATTAAAAAAATTTTTTTTCTAAAACATTAAAAAATTTTTTCCCTGAACCTTTGTGTCTATGTCATCTTTTTAATAAAATGTTATTGCTTGCCTTTTGTTTTGGAAGTCTGAGGGTCTGGATGCTTCCACTGTCCCTTCCTCTGGCAGCCAGGACATGGTTCCAGTTCATTTACAGTGTGCGTGTTTGCTCAGTCGCTCAGCCGCGTCTGACTCTCTGTGACCCCATGGACCGCAGCCCACCAGGCTCCTCTGTCTATGGGATCCTCCAGGCAAGGATACTGGAGTGGGTTGCCATTTCCTCCTGCAATTCATTGACAGAGGCAGGAGCAATAGGAGTGGTGTCTAGGAGTTACAATATTGTTGTTCAGCAGGATTGACAATGATATCCCGCTCAGAACTTTCATTTTAGGTTGTTCGTTGAATGGTTGTTTGTCACTTTTTTCACTGCCCAGACTATCATTATTGGTGGCCCCTGAGTTAGTCCATCACCATGGAAGCTAAAACACCAGGTATGAAGTCCCAGTCCCTGCAGCAAGGCAGGAACTGGGCCTGTGACTTGGCTGATGAGATGGAATTACCTGGGATTCTGAAGCTCTTGATACCAAGAAAATTTGGGCCAGTAGAGAATTCACTGTTCTCTGCAGTGTTGAGAGCCACGGCCAGTTTCCAGGGGGTGGAAGTGATGGTGCTGGAGCAGGATCTGGGTTGTGGTCAGTTGGAGCTGTGACAGTTCTCACAAGTTGATAGTATTTAGCCTCTGAGGCAGGTATGCCATTCCTGTGGGAGGAGTTCCTGTGTTTCTGGTGATGCCTCTTTTCCTTGACCCTGATCATTTTCTAATCCTGATTCTCCAGTCTTTCTGTCAATTCTGGGGCTCTCAAAGATGCCATCAGTTTTATTTTCACTGAAGTCAGCCAGAGACATTTTGTTTAGTTGTTAAAGAAGAGCCTGACCAATGCATTCCACTCTTTAGGACTCTGAACTTCTTGGTTTCTGCTGCTTTTCAATCCTTATCCCATAGCCATCTATTACATCTAAGTTCCTTGTTTAGCTTAAGGTAATCACAATTGCTTTCCATTTAATGCAACCGAGAACCCTATCCAATACCATACTTAAACAAAAATTAATTAATTTATTTTAATTGAAGGCTAATTACTTTACAGTATTGTGGTGGTTTTTGCCATACGTTGGCATGAATCAGCCACGGTTGTACATGTTTTCTGCCGTCCCGAACCCGCCTCACATCCCATCCCTCTGGGTTGTCCCAGGGCATACATACCGAGGAAACCAGTATCGAAAGAGACACATGTACCCTAGTGTTCATTGCAGCACTGTTTGCAGTAGCTAGGACATGAAAGCAACCTGGATGTCCATTGGCAGATGAATACCATATTCTTATCATATGAATACCATATGATATTTCCCTGGATTACTTGGAAGATAAAAGGTCTATCCAACACTGCTATTTCCTCCCTAGCTAGTGGATCAATTTGCTCAAACTCTTTCACGTGTATTTTGTTGCCTTTAGAATCAGTATCTCAGATCTTAAGCTATGGAATGACTGACATGCACAGCCACATTTGCTGGGGTTTAGCAATTAATTATTTAGTGTAAATCTATTGAGCTAGGAAAGACTCTCTTGGTTCCATTTCTTTGATACTCACTGCAAGGAATGTGTTTTTATTTCCTGGATAATGTAGCTTCATTTCTAGAAAACAGGAGTTAAGATCTCATAGTCACTCTTCCTCATCTTGTGCCCATCTGTGTCCTATCTGCTGGGCTCTTTAAAGCCCAGCCAGTGTCCAATTTTAGTATATGTGCTGCCGAAGTGAGCATCCAGCCAGTGTCCACTGCTGAGGATTTACCGTGGTAGAGAATTTGACACCAAACCCACTTATACCTCTGCTTTATATGCTGAGAGTTAGTGTTGTTGAGCTGAATTGTTCAGAACTCTCTGGGAAAAAATGCCACACACAGAGAGAGGGATCCTGTTGATTCTGGTCACCTCAGTTGCTCCTTCCCTTTCTGGTGCCTTCCCATCTGGTCAGCGAAAGCCTCTTTTTTTGGAGGAGGAAGTATGCAGTGTGTGTGGAGGGGTGGACACACGCTTTTATTTATCTTTTGACTAGTGGACCATCTTTTGGCAGATGTTTACCTAAACTGTGATTTCAATTCCTGTTGAAATTTTACAAGTCCTTTTATATTGTGTATTTTAGGAATAGTTAATAAAAAGGTGAAACAGAGCATTAGCTGTCTCAAGCTTTCTATTGGCATAATCTGTTCTATATTGCTGAAAGAAATTTTAAGCATTTTGAGAGTCTGATATTGCTAACTCTGAGAAAGAGCTTATAACAGTGCCTTGCAGTGGAGTATGGAAGCTTTTATTATCAAAGAACTGACTTAGGTAATAATCTGAAAAAAATGAAGTTGCATTTATACATCACTCCTTATGCTAAAATAGGAATTCTAGATATATTGAATACTTAAAAATGGAAAAAAAATAAGAACTAGAACTAGAAAGAGACATGAAAGAAAGCTTTTATAATCTTAAAAGAGACATTTGAAAGGGCTTTACAAAATCCTGAAATCTTAAGAGAAATATGGATACATAATGACTATAGAAATGAAATGATTCATCATGGTAAGAAACACTATAAACATGGTCAGACTACAAATAAAAAACTGGGAAAAAAAGCAGAAGCATATATGATAAAAGGCACATCTGGTAATACAGAGTATTTCTAAATCAAAAAGAATATAAACATCACCTCCCTAGTGGGCAAAGAACATGATATTTTGTAAAAATGGATCAAGGAAAAATGCTCAACTTGACTTATAATAAATAAATGCAAATTTAAACCAATGAGATGCACACCTGCACCTATTAATGAATTATAATAGGCCTTATTTTTAAATATTATTGTTATTTTTTAGAAACTTGTTTTGTTTGCTTTATTTTTGACCATGCTGGATCTTCATTGCTGCTCACGGACGTTCTTTGGTTGCAGCGAGTGGAGGCTACTCTCTAGTTGCAGTGCGCAGCTTTTCATTGCAGTACTTCTCTTGTTGTGGAGCATGGGCTCAGTAGTTATAGCCCATGGGCTTTGTTGCCTCTCAGCATATGGAATCTTCCTGGACTAGGGATCAGACTCGTGTCTGCTGCATTGGCAGGTGGATCCTTAACCACTGGACCACAGGGAAGTCCAATAGGCTTTAAGCTAATACTGAAGTTGCTTAGCTTTCTGAAGGGATGTAGGGACAAGTAATACAGCTACTCAGTATCTTCATCTTGGAAGACCAAGCAACTTCCTAAGTGGGCCCATTTGCAGTTCCCTTAGTCTAAGAATAGTCCCATACTGCAGTGAAACAGGAGCAACCTTCCACCTTCACTTTGTACTTTTTGAAGAGCCGAGACTTTGAGGTTATTGTCTCGAGTATTCTTGGGTTAGCCCAGATCTGAGGTAACCCTCACCTCCCAGACTGATGAGCAAAACGCACAAAGGGCAGAATAAAACACTGCTGGGTGAGGGTGCAATGTGACTGTCACTTTCTTACACTGTTGGTGGGAATGTAAGAGGGTGGTTTGAGAAAACTTATCAAACAATTAAATGCACATTTCCTTTAACTTAGTAGTTTCAATTATAGGAATTGGTCCTACAGATAGACACAAAGAAAGAACATTTAATACACCCCTAATTATGCTAGAAAAATAGTGAAAACAACCTAAAAGTTCACCCATGGTGTCTAATGAAATAAAATATGGTAAATTGATCCAAGGAAATATCATGAGACCATTTCAAAATGAGAATCAGTCTGATAGGCACAGAGACAGAACGATGGAAAAAGCAAGTTATGAAAGAGTGTACACAGATGTCAAAAAGGAAGGAATATACCTCTGTGATTGGGTCTACATGGACTACTTCTGGATAGATTGGCAAGAGATTGGTAACTTTTTTTTTTTCTTCACTTTGCTGTATGTGGAAATCTTAGTTTCCTGACTAGGGATTGATCCCATGCCTCCTGCGTTGGAAGTATGTAGTCTTAACCACTAGACTCCAGGAAAGTCCCGGTTGATAACTGTTTTTAATGGAAGAATGGGCCAGAGAAGGAGATGGGCTTTTTGCTTTATACTCTTCTGTGGTCTATGAGTTTTTAGAGAAGTCATGTATATGTATTAACTATTCAAAAATAAAAACAATAAATATATGCATAGAGAAAAGTTATTAGTTTAAAGTTGTTATGACTGATGAGAAAAAAGCACATTTTTCTTTGAATGAAATAAATTGTTTAACTTATTTAAAAAGAAGTAGGAGACATAAGATGTTGTCAAAAAATGGAATAATTTTACTTCCATCAAGTTGAATTATCCTGGCAACATTTAGCCCCCAGTTATCTGATGGAAATACTACTGGTTGATTTTTGGTGGACTTAAAAAGCTGAGTAATCATTTTCCCAATTTTGTCACATTTCCCACTTAATTCATTGTTATATAGTCATGAGCTTCTGAATTTCCAACCCTAAACATCATTTTCTGATATTTACTTTGTTTGGGCTCTTGGTCCCTGTTTTGGTGGTGGTGAGGGTATTGTTGAGTATCATTTTTTTTCCCTAAAATTACCTTATTCCTTGGCTCTCAAGACACTGTTCCTGAACCTGCTGCCTCTTCATCTTCCACCTGATCCTTTGATTTCTTCCTCAGAAACATCTCTAGAATCTTCCCTCTTCTCTTTGTCCCACACAGTTGCCTTAAAGTCTGTCTGTCCCATCTGTGCTCCTCTGTGTTGTTGAGAACCTCTCACGTGATCCACGTTGCTGGTCTCACCCTGTTTTAGTCTAGGTTTTACAAGGGCATGTCTATGTCTTTGTGGCTCAGAAACATGCACTGATTTGTCTGTTGAAGGTTCATGTCTATGCTTCAAGTGGCATTCAAAAACCTTCACACTCCTGATCTCAGCTTCATTTCAGTCTCCCCCACTCCAACACATCTTTCAAGTATTCTTGGTTACAAGTGAATAAACCCAGATGGAGTTTAGTTTGTCAAAGGGGATTTTAGGAAAAGGATCCTGTGACATCTCCTGGAATGACCAAGCCTTGTGGCAGGTCAGGGCTGCAGCTGACCTCAGGAACCACTGCACCAGTACCTTAAATGTTGGCAGGCTTTTGCATCTCTTACCGCCGCTCTCCTCTGGAAATTGACTCTTTACTGCTCTTTTTATCTTATTGCTTTAGCCACCAAAGAGGATTGGATCCTCTCCACCCCAAGTCAAATATCCTAGGAAGGTGATTCAGTGACTCAGTGTGGTCTAGGTGGGAAGCGCCAGGAAATACTATGGCAGCTTCT
This sequence comes from Odocoileus virginianus, assembly GCF_023699985.2. Classification (NCBI taxonomy): domain Eukaryota; kingdom Metazoa; phylum Chordata; class Mammalia; order Artiodactyla; family Cervidae; genus Odocoileus; species Odocoileus virginianus. The sequence continues at coordinate 72,724,642 of NC_069680.1, forward strand.
CTCAAAACTGCCTGTAGAGTTGGTGAAGTACAGTTCCTAGTCTGTGATTGGCTCTTAGCAGTTAGATACCCCAGATGTTCAGACCCCTTGGCATGCACCTCCCCACCTGTGCTTTCAACATGTTCCTCCTCCTGCACGGACTCCCTTCTGCTTCCATGAAGTCTTCTGTATAACAATCTTCTCCCACAGGACACGCCAATGCAGAGATGGTGACTGTTTTCACAGCAATCTCCTTGTGCTCCTTGTGCATATCGTTACTAGCACTCTCCACACTGTCTCCTAAAGTATTAGTTTACGAGTTTGTCTGAACCTGCAGACTGGGAACCTTTCCTGGTATCTCTTCTGTCTGTTGCACTGCTGTCATTGATTAGTGGTCTGTTGAACTAAGGAAGTGGAGGGAGAAGACAACTGCTCATTCCCCAGAGCATTATAGCATTATCTTTGGGCCTACTTACTCCCTCCCCATTGGTCGTCTGAGTGATCTTTCTTGGTGTCCTGGGGGCTGAAAGCAGAACTGGGGACTTGCTGTCCCTCCACAGGGCTGGCATGTTGAGGGCCTCAGTCTCTATTTTCCTCTGTGTGCTAAGAACACTGTGCCCTCCAGCTCAGGGGACCTGGGGGCGGGACAGGTGGGAGTGAAGATGCTGAACAGAAACCTGATTCTCTTGGGAAGAGCTCATCTGAAGCTCTCAGAACTTCTCCAGGTTTTCCTCTACTGGGACCTGGTTTCTATCAAAGTCACACCCAGTTCCCAGGAATTAGGCCTTTGAGAGAAGAATTTCCCTCTCATCCTTCACAGGAAAGATTTAATGCTAAAACTACAGGCAGCTTAGCTGCCCCGTGCGAGGCCCTCCTTCAACCGTGCTTGTCACAGCTAGTCCCAGAGACAGTGCCCCTGCTATAGAGTGTTCTCCATTGTTCTCTTGGGGCCAAAAACACCGGCAGGTGGCACTTAGGTACTTATTAAGTCCTTCCTCAGGTGCCTCTTTATTTTTAAATTATTATAATTTTAAGGATAAAAAATGATTACAGGAACAGGACCCCGTGACACATGTCAATTTCTTGCCCAAAGCAGAGAACCCTGGGGGAAGAGCTAAGGAAGGTGACCTGCAGCTCCAGAAGTGTCTTTTCGAATCCAAAGAGGGCTGAATCCAAAGGGAGATTTGGGGTCATGATGTTAGATCATAGTAGTTATGTTAGACTCTTGCAACCCTATAGACTGTGGCCTGCCAGGCTCCTCTGTCCATGGGATTTCCCAGGCAAAAATACTGGAGTGGGTTGCCATTCCCTTCTCCAGGGCATAGTAGTTAATGGCAGCCCAAATATTTGGGAAATCGGAGGAAACTGATGAATCAGAAGCACTGTGGGCTGGAAAGCTGAGTCATGTCCATGTGGTTTCCAGGCTCCTCCAGCCTCTGGTCTGGCTCCTGCTCTCCCTGTGATCTGAACTCTATGTGTTCATCTTTTTCTGACCGATGAAACACCTGGACCAGATTCTGAAAGCCCACTGGGGTTCAGGCTGTAGGCTCCCCAAGTCTTGGTCATGTTCCCAGGGACAGGTACTCAGGATACTTTCAGTTGTTGTTCAGTCACTAAGTCATGTCCGATTCTTTGAGACTCCATGGACTGCAGCACACCAGACTTCCCTGTCCCTCACCATCTCCTGGAGCTTGCTTAAACTCATGTCTATTGAGTTGGTGATACTTTCCAGCCATCTCATCCTATGTGGTCCCCTTCTTCCCCCTTTGCCCAGCATCAGGGTCTTTTTTAATTTATATAGCTTAAGAGGTCATTCTGGCCATCCTCCAAGCTACTTCCCCAGTATTGCCCATTCCAGTGAGGGGTACCCCATTGACCAAGCCAGAATCTCAAGAGGCCTACCTCCTCTTCCCCTTTTCTAGGTATACTGGATTATCTCTAAATTAATTCAGTTTGACCTTTAAAATGTCTCTGAATCCCTTTGCAGTTCCTGTTCACTTCTCACTCCAACTAATATGATAACAGCTCTTCTTACCCCTTAGCCTCCAGCACAATTTTCTCCCATCAGCCTACCCTCTCCTATCCACAATTAACCACCAAGCTACACAGGTACTTCATTCCTAAACATCCTTTTGTTGCCTCTGCTCCTGTGTCAGAGGTTGAGGTATAAAGTATGTTTCTGCATTTTCTTCTCTTATTCTTCGAGTATGTATCTTTCTCTGGGCTCCATTCATTTGCCTGAGTGTGGTGTGACTATAAGTGCCCAGGCATCTGAGTGTGCTTGGGTCTTGAACTGAACATCCATGGTCTGAGGCTGTGAAGGTCCAAGTGGACGAATGCTGCTTTGTTTCTGAGCACATCTAAGCAGCTCTGTGAACGGGTGTCTGAATGTGTGTTCCCTGGGTGTTTGGGAATTTTTGTGTGTGCATCTGTGTGCTTGTGTGTCCCTGTGCAATCCTGCATATGCTTTGTCTTTTATTGTTTGTCTGAGCCTGTCTCTCTGGGAGGGTGAGTGATTGCTCTCCGTTGGGAATGCTCCAATAAGGAATAGTGTGAAAGAAATCATTTCACACTCCCCATAGAGCAGACTGTGTGCTCTGTTCTTGGCGAATGAGTGGTTGCTGAGTTTCTGAATGTCAGTACTTTCCTCCAGCTAGGAATCATCCACTGGTTGCTGACTGTTTTAAATGCAAGCATCCCTTCTTTTCTGTGATCTCTCTGAGGCTGGGAGCACAGAGCTGGGCAGGTCCTCATCTTTCTCTAAAATTTATTGAGTCAGAGACAGTGCAGGGCAAGCCCGTGCAGGGAGAGCTGAATGTGCCAGGCTCCTGAAGCAGAGCCGGTACCATGCAAGATTTGGGGCTGAGAGCAACTCTTCATTGCTGTGGCTCTTCTGCCTGTAGGGCCATTTGTAACGGAGCAGACGAAAGTGAAAGCTTTATAGGAGAGTGCTTATTTGAAAAGAGCTGGCTGAGAGGAAGTGAGCAAGTTCAAGAGAGGTAAGTCTGGGCAGTGAGGAATCCAACAGTTAAGAGCACCTGGGCAGCAGTTCGGAACCTGAATTTCAGGCCTGTATGTCCTGGCTTCATCCTTAGATGAGATGGATACAGCCTATTTTCTATTCTTCTTTTGCCGTCACCTCCCGACCTATCATGTTATCAACCTCTGTGCTTTCTTCCAGCCACTCTGGCAACCAAGCATGTCACCATCATGCTTGTAATGATGCTGGACAAATGTTAAACAAAGAAAGTTTTTGACATGTGGGACAGTGTGGACCTGGTGTCAGCTTTCTCCACTGGTCACTGAATGAGGGCGAAGAAGCCCAGCCAGACATGGCTGTTCTCCATTCAGTACCAGCCTCAGAGCAGTGACTGTCACTCAAATGTCCGATACCCCATTGAGTGCCACTGCCATCACACAAAAATAGTTTTGGATGACTTTTGGGTGTTGGGTGACTTTTATCTGAAACCAGAAAATAACTTCCATTTATGGGACCATATGAGTGAAGTGGCAACTCATGTAGCGAGTTAGAAAGAGAGTGTGTGACAGTGGAATAGAAGACTTTCATCTGGAAGGAATGTTCCTGCCTTTGAAGAGACAGTGGCAGGAGGGTTTGATGTAGGCCAGATGTGGAGAGTTCTGAGAATGAGCAGCAGAGTGGCCAACTTAGACAGTCAGTTCAGTTCAGTTCAACCACCCTTAATGCAAGACCTGGCATAGGTCAGGGGCTGGGAAGGTGCCCAGCATACAGAGAAGGCTAAGGCTTGGCCTTGTCCTCAAGGAGTTCACATGCTGGTGGGGGAGCCAGAAAGTAAAGAATTTCCCCAGCTATAATATGTGGTGAAATCTCAGATGTCAGTATGCTAGGGTTGCTAAGAGAACACAGAAAAGGTGATGTATGCCATCTGCTAGGGCTTGGAGGATCCACAGGTGCAGATGTGACATGCAGTTTATGGGTCTAGTTGGAGCTTAGTATGCAACGTGGGGAGTGGAAGGAGAAAAGTTGGAATTCTCTAAAAACCAGATGACATGGGCTGTTTGAAGTTGTGATAAAATGCTTGAAAATGGGAGTCATAGAAAAATTTTAAGCAGACTGGTAAGTGGATCAGATTTATGTTTGGTTATCTCCCTCTAAGAGCACATGCAGGGAGTATCTGGAAGAGTAAGATCAAAGGTGGAAAATGAATGAGGTAAAAAATCTCAGAGTTGTAATAGGTTGATGTAGGGCTGGAGGGAAAACTGAGTGTTTTTGACTTATGGATGATGTGGATGGTGATGTCATTGTTTGGGGTGAGGAATATTGAGCTTGAGGAATCAGGGCATGTGGAGAGGGAGGGTGAGATCTGAGCACGTGTTTGAGGTTCTTCAGGACATCCAGAGGAAGATTTCAAACAACCAATAGGAACAGATGTTTAGGGGAGAATTAAAAACTGGAGTTAGAGATTTAGAAACACCCAGCCACGTAGGAGGGTATAGTCACCCAGAGAGGGTATACAACATGAGGAGAACAGTGGGTCAAAAAGAGAGCTCAAGGAAACCCCAACCTTTAAGGGGCAGTTGGAGCAAGAGGGTTAAGTTGGAGGGAGAGGAAAAAACCTGGGAGGTGTGTTTATGTGGGTGGGGGGTTGGGAGTATTAGAATAAAAAGGAATGGTCACTAGTGCCAAGAGCTTAGGAGAGTTGGAGATAAAGACTGAGGTGGATGGAGTGGTGGGAATGGAGGTCTGGTTGGAGGAGGTTGTGGGATAACTGTGCGTTTTGATGTACAGACTGAGTTAGATTGGTAAGAAATTCCTGTGAGAAGAAGTCTACCTAGAAAGAGCACAGAGTTCAAACTGGAGTCTTTCCTTAGGGCTAGGGGGGTCACAAGGACACATCTATTTACAGATTGAGTCAAAATGCCCAGTAGAGAGGTTTCCCTTGTGGCTCATTGGTAAAGAATCCACCTGCCAATGCAGGAGATGCGAGTTTGATCCCTGGATCAAGAAGATCCCCTGGAGAAGGAAATGGCAACTCCCTCCGGTATTCTTGCCTGAAATCCCATGGACAGAGGAGCCTGCTGGGCTGCAGTACATGAGGTCACAGAAGAGCTGGATGTGACAACAGAGAGGCGAAGGGGTAACTGATGGATGGAGGTCTTGGAGGATCAGAGGACAGAGTGAGAGGACCTTTGGACTTGGACAGGAGAGTGACTGGACAAAAGGAGATAGTTTTCTATGTGACTCTAAGTTAATATATAGGTTACAGGAGCTAGGGCTCCCCTTGTGGCTCAGCTCATAAAGAATCCACCTGCAATGTGGGAGACCTGGGTTCAATCCCTGGGTTGGGAAGATCCCCTGGAGAAGGGAAAGGCTACCCACTCCAGTATTCTGGCCTGGAGAATTCCATGGACTGTATAGTCCATGGGGTTGCAAAGAGTTGGACACAACTGAGTGACTTTCATTTTCACTTTACAGGAGCTGGAGGTTGGGGGCAAGTGGGCCTGTGGTCTCCGTTTTTTTTTTTTTCTTTTTAAAGAAACAGAAGACAAAGTTTTAGGCTGAGCATGTTCATGAGTTGTGTAAATGATTTGAGAAAAATTAGGAAAATAAGGTTTGGAAAATAGGGGAAATGAATATGAGGGCTAACCATAGACAAGGCATGGCCAGTGGAGTTGAGAATCCAGTGAGAACACTCGTGTCTAATTGACAGAAATGGAATCTTCTCAGAAGGTTTTCTTTAGCAGCACTCAGTATTCAAGGTATAGGATTCTAGAAGACGTGTTGTGATACTGAGCCAGGATTGGGATTTTGATAGAAACGAGTGGAAGAATGACAGTGATAATAACACCTAACATTTACTTTAGGTGCCTGCTGTGCTCCAGGCATAAGGATCTATGCTCTTTACATATATTGCTTTGATTAATCATTTTAACAACCGTAAGAGTTCATATTAGAACTACTCAACAGATGGGGAAACTAAGTGTAAATAAAATTAGCCCAAAGTCACGTATATAGAATGTGCTAAAGATTTGATTCAAAATCAGGCAACCCACTAATTTCAGAGGGAGAAAATGATTCAGATAGTTAATGATGAGATTAACTGAATTTGGAAGAAAATGAGGCTAAAAACTGCCTGGTAGATTGGAAGAAAATTAAGAATGTAAAGGACTGCGTGGCTTTATGAGTTGAAGCACTGCTGTGAGCATTGGAGGAAGGGCTGGAGGAAGACTTGGGCTGTGGTGATGGTGTGGACGATGGGCATAAGTGGGGATATGGATTTCTGGGGTTGAGGAGGCCAAAGTACCCAGTGCCAGTATGTTGTATCCAGGGAGGATGTTGACCTATCTCAAGATGGTGGAGCTGAAGGCAATCAATCAATAATTGGCTCTACAGTGGAAGAGGCTAAGTATGCTTGCTACTTCAGTCATGGATTGGACTTAGTTTTTCAAGTGCTGCCCCTTTTTCTGCTGTTCCTGGTTCCCAGAAACTACCCATTCCTTATAGCATGAAAGGGAAAGTGCTAGTCACTCAATCAGGCTGACTCTTTGCGACCCCATGGACTGTAGACTGATAGGTTTCGTTGTCCATGAGATTTTTTCAGGCAAGAATACTAGAGTGGGTTACGTTCCCTTCTCCAGGGGATCATCCTAACCCAGGGATCGAACCCCAGTCTCCTGCATTGCAGGTAGATTCTTTACCATCTTAGTCACAAGGGAAGCCCTTTCCCAAGTACACCTTCCTCCTCCCTGGAGGCAGGACTGGGATTCCACATGAGGATCAGGTTGCTACTTTCTTGTGAGGAGGAGAGTGATACTGTTTCAGGGAGGGTCAGGGCCTCTTTCCCCAGGTGAGGGGGCTTGGAGAAGCCACAGACCCATGTGAGACAAAGGTGTCACCTGAGCCATCACTGCTTTCCCCTTGCTGTTCTCTGCTGGTTGACTTGCACACTTACCTCCAGAAAAGCGTGTGTGTGCGCGCGCGATTTGTTGACGGCAACTGCCCTAGGAAATGAAGAGTGTCCAGGCCTGGGCGAATCGGCAGTCTGATCCTTAAGCAGAGCAAGCCATCTAGGGGTGGGAGGCGCTGCAAGAGAGCCCCGAGAGCCCGTCTGCCTCCACAGTCAGGCTGGGGAGGGACCCTGGGGGACACGGCTTGGCTGGCAGCGCCCGGAGCAGAGGGGAGCTGCGTCTGTCGGAGCCACCTGGGGAGGCCACCCCACCTGAGCCAGCCTGGCCAGAGAAACAGTCCTGAAACAGAAGTGGAAAAGAATTAGGGTGTTCTCTGACAGCCCCTATGTCTGTGAGGGACTTTTTAGATCGTTTTTATGACTTTTATGGAGTCACCATTCCCATAGTTTATTCCCAAAGCAGTGCTGTGGTTCAAAGAGCACGGCGTAGACAGCCCAAGGTAATTTCCAAACAATTTATGTTCCTCTCTTGTACATCTCCAGGCCCATGAAGGGAAAGCATGGATTCTGGCAATACTCTTTTTTTTTTTTTTAAACTTTATTTTGTATTGGGGTATAGGCAATTAACAATGTTGTGGTACTTTCATGTAAATAGTGAAGGGATTCAGCCATGCATATACATGTATCCATTCTTCCCCAGCCTCCTCTCCCATCCAGGCTGTCTGGTAATACTTTTTTAAGTTTTCCTTTTCTTCTTCCTCATATTGCTTCCCTCATCCCCCATAACTTGGTCTTCTCACCCCCCGGAACCTCAGCTTCTGTCTCTTTCCTCTTGACTCTCCAGCATAGAAGTCCTGGCAGTGTCATGGTGAAGTTGGGGACCCAGGAAGGCAGGGATGGGAGAAACCGCATCAGGCTGGGCTAGCATGCTACTCACTGAGCATGGCTGGGGACAGGGGCAAAGCCATATTACATTAATAAAGTTACCATATTTTACTCCATCACCTTCCACCTAAGCAGTGTGATGGCCCCCTGAAAGAGACGTCAGTCACTCACTGAGCCCCGTGTCTCCTCCTGCTCGCATTCACACGCCTCTGCTGCTGCCTCTGTCCCCTTTTATTCTACGTGTTAGCCTTTTGGGAGCCCCCAGGTGCCTGGCTGCATTCACTCAAACTCTTGTTACCAAACCCAGGACCAGGCAGCAAGCAACCTCATAAACTTGAGGTGAAGCATTTAATCCCCTCCCCCCATAAGACCCATGACTTTCATGTGATGAGTTAAAGGGGCCTTGAGAACAAGAAACCATCTGACCCCCTCCAGTTGTCAGAACCAAAGTAAGTGTGGGACTCTGCCTCGCCTCCAGAATCAATTCACACCTGCTTTGTGACATGCCAGGGGGCGAGTGCCTGACGCCTGTAGGATTTTAGCCCGTGGTCCACCTTCTGTCTTGGAGGCACAGGATGGGCCAAGTCTCCAGCCAGGATTGGCTGAGGACCAGTTTATCCCGGCCTCTGGAACTGTGCCCTGTTTCTGAGGTGTGAAACCCCAGTGACCTCCTTTTTGGCTTCTCCAGCCTCTGGCTGCCTGTGCTGCTATTTCCTCCTGTGGGTCCAATCCCTCCCCCAATTTCTTCTGTTTTGATTGATTTGCCAGTAGTGAGAATGGGATGACTCCAGGGAATCAGATGCTGCTTATTAATTTCTGAACATTTACCATTCCCTCGCTTCCCTATCCCCTCTGTGTTTAGAGGCTTCTGAGCCTACAAGACCCATTTTCTGGCCTCTGTTGAGGAGCATCTCTCAGAACATGGAGGCAAACAGTGTTCACTGAGAATCTGCTACATAAACCACATGCACTTGTTAAATAATTATCTTCCGCTCCCAGCTCCTCCTCCATGTCTGCTTTTGATGCTTGCCGGCTGCTTTGCTCTGCTAGGCTTTGCCAGTAGCGGGTGCTGGAAGGTGACTGCCGGGCTGGAGGAGGGAGTAGGGAACATGGTCCTCACTCTGCCCCACCCTCCCTGCCCAGCAATGCTTCTTCACCCTGGCAGAGGCAGTTCTTTGTAGCAGCCTCTAAATCTAGTCTGCAGTTTTTCTAGCCCTCACAAAACTAGAATCATGGCACCACTCCTTCTGGCCATAGTTACCCAGCATTGGCTAGTGGCTCCTGCTCCCAAGTTTTAACTCACAGGTTTCCTAATCTACTTTTCTAAGTTTTAATAAGTCCAACCTCTTCCCTTTGTTCCTTGGGTCCTAGCAACAGTAGCTGTTTCCTATAGTTACCACTTCTGTGGTTCTCTTTTTACACTTTCATTTATCTAGCTAACAACTTTACACCTTGTTAACAACTCTGCATTGTTCTCTCTGTTCACATAACTGTAGTGGGTCTGTCTCACAATGGGACCCCAGTGCAGATGCTGATCTGACTGATGAGGATCAGTCCCAGTCCCCACAGAACTTGCAGTCTTTCTGGCTTCCTGTCTGTGAATGTTTTTTATGTCAGGTCATGTCCATAATTCTGTGTGTGTGTGTGTGTGTGTGGGCTGGGATGGGGGGGTCCTCATCATCACTTCATCCTTACATTGTCTCTGCGATGCATCTAAACATTCCTTTAACTCCTTTTCTACAAACCCTGATTTCTTCCCACTAATTTCTTAAATTTTATGCCAGTGGTTCCAGTTTGTGCTTCATCCAGCTCAGCGTTTCCATGATGTACTCTTTATATAAGTTAAATAAGCAGGGTGACAATATATAGTGTTGACATACTCCTTTCCCAATTTGGAACCAGTATATTGTTCCATGCCCCGTTCTAACTGTTGTTTCCTGACCTGCACACAGATTTCTCAGGAGGCTGGTCAGGTGGTCTGCAATTTCCATCTCTTGAAGAATTTTCCACAGTTTGTTGTGATCCACATAGTCAAAGGCTTTGGCATAGTCAATAAAGCAGAAATAGATGTTTTTCTGGAAATCTCTTGCTTTTTTGATGATCCAGCAGATGTTGACAATTTGATCTCTGTGGTTCCTCTGCTTTTTTTAAATCCAGCTTGAACATCTGGAAGCTCACCATTCATGTACTGTTGAAGCCTGGCTTGGAGAATTTTGAGCATTCCTTTACTAGCATGTGAAATGAGTGCAATTGTGTGGTAGTTTGAGCATTCTTTGGCATTGCCTTTCTTTGGGATTGGAATGAAAACTGACCTTTTCCAGTCCTGTGGCCACTGCTGAGTTTTCCAAATTTGCTGGCATAATGAGTGCAGCACTTTCACAACATCGTCTTTCAGGATTTGCAATAGCTCAACTGGAATTCTGTCACCTTCACTAGCTTTATTCGTAGTGATGCTTCCTAAGGCCCACTTGACTTCACATTCCAGGATGTCTGGCTCTAGGTGAGTGATCATACCATCATGATTATTTGGGTCGTAAAGATCTTTTTTGTATAGTTCTTCTGTGTATTCTTGCCACCTCTTCTTAATATTTTCTGCTTCTGTTAGGTCCATACCATTGCTGTCATTTATTGTGCCCATCTTTGCATGAAATGTTCCCTTGGTATCTCTAATTTTCTTGAAGAAATCTCTAGTCTTTCCCATTCTATTGTTTTCCTCTATTTCTTTGCACTGATCACTGAGGAACGCTTTCTTTTCTCTCCTTGCTATTCTTTGGAATCTGCATTCAAATGGGAATATCTTTCCTTTTCTCCTTTGCTTTTCACTTCTCTTTTTTTCACAGAGATTTTAAGTCCTCCTCAGACAGCCATTTTGCTCTTTTGCAATTTTTTTTTCTTGGGGATGGTCTTGATTCTTATCTCCTATTCAATGTCAGGAACCTCTATCCATAGTTCTTCAGGCTCTCTATCAGATCTAATCCCTTGAGTCTATTTGTCACTTCCACTGTATAATCATAAGGGATTTTATTTAGATCATACCTGAAAGGTCTAGTGGTTTTCCTGAGTCCATTGGGATTAACTAATTCCCAGCAGCCCTGAGGGCTTTCCAGGTGGTGCTAGTGGTTAAGAAGCCACCTGCCAATTCAAGAGACAACGGGAGACATAAGTGACACAGGTTCAGTCCCTGGGTTGGGAAGACCCTCTGGAGGAGGCATGGCAACCCATTGAAGTATTCTTGCCTGGGGAGTCCACAGAGGAGACTGGTGGGCTACAGTCCATAGGGTCAGAGTCAGGCATGACTGAAGTGACTTGGCATGCACAGCAGCCCTGAAGAATTCTGAGTTCTGAAGAAACTGGGTGTGGAGCTAGTAATTTAAACAATTCCTCTCCTTAGTGAATGCACGAAATATTATATCTGCTTGTCAGGATGCAACTATAGAAATATGAAAAGGAATAGCTTCAAGGGGGAAGGGGGTTTATTTATTTTTCACGGAGCCAGATTTCTGGGCTAGGAGGCGGGTGTGGGGGGCAGGGTGGTACCTGTAGCTCTGACTCCTTCTCTTTTTGTTCTACTGTTCTCTACTTTCATCCTTCATTCTCATGGTCACCATTTGGTGGCAGAATAGTGGCTGCTGCCACCCTGGCCCCCTGTTTATGTCTCTGGCAAGAACCAAAAGGAAGTCACTATGGGAAAGGGGGAGTGCAGTCTATGGAAAGTCAGGCTTCCCCAGATATTCTCAGATATTCCTCTCATGTGCCATTGCATATGGGCACTGATGCTTAGCTGCAAGGGAGGTTGCAAAGTGTAATTTTCTAGCTGGTATGTTACTACCCTGTGTGGTTCAGGTAAGGGAGCAGGGGTGGTGGGCGCTGAATGGCACTGGCAGTGTCTGTCGCACATGGGAGTCCATAAATGGGACATGTCTGTCTGAATGTCTCAGCCACATCCCCCCCACTTCTATTTCCAAACTCTGTGAGGGCTCCACAGTGTCCTCGTGGCTCTGGGGGGCTTCCAGGAGCCCTGATGCTTGCCTCATGTCTTTAGACCTTGAATGCAGCCTGTGTGCACTCACAGAGGAAACAAACATTCAGGTCATACATGGTTAGATACTCTTAATCTGAAATTCAGCTCTGTGAACCATGGGTCCAAGTCCCAGCAGGTGCTGACGTCCTCCTTGCCCTACTGACACTGAGCCAACATGTGCTGTGATGTGGCATGGAGACCCCAGCCAGGCTTCTCACCATTGCTCCTTAGGTGACTCCCTCTGTCTTATTACAGTCTTTCAGAGCCTGCTGCAGTACTCACCCCACATGCCTCCATTGACATCCTCCACTTCCTCTCATTTTCTGTCCCAAGAAGTCCAAGGATCAGTGTGGTTGAGCAGGACATTTTTTGGAGGTTAGTGAATGGGGAAGCAGAGAGATTGGATCTCTAGCAAACTCAGGGAGGGGCAAAACCAGAGATATGGACAGGTTAAGTGTCACCATCTCATCATTTTTGTTTTGCTAAAAGAGCCTCAACAAAATGGCAAAGAAAGGGACAGAGGTCTGTCTGAGAAGGGCTGATAGGGCTGGGTTTTCACTGGAGAGGCTGAGGATTTTTCTTTCATGGTGATAACCACTTGGCAGGAGGACACAGCCCTGGAACATCTTGGGTACTTCACCAAGACCTTGCCAAGCCCATCTTAGAAGGACCCAAGCTTCTCAGCTCACTGTGGCTCTGGGTCTCTTCATGAAGTTGGGACAGTGGGGATCAGTGGGATCAAAAGCTTTCTTATTTTCAGTCTCACTTGCTATTTGTTCATTTCTTCCTTTCTTCCTCCTTTTCTGGGAAGTTCTTCAACCTTCAGCCTGCCTCCATGTAGCTCCCATATTCAGGCTCTGGGTGCTTGCCAACCAAGGCCTGGTGGGCTTTGCTAGATGCTTAAAGAGCTTAATAAGATCTGTAAACATACCTCCGGCAGCATCCCTCTTGCCCGCCTCGGAATCTTCTTGTTTAAGTGAAAACTAAACATCCTTTAATTATATATCACCTCTCAAGGACCATTTAAGAACCAAACCAGTATTTACAAATGGATTTGAAATTTTCTGAGTAAAGGGAATTAATTCTATCTGTTACCTCTCAGTACTTAGAAAAGCAAACAAGAGAGAAGAGAAGGCTTATTATGTGTCCAGTGATATGGGCCTTGAGGCCTCTGGCCCAAATCAGCCAACTGGAAACACAAACTTTTAATGTGTTTGATCGGAGGAAACAAGAATGCTTCAGACAGGGTTATTGTTCCTCCTGAGTAGAAATTGCCTGGCCGTGAGAAGCACGGAGGCAGACAGCAAGAGCTTCAGCCCGCCTCTTCCACAGCAGGGTGCTGATAGCACCGTGGAGAGCCTCCTCCTAGAATTTAGCCAGTGCAGTTCAGTCCCTGAGCCAGGCCAGCGCTTCTCCCACCTGGAGTGGAGTCTGGTCTTACTTAAGAGGTCAGAGCCAAAGCTCTGAGGGGTCCTAGGCCGAGGGAAGCACAGTGGCCCCTTATCCCAGTCATTCAAGCTCAACCCATATTGATGGCCAATGCCTCAGTTTCCCTGTTAGTCTAGCCATGCTTCATTTAGATGAAAACTGTACCTTGAACTTTTAACTTACTTGGACCTCTGATGTTACCCCTAATCCTTCTTAACTGATGTCTATTCAGTCCTCCAGAGCAACACTGGCCAAGAGAAATGGAATGCAAGCCATATATATGATCTCACATTTTCTAGCAGCTACAATAACAAAATACAAGAAAACAGGTAAAATTAGTTTAATATATATTTTACTTAAACCAATATGTCTGAATATTGTCATAATTATCATTCAACATGTGCATGCTTAGTCTCTCAGTCTTGTCTGACTTTTTGCAACCCTTTGGACTATAGCATGCCAGGCCCCTCTGTCCATGGAATTTTTCAGCCAAGAACATTAATATAAAATTATTCATCAGTTATTTTACCATTTTTGTTTGGTACTATGTGTTTGAAATCTGGCCTTTAATTAACTAATAGTTCTTAATTCAGACTAACTACATTTGAATCATGTGTCTCCCCTATTGAACAGAACATCTGCAGGGACTGGCACATATATTCTAAGACTTGCAAATCCAGCCTGGGATCCTCTTGGTTCCTGTGATGGTTAATTTTGTATGTCAATTTGACTGCTCCATAGGGTGCCCAGATATTTGGTTAAACATTATTCTGGATATGTCTGTTGGGAGTATTTATGGATGAGATTAACATCTGAATGTAGATGGGACACATCTAATCCTGTGAAGGCCTGCGGGCACACTCAGTTGGGTCTTTCTGTGACCTTATGGACTGTAGCCTACCAGGCTCCTTTGTCCATGGGATTCTCCAAGCAAGAGTACTGGCGTTGGTTTCCATGCCCTCCTCCAGGGGATCTTCCTGACCCAGGGATAGAACCCTCGTCTCCTGCGTTTCCTGCATTGTAAGTGGATTCTTTACCCATTGAGCCACCTGGGAAGCTCAATTGAAGGCCCAAATAGACCTTTAAGCTGGGTGTTGGTTTTCTCTTGTTTTGGACTTAAACTTAGGCTGGAGTTTATACGATCAACTTCTTGGTTCTCTGGGTCTCTAGCTTACTGACTGCAGATTTCAGGACTTAACAGTAAATTTCCTTGTGTGTATATCTTATTGGTTCTGCTGACTTAAAAGAAAAGCACAACATGAGTGCTGCGAATTAAGTTTTATTTGGGGCAGAATGAGGACTGCAGCCCAGGAGACAGCACCTCAGATAGCTCTGAGAAACTGCTCCAAAGAGGTAGGGGAGAAGATCAGTACATATGTGATTTTGGTGAAGGCGGAGTACATGCAATCAAGTACATGTTTTGCAGAAGGTTTCTGCTAGTCACGAGGAGCAGTCATCAGCATGAAGGATTTTAGTGGAAGGAGATACAAGAATTGGGCTCATGAGATTGGCTCCAGAAAATATCTATCTGAAGACCTGTTCTGCTAGTTTTTCCCAGAGCATAGAGTGCCTCATTTCTGCTCTCCACCCTGAACTCCTTTCAGAGGGTGTTGAAAATCAGCAGCTGCAGCAGCACATGATTTAATCCTTGTAGAGACAGATGGCAAGTTCCCATTTGTAGTTAACAGTTCTGTGTCTCTGGAGAACCCAGGCTAATACAGTTCCCCATAGACAGAGCGCATGGAGCTGTTATGTTGATGCCTCAACATGCTGTGAAGATACCAGTTAGTAGACCTTGTCTTCACATATTGAGGTGTAGCAGAGACAGCTTTCTGAGCTAATCTGAGTCAGAATCCAGGGGAAAAATTAGGAGGCAATTATATAGTGTGATCCAAGTAACCAGATGGCATTGAGGATCTATTGGCAGAAGGTGAAATCGAGGTTGAAACCAGAAGTCCAGAAAACTGGATCTCTGAGGGATTATTTTAGAATAGAGCTATACAAGTGAGAGAAAGGTGTCTGCCTCGTGGAGACTGAGAAAACTAATTCTTGTGGCCGTGGCTTTGTAGTTCTGTTGAACCTGGGTGTGCCTTTCTGGAGAAATGTGAAGAGATCACTGCCTTCTGTGATGCTCTTGTCGCTGAGATCACCCTTGATAGTTAGCTCTGGATTCTTCCTGTCTGCCTTCCTGGCTCCCGCCTTACCTTGCTCTCCAGTGATTTTTGCATGAGGCCAATATGATCAGGCCAGTCAATCCCTGGCTTGTAACTATTGTGCCTGTGGTGTGATGTCCAAACTCCCAAAAGTGTGATTAAGACTCTTTATGTCCTCTGCTTGTCTTCTCAGCCATAGTGTCCTCAATTCCTATTGAACACATGACATTTTATGCACTTTGCTCCATAATGTTTTTTTTTTTTTTTCACATTTGTGCCCTTGTGTATGGTTTTCTCCTTGCCTGGAACTCACTACCCTTCCCTTTTCTCAACTAGACACATTTCTTTTTCCTTTAAGATAGAGTACAGACATCACTCCTCCTGGAATCTTCCCCTGACATTCTCTCTTTTCATTCCAGGTTAGAATAGCTGCTAGTATCTTGTGTTCTCAAAAACACTCTCAGCTCACCTCTGTAATAACACTCATCTTACTACATCTTAATCACTTGTTTACATGCTATCTCACACGCCAGACTGAGGTTTTTAAAGGCAATTATATGTATATATCATGATGCAAAACTGGTCTTGGCCTGGGGTGGCCTCAGAAAGTTTATGCAGTGACCAATGCATGGGTCCACCCAGCATCTGTGAAGACCCTGGGTTGGAACCAAGCCTGCCTGCTCTGGGCTTCCTATCTTTTTCAAACCACGATTCCCCAGGCTCCTCACGCTAAGTCAGTGTTTGCAGAATGTTCACCATTGGGAAAGTAGTTAATATGTATGCAGAAAAAGGCTATGTGTCCAGAGGTGATTATTGCAACATTGCCTCTGGTAGAAAAACAGAAGAAACAATCAAATTACAACAAGTAAATTATAGCATGTCAGTGAGCTGGAATTTATGCAGTTTTAAAAGCCATGATTATGAAGACAGCAGAGCAGTCTGAAAGATGAAAGACTCAGCACTTTTTGTACCTACGAAGAGAAAAACCCAACTTCATCAAATAATGCTGTGTGCATTGATTCATTCATTGATTCAGCAGGTATTTACTGAATCCTTACAATGTGCGAAGCAAAAAGTCTAAATTTAATAAAGATTTTAAGGGAAAATGGAGATAGAGTGGCATCACTCATCACAACGGTATTTGTGCCCTCACAAAGTTTCTCTTTTAAATGTCCTTAAAATATAGAATGAAATAGTTCAGAAAGAAAAAAACAAATATTGTATATTAATGCATGTATGTGCAATCTAGGAAAATGATACAGATGAACCTAGTTCCAGGGCAGAAATAGAGATGCAGATGTAGAGAACGAATGTGTTGGACACAGGGGTGGGGAAGGGGAGGGTGGGACAAATTGGGAGGTTACAACTGATATCTATCTATCTATATACATTACTGTGTGTAAAGTAGACAGCTAGTGGGAAGTTGCTGTATAGCCCAGGGAGCTCAGCTCTCTGCTCTGTGATGACCTAGAGGGGTGGGATGGAGGCAGAAAGGGAGTTCCAAGAGTGAGTGGATATATTTATACATATGGCTGATTCACATTTTACAGCGGAAACTAACATAACATTGTAACACCAATTTTTAAAAATGCCCTTAAGCCCTCTTGTCTAACTTTCCCCTTCTATCATTCCCCTTCTCTTTATATCCGTTCATGTTTTGAGTGAGCAGTTTACTTGTCCTTCTCCTAGTTTCTCCAGTCTTAAGTAAGTAAGTAAGTAAGTAAGTAAATGAAGTCGCTCAGTCGTGTCCGACTCTTTGCAACCCCATGGACTGTAGCCTACCAGGCTCCTCCGTCCATGGGATTTTCCAGGCAAGAATACTGGAGTGGGTTGCCATTTCCTTCTCCAGGGGATCTTCCTGACCCAGGGGTCAAACCCCAGTCTCCTGCATTGCAGGCAGATGCCTTCCCATCTGAGCCACCAGGGGTGTCCACAGTCTTACATCCTCACATTCATTACCTCGGTCAGCAAACCAAAGGGATCTTTTGGAATTTAGAAGGCAGTGGAGAGATTGTCAATAACAAATTGTGTTTCTCAGCCGCAGTACTTTTCCGATCTTCTCAGATGTGCACTGGGAGTAGGACACCTGACTGGACAGGCTGACCACCCTGGATCTCGGTCCTCTCCAAGCTCAGGGTGCGTAGTGCACACACAGCCCTCTGTGGCCTGTGTAGCCGCTGCTCTTGGGGGAAGGCTAACCACTCCTCATGAGTTTTCAGGAGGCTGTGAAGCTAGTACTGACTATGCTCCTCAGGGCCTCAGGGAACACCTGGTTGTGGTCCACTCTTGCTGTGGCTTGTCTCTTCCTTTCAGGCCTGGGAGGTGGAGAAGACAGAGTTAGCTGGCTTCATTTTAAGTACTGCCCATTGGTATGTAAATAATTCATATATTTTAAATAACAAAATAAATATTTTATGGGTCTTTAAAATTCAGGAATGAGCTGCATCCTTGAAGTACACGGATTAAAAACTAGCCTTGGATTGAGGTCACCAAAATGGTGACAGGTTGTTCCTGACTTCGCAACTCCACCCCGTTCCCCGCAAGAGGAAGAGCTAGTAACCATTCGTGGACGAGACAACACTGAGAGGCTCCTGGAACCTGGGGTGAGGCTGAGGCAACCCCTGCACGGCAGAGGCAGAGACAGAGACAGAGACAGAGGGCCTTCGAAGGGTGGGGGGTCTGGCCTGGGGCTGGGTGCCTTGCCCCTCCACCAGGCTGACCCAGAACCAAGCCGAGAGGTCTTCTGGAGCCTAGCTTCTGCCAGTGGGAAGACAGAGCCCAGAGTGGCATTCGGCCCCCTCAGCCTTGCAGGTCACTTCGTGGGAGTCCATATTGTGGTTTTGCCCTGTGGGGATCATAGAGGAATCTGTAGGCTCAACCACTGGGAATCTGATAATTAAAAGCTAACCTTTAGTCACAAAGCTCATTGCACAGTAAAATATTGCTATTCGTGGAGACACATAAGTCTGAGCTTACAGAATTCCACATTCAGGGGTCTCAGAAATCAAGTTTAATTGCCTCCCTTCCTTTTGAACACCGAGGAGGTCGTTGCCTCTTTCCCTCCTCTCAGAAGGCTTCTGTGTTCCCTGAACAACAATCTTTTGGCCCAAACAGGGTGGAATTCTTGTTCCTGCACACCTTTGTTGCTGAGGGAAAATTTACAGTTCATTCCTGACCACTCAGGTAAATCTGAGAAATCATGTTAATAAAATTTGGTGGGAGGGTGCTGTAGTTATAAAGCAGAACAATAAGGCTGGTGGGAGTTGCATAATTTTTTTGTTTGTCTCTATTTCCCATGAGGATTTCGGAGATGATGTAAAGTACCTGCAGCAACATGACTAGAATATTTCCTCAAAGAGCCTGCTTATTCTCATTCTATTTTAAAATACAATGCTTATTGGTTTTTTCTATAATTATAGAAGTAATGTATGACCATTACATAAAATTTGGAAAATATGGAAAAGTATGAAAAAGGAAAGAAAAGGCATCCATAATTTGTCACACAGAAATTGCTGACGTTATTAGTTGGGAGAGAGAGAAATGTCCTAATTTCTATGCTTAATAATTTTTTTCTCTTCTCTTTGATCTCTCATCAGACCCTGCTCTGGTTCATTTAAAAAAAAATTATTTTATTGATATATAGTTTGATTTACAATGTTGTATTAATTTCTATTGTAAAGCAAATTGATTCAGTTATATATATATATATATATTTTTCCATATTGTTCCCATTATGGTTTATCACAGGATATTGAATATAGTTCCTTGTACTATACAATAGGACCTTGGTATTTATTTGTTCTATATATAATAGTTTGCATCTGCTAATCCCAAACCCCCAGTTCACCCCTCCCCAACACCCTTACCCCTTGGCAACCACAAATCTCTTCTCTATGTCTGCAAGTCTATTTCTGTTTCATAGATAAGTTCATTTGTGTCATATTTTAGACTCTACATAAATGTGATACTGTGTGGTATTTGTCTTTCTCTTTCTGACTTACCGGTTTGTTTGTTACCTGGGTTATAAGCAGTTTTGAAGGAGGGTATCATCTTCCTCAACTTGTATTCCTCCTCATCTATATCACAGATTCTAACAATGGCCAGGTTTGGAATTAATTAGAAAGATTTCTCTTCCCTTATCATATAGAAGATAAACTTTTTGTAACTTGAGCTTTTGGTATCATGATCCTGGAAAGCTGATGAAAAAGACTCAAGGTAACATTTCTCATTGTTGGCACTAGGAACATTTCAGGTCCGATGATTATCTTTTGTGTGGGTCTTTCTTGGGCATCATAGAATGTTTAGTGGCGTCTCTGGCATTTTCCCACTAGATGCCACTAGCGTAACTCCCTCCTCCCAGCTGGGACAACTGATAATGCCTCCAACACCGCCAGATGTCCCAGAGCGGGAGAGGCAGCATCATCCCTGGGCAAGAACCGCTATTTTAACATGTCCTGCTGAACACCTAGAAGTTAGGACTGCCAGAGTTTCTGGACTCTTAATTGGTTATATTTTAGATCTTGAAATATCAAGAAGATAAACATGTTAATGGAATTTCTGAAAACACGAATATCAACATCTGTGTTCCTATTTTTTCTTTCTATCCAGTGCCTTTTGAGGTGGGATATGGATTTTTATGGAGATATGAAAGGTCAGAATTTGGAAGTCTTATCAATCTGGGGTTGGTCAGGGACAGAGCAACCTCCCTAGGTATTTATAATCAGAAGGGGAGTTAATATAGGGATCTAGGAACTTAATCACCCTTAGAAGAACTGGGCAGGAGAATGAGGGTCATGGAGAGTGCTGTTGGGTTTCAGGAAATCCAGAAAGCAGGAGTCAAGAAGATTTTTTTTTTTGAGATCAGGAGGCTGCTGAAATCCCAGAGTGTTTGCTACTGACAGCCTGTAGCAGAAACGTAAGCCATTTTTAGGAAGAAAACTGGAAGCTGCTGATGCATCCATGAATCTGCCATCTGCTGATGTCCATGAGCCTATCTGTAGTTGCTGTAGGGCAAAAATCAAGGCTCTTATTTCTCTTCTTCTTCCCAGATCCCACGCTAATGCCTCTCAGTAGCCAGTCTAGCAAAGGAAAAGAGTCTTGGAAATTTAGTTTTGAGATTTTCAGTCCTATAGTACTAGGAAGGTGCTGAGAAAGGATATTGTGTTGTGTATGTGACAAAGGGTCCTTAATAAAAAAATATATATATAAATCTGATGCTCCTTTTAGCATCAGATTTAGCCTTCTTCAGAGATGCTATACACACATACACTATATACATGTATATGATATATATACATATAAATAGTATCATTGGAGTGTCCCCTTAAGATTCTTTGATCTGATTGTTGGCCATGTCTTACCCATTGTTACCGGGATGTGTGGGAGGGATAGTTTCCTGGTGCCTGTAAGACAAACATGTATTTGCATAAAAACATATGAAAAAGTAGAATGATACTGCATATATTGTTTCATTACACTATTTATTTATTTTAATAATATCTCATGAGGTTACCCATTAATATCCATTATTTCAAATACTACTTTTATCATAAAAATATGTTTAAATAACTCAAAAACAGTATTATGCCATTACAAACTGCCCGAAGCATGATGTCTATTTTGTCATATACATTTCAAAAGCATTATTTCAAACATTATGTTGAAACATTTATTTAGTCATGTGGATTTAAATTTGTACATACATCTTTGTCTGAAACTTTGGTTAGCTCCTTAGGCATAGGTTTCTAGAAGTGGATTACTCATCTGAAACTATGAATTAATTGCTTTACCAAATGGTTGTAGTGATTACCACCAGTGGTGTGTGAGATTTTCCATTTTCTGGCACTTTGGGAGTACTGAGATCAAACCACTTATCTTAAATAAAAAAGACTTTGCCATTTCTATAGACAAATATTATTTCACTGTTATATAATTTTATGTTTCTTTGGATTCATTAGTGGGGTTGAATTATATGATTTTCTTTATTTAGGTCCTGCACAAATCTTTAAAAGTATTTATTTTAGTATTGTATAATGTAAGCTTGACGTACAAAATGCAAAACAAAAAAAAAAGACATATGGTGAAAAATGAGACTCTTTTACACACTCTGCTGTAGCCAATCAGCTTACCTCCCAGGAGATAACCAGTTGTTATTTTTAGTATATACACCAGAGAAACTATACATAGGTAAAAACTGATTGATAGATATATATATATATGAATATGTACAATTATAAATGTGTATACTTATACATATATGCTAATTATAATTGTGGATTTTGTGTAAATTATACATATTGCAATTTACATATAGACAGATATACATTTATAGCATTTACCACAGGGTAGAATATTATTCATGCCATTCTGAAACTTAAAAAGGCAAATGTAAATTTGAGTTATTTCCATATATTAGCACATAAAGATATTTCATATTCTTTTTAATGGCTGTAGCATATTTTGTTTCATGTGTGTGGTATGATGTATTTAACCAGTCCCCTATTGATCAACATTTTAGGTTGTTATTTATTATTCCAAGCAATGCTGTAATGAATAAGTTTGTATTTACAAATTTTGCAAACATACCAGCAGACACATGATATGTAAGATAAATTCCTAAAATCAGAGGCATAGGTTATATGTGTTTTAAATTTTAGTGGATATATGCACAGTTATTTCTAGTTTAATTATAAAAATCACTAGTGTTTATTATTAAAAAGAAACAACTGCCTACTTCTCCGAGTCAGATTGGGACCCTAGCTAAGAATTTACTCTCATAATAGTGGTGAATGCTTATTGTCTGCTAGTCACTGTTCTGAATACTTTACATATAGAGAACAATTTAATTTGTTATCCCAACCATATGTATCAAGTACCATTACTAACGGAGAAGGAAATGGCAACTCACACCAGTATTCTTGCCTGGCAAATCCCATGGACAGAAGGAGCCTGGTGAGCTACAGTCCTTGGGGTTGCAAAAGAGTCAGACACGACTTAGCAACTAAACAACAACAACAGCAGCAACATTACTAATGTCTCTATTTTGCTGTTGCAAAAACTCAGGTGTAAGATTTTAAGGAATGTGCTAAGGTCATTAGGGCTAGTGACTGGAGGCACCAGGATCTGAATCTAATCAATTAAGTACTCTGTTGCCCACTCCATCAGCCTGAGCTTTTTCTTTCTTCTTCTTTTCCCCCTAATTTCCACTGACTCCTTCGGGAATGTAGATACTGGTAAATGTAGGGATCTTTACTTGCTGGGGTCTTCAATCCCCTGGGCTATTTCTTATAAGCAGTAATTTCAGGTCTGTGTCTAGTTCATTTGGTGTTTAAGGCAATAGTGAGTGTAACACAGTGATAGATCACTTGATAATTTTTGACTGCCCAAAGGCACATGGGTTTTGATAATTGTGACTTTGGTCCTTCTTAATGTTTTACTTTCCTTCAGTTTTTGAGGTAGACAACCGTATCATCCATGAATGTTGTTAACTTGATCTCCTTGATATTATACCTCTTTTTCATTTTCCGTTTATTAATGTATTGACTTGAACATCCAGAACACTGTTGTGTAACTTTGATCCTCTTTATATTGCCTCAGATTTTAATGGGAATGAATGCCTACAGTGGTTCATAATGTGCCAGGTGTTGGTTCATATTCTGGACAGAGAGTTGCGATCATGTTCAAGGATTCTTTTCACATTTACTAAAAGTTCTTAATAAGGAATGGTTGTTGGATTTTATCAAATGCCTTTGTGGGGGTTACATATGAACATTATCATATATTTTTATATTAATTGCTTGATGATTAGGTATGTTCTAACTGTCTATTATTCTGGAAGAAGCTGTCCCACAGCAGTGGCTTAAAGTAATAACTACTGTTTACTTTGCTTATGAATCTATGTGTTGACCAGGTTCAGGAGGCCATTCTAGCTTGGTATAATGCATGTGTTTGCAGGCAGACAGACAGTGGCTGGACTGGGGTCACCTTAAAGGTTTCCTCACTTGCATGCCTGGTCCTAGGCTGGGAAGACTAATACTGATGGGGCTGGAGCAGCTCGGGCTCCATGAGCATCTCCTACTTTCTCTGTGGTCTCTCCACACGGGGCCCAGGGTAACCAGACTTCCCCTGAAGGCTGCCAGAGTGAGTGTCCCAAGAGAAACCAGCAGAATATGCATGACTTTGACAAACAGCACCAGAAGTCACAGAGCATAATTCTGCCACACTCTTTTGGTTGAGGCTATCACAAAGGCCTACCTGCCCAGGTTCAAAGGAAGGGGACACAGACCCCACCACCTGATAGGAGACTTTGCAACTGTGTTTTAAAACCATTTCACTTTATGTATCAAATCTTATGTGTAGCAAATTCTACTTGGTTGTATGATCAAGGAATTTGCAACTGTGTTTTAAAACCATTTCACTTTATGTATCAAATCTTATGTGTAGCAAATTCTACTTGGTTGTATGATCTTTTTCTTTGAATGTACAGCTGAACTCAGTTTGCTAGTCCTTAACATTAAGTGTTAATATGACCACATATTCTCTGATTACTTTTTTGTAAGTTATGTATTAATATTTTTGATTCTGGTATCAGAGTTGTGCCTATTTTCTAATATTTCTATTTATAAAATAGATTCAATAACAGAAATTTAATTTGGAGAAATATTTTAAAATCTGACTTTAAAGTCTATATAGGATTCATTCTTTTTTCAGTTTCCTCCACAATTATTAATCCATTTAGGGTATTTACTTTTTCTTGAATTATTGTATTAATTCATGTAGTTCCTGGGAGCTCATGGAATATTTTTCAAATTTAAAATAACAGACTTAAATACTTTTATATAATTTCTAAGTATTCTTTTTATATTATTGTATCATTTCTCATTTATGATTTTGGTTGCTTACATACATTTTGGTTTGATTTGATTATCTTGAAACATATCTATTTTAATACTTTTTCCAAATATAAACTCCTGGCTTTGTTTTTGTTTCTTCCTCCCTCAAATGATAAATTCATTTCTTTGTTTGGAGGGGATTTATTTTTTTTTCTTGATTTTCTAAAAAATCTCTTTAAGTTAGTAATCGATTTATTTATTTATATTCTTTGTTTTCAATAGCAGACACATTATATTTAAAGAATTTGCCACTAATTTAAAAAAATTTTATTGTGGTGTAGTGGCTTTACAACGCTGTTAGTTTCTGCTGTACCATAAAGTGAATCATCCATAGGTATACATGCATCCCCTCTCTCATGCATCCCCTCTCTCTTGGACCTCCGTCCTACCCTCCCCATCTCACCCCCACCCCCATCCCAGCCCTCTAGTCACCACCGGGCGCTGGACTGAGCCCCCTGTACTGAACAGTAGGTTTCCACTAGCTGTCTGTTTTACGCATGGTAGTGTATACATGTCCATCCCAGTCTCCAAATCCATCCTGCTCCTGCCTGCCCGCGTCCACACTTAATGTTCCCTACATGTGCATCTCTATTCCTACCCTGCAAATAGGTCCATTTGGACCACCAGGCTTTCTTCCCCGCATTTTGACCTGGAGCTGGAACTGACTCAGGAAACAGAAGGAGTGCCAGGGAGTACTTAGGCCCCCCCTGGGGGCTGTGCCCATGAGTGTGTGGCTCATCAGCTCCGGGTGCCTGTGGGATCCCTTTGGCAGCACTCAAGCCCTGATGGGCTGCATCCTGACCTGGGCTCTTGCCAGGCAGCTGTGATGCAGGTAAGAGGTGGAGGCTACCAGTAAGGATGTGGTTGAAACGCCTACCATGGAACCTGCCTTTGGCTGGCTCTATCAAGGCTTCTGCCCTGGGACCATCAGGGCAAGCAAGATGGGGAGCGAGGCAGGATCTGGGGGGTGGGGTGGAGGTAGAAAGTGGGGGTGAGGGGTGAAGGGTGAAGAATGGGAAGTGGGAGGTGGAAAGGGAAGGGAGTGGGCAGTGGGAAGTTGGGTACCATTTCTGCCATAGATCTAAGGCAATCTGGGTCAATCCAGTGCACCCAAGGTGGGGATGGGGGCTCCAAGTGACCCTGAAACTGGTAAGAAATCCTTGCACGCCCTTGAGAAAGAAACACTGGCTCCCTTGAGAGGCGTGTCAGAGCCCAAGGCAAACAGCATCGACTCTCAGCGGGGAGCAGACAAAGCCTGGAAGACTGAAGCACAGAGTGCTCGTTCCTCCCAAGAGGGGCTGACTTGGGGATGTGAAGGAGGAACTGATTTAGACCACACAAAAGACTTAAAAAGCATCACACTTGAAAATTCACTTTGAAGTCAGTGCTGCATGCATTCCAGAAAGACAGACTGTTGGGAACCAGTATATTGTTTTTAAGCGTATTCAGGCTGTAAAGAGTAAGTACGTAATGAATAAACAAAAATCACAGAGATTAAGGCACTTGCAGGGGGAGGCCTGGGAGAGCTGTGCTCCTGTCTCCTCTCCAGCCTTCTAGGACGAAGTCCCCAGTTTGCCAGGGCTCTCATTCAGGTGCAGACTGTCTGGATTAGATCTTGTAACTCCATTCCTTAGCTGTGGTCTTGAGCAAGTTGCTTAATCTGTGTGTCCCTCAGTTTCCTCATTTGTAAAAGAGGACAAACATAGTACCTACTGCCTAGGTATATGTGTAAGGTTTAAATAAGTTTTCTCTATCTATTATCTACCTATCATCTATCATCTTTCAACACTGTCAGGAATATAAGATAAGGATTTTAATTAATGTTAATTATATTCTTTTTTCCTGATTATATATATACAGTCACAAAATCATGCCAAATCTCACCTCTGAATGTCCTGCTCTTTATCCATCATGTCTTATTAACCTACAGTAATCATAAAGTTGTCCTCACCACCTTCAGTAGCCCTGATTGAGGCCTTGACTTCCTCAGTTTACCCTGTACAACCTTCCACACCAAGCATTTTGAAAGCTCTGCTCTAGAGGTGTCCTTATTTTATAATTTTCAAGACTAAAATCCTTTGTTTGACATTCAAGACTTGACTTTACCCCGCCCTTTACTATGGAGATTTATATGTGCACACTTAGGTACATGTGCACACAAAAACACATATACATGTCCATTTATATATTTAAACACATATATATGTTTATATAGAGAGAGTTTTGTTTGGGCTTTGCCTAAATGGTAACTTATGATGTGTCTTATGTAACATTTCCACCTTTGTCTTCCTTGTTTTGTATATCAGTAGGCTCATTTATCTTCCCGGCATCTTCCTGATACATGTGTTCCTGGCTCTGTGCCAGCATCTACCCCAAGCTGCATGAAGTCTGTGTGTTAGGGAAGATGCCTAAATCCTCTGCCCCAGGAGGGTGGGTTTTGATTTGCCTATCGAGTCATTTGGGCTTTTGAGGTGGCTCAGTGGTAAAGAATTTGTCTGCCAATGCAGAAGATGCAGGAGAAGGAAATGGCAGCCCACTCCAGTATTCTTGCCTGGAGAATCCTATGGACAGAGGAGCCTGGTGAGCTACAGTCCCTGGGGTCACAAAGAATTCTTTAGTGACTAAAGAATCTAGTCATTTTGGTGTCGTTCTCCTAATGGGGTGCTGTGCAACTGTTAGAAAAGAATGAGCTAGCTTAATGACATGAAAAGTTAAGGGGAAAAACATTACACACACATATGGTAAGTTACTACTATTGGTAACTGACATGAGCAAGAGGCCTAATTCTGATGAGTGGGATGTGGGGGACTTTCAGGAAAGGTTTCTTTGTTCTTAAAGAGAGACACAAGGAAGAAACAGACCCCTTCCTGCCTCTGGAGTCTGTTGTGTCTGATTGTAATGCTTGGAGTTGCTGAAGTTGCTTGTGGTGATGAGAGGTCTTCCTGAAGGCTCTGCCAAGCGTGGAGGAGCCCAGGCCCACTACAGAATAAGGATGGGGGCCTTGTCTTCTGGGCTGCTGTCTTGTGAGAACACATTCCTTAGTCAAGGTGGCTCAGTGGTTTTCTGTCACTTGAAGCTAATGCATCAGCTAAGCAAGACCTAGCTGGTGCATCTTGTTTATCACAGCTTTATCTGTACAAGGGTCTCTCCAGACTGTTGGGAAGGCAGAGAGGACCTCTGTTTCTTATGACACTCCCTGGTGCTGAGTGGGGAGGACTTCTCAGACTGCTTGTCACACGGGAACCTCTCGTTACCTACTTTTGCACCTTTTTTGTATTGTCATGGGAATTTAATGGCAGATTGAGATTGAGACTCTGAATCATACACAGTCTGATGGCATTTTAACCTAGAGTTCCCACCATGTTTTCCTGGTATGTGTGAATGAATGAAACAAATTCATTTCCCAAGTCAAGCCTCATTGCCTGTGAGAAGTCTTTCTTTTCTATCCCCAGGTGAAATTAAGCTTCTCTTTGTCTATACTATTTTCTTCTTTAGGATGCCTAAATATTTGGATGTAGAGCATCGTTTGTCGGACCAAACACTGTAATAAACTTCTTATATACACATCTCATTTAATCCCCATGACAACCAGTTCAGCAGGTGTCATTATTGACATTTTGCAGTTGAGGAAATTGAAGCCTGGAAAGGTTAAGTGACTTTCCCCAAATTACACTGCTAGGAAATGGCAAAGATGCTATTTGAGACTCCAGAGCTTTACTCTTAATCGTCATCTGCCAAACAGTCAAGCACACACACATATGGGTCCCCTCAAGCTTCTTGAAGGTGAGGACTGCATCTGACTCCCTTTCTATTGCCTACTCCAGTCACAGTCTTTAGCTTTGGCACACAGGAGACACATAAATTTGGAATGGGCTTATTAGGGAATGCTTTGAGGACTGACATCTGTGGAAGAAGAGAAGGAAAGAGAAATGAAGGGGAAGAAGGAAGCAGGATTAGGTAAATGGATAAGTTTATCTGTGTTGCAGTCTCAATGGAAACCTCAGCTGTCCTTACAGGGACATCTGGAGATGGGATAAGTCTTCTGAGCTGTCCCAGCAGGGGAGAGAGAGCTGAGCCTTTATGCCACCATGTGCATCAGTATTGGATATGGGCTGTGCGGGGTAAGAGTATGACCTGGGCAGCACTCCCAGCAATTGGGAGAAGTCCTTCATTCATGGAGGGATCCTGTGGTACCTCACAACCTCCATCACACCACCATGTATTGTTTTTATAGAATACTCTCCCATGCACACGTCATTGGGGTTTCCCAGGTGGCTCAGTGGTAAAAGAATCCACCTGCCAATGCAGGAGATGCAGGTTTGATCCCTGGGTCAGGAAGATCCCCTGGAGGAGGAAATGGCAACCCACTCCAGTATTCTTGCTTGGAGAATCCCATGGACAGAGGAGCCTGGCAGGCTACAGTCCATGGGGTCACAAAGAGTCAGAAATGACTGAGTGACTGATCACGGACACATGCCCAGGTCATTACTTTTGGCATTTCTGAGCTGCTGTCTGTGTCTCTCAGATGGAGTTTTAGATTCAATACAGCTAGGGTCTTCACCCGACATCCAGGAGGATGAGCCTCAAACAGTGGAGTCTGTAAGAACTTCTGACTTGCTCAGGGTTTGTGTGTTGCCTGATTTGGGTGCTTCTTGGCTTTCTAATCTCTCTTGCCTGTGAGGCTGTTTCCTTCTGCTTTGGGTGTGAAGCTTGGTCTGACTGTCAGGCTTTGCAGAGGCTGATGGGTTGGAGTAGCACCTCACTCTCACACCCCAGCAAACCTGCTCACTGTTGGGCCCCCTCAGAGTCCTGAGAGGAAGGTACTTCCTCACTCCCCAGGCCAGCTGTTGGTGACCATGGAACATGTGACTTGAGCACAGCAGAAGCCTGAAAACTCACTGCTAGCAGAATGCTGGAGTTGCCTTGAATTCCTCAGGCAGGCTTAGCTCTGGATCTTGGAAGGTACCACATACCAGATAGGCAGGCTCTGCCCTTCTGTTGAAGATACTCATAGGGAGAGGCAGGGGGAGGGGCCAGAGGTGTTAAATGAGTCCATTCTTCTCTGAAGTACAATCTCTGCCTTTTGCTCATAGGAACTTGTGTCACTCTAGAGAAACCATGTCTAACTTCAGATTCCTGCCATCTGGATCAGGACCAGTAGGCCTGATCCAAGCCATGGGGATGAGGCAAGCAGTCGTGTTTTAAGAGTTAAGGCCAAATGCCTCCTCCCACTAGCTTATATAAGCTAGGCCCAAGGACTAGTTTATATAAGCAAGAAAAGCATATATGGAAATCCAAGCCACAGTCCCTGAGAGCATCAAGGAGTCATGAGGTAGAGAGGTGGGTTCCCAGGGCTGTGACACAGTCCCCAAGAGGAACCAGATCAGTATGGAAATAGGTAGGAAGCATGGGAATAGCATATGCAACTCTAGCTGCTGGCCTCAGCTCTCTTCAGGGGCCCATCTGTAATGCTGGTGGCCATGGGGTCATTCGTCTGCAGTGGGATGGTCTGGAGGACAGGCAGCACTGTTCTCTGCCTTTGGAAGTGACTGTCATAGTTGCTACCTCATCATGTGAGGACCTTGGCTGAGTTTCTACTCTGCCAATTACTGGTACAGATTTGAGTTGATTCAGACTCAGATGTTCTCTGCTCTTTATCAACCCCAAAGTGGAGATTAAATATGAAAAAGCTCATTTATTTGAGGGAGCCTACAGAATATTTTTGATATAGAGAATCTGAAACGTACACAGAAATACAGGAAACAACATGAATGAAATTCTGTATATACTCTCCCTTTATTTATTGAAGTATAATTGATTTATATTTTGTTAGTTTTAAGTGTACAACAGAGGGAATCAATATTTTTAACTGAACTGATACACCATTTAAAGTCATTAAAAAGTAATGGCTGTATTTTCCCTGTTCATTTCAGTTCGGTTGCTCAGTCGTGTCCAACTCTTTGCAACTCCATGGACTGCAGCATGCCAGGCCTCCCTGTCCTTCACCAACTCCCAGAGTTTACTCAAACTCATGTCCATTGAGTCAGTGATGCCATCCAACCATCTCATCCTCTTGTTATCCCCTTCTCCTCCTGCCTTCAATCTTTCCCAGCCTCAGGGTCTTTTCCAATGAGTCAGTTCTTCGTATCAGGTGGCCAAAGTATTGGAGCTTCAGCTTCAGCATCAGTCCTTCCAATAAATAGTCAGGATTGATTTCCTTTAGGATTGATTGGTTTGATCTCCTTGCTGTCCAAGGGACCCTCATGAGTCTTCTCCAACACCACAGTTCAAAAGCTTGAATATTTCCATGCTCAGCTTTTTTTATGGTCCAACTCTCACATCCATACATGGCTACTAGAAAAACCATAGCTTTGACTAGATGGACCTTTGTCGGCAAAGTAACATCTCTGCTTTTTAATAATATGCTGTTTAGATTGGTTATAACTTTCCTTCCAAGGAGCAAGTCTCTTAATTTCATGGCTGCAGTCACCATTTGCAGTGATTTTGGAGCCCAAGAAAATAAAGTCTGTCACTGTTTCCCTTGTTTCTCTGTCTGTTTGCCATGAAGTGATGGGACCAGATGCCATGATCTTAGTTTTCTGAATGTTGAGTTTTAAGCCAACTTTTTCACTCTCCTCTTTCACCTTCATCAATAGGTTCTTTAGTTCCTTTTCACTTCTTTCCTTAAGGGTGGTGTCATCTGCATATCTGAGGTTATTGATATTTCTCCCGGCAATGTTCATTCTGCTTGTGCTTCATCCAGTCCGGCATTTCACATGATGTATTCTGCATATAAGTTAAATAAGCAGGGTGACAGTATACCACCTTGACATACTCCTCTCCCAATTTGGAGCCAGTCTGTTGTTCCATGTCTGGCTCTAGCTGGTGCTTCTTGACCTGCATACAGATTTCTCAGGAGTCAGGTAAGGTGGTCTGATATTCCCATCTGTTCAAGAATTTTCCACAGTTTATTGTGATCCACACAGTCAAAGGCTTTAGCATAGTCAATGAAGCAGAAGTAGATATTTTTCTGGAATTCTCTTGCTTTTTGTATGATCAAATGGATGTGCTGAACAATATATCTTTGTGGCTCATTTATTTTATATGTAGTAGTTTGTATCTCTTAGTCCCATAATCCTACTTTGCCTCTCCACCCTTGCCTCTCCTCACTGATAACCAGTAGTGTAATTCTAGGTAACACTTGTTTTATGAGTCTGTTTCCATTCCCTGCTATAAGTGATAACAGTATTTATCTTCGCTGACTTTTTCAAGAAGCATATTACTCTCTAGGTCCATCTGTTGTTGCAAATGGCAGAATTTCACACATGTCCAATTTTTAATATTTGTCAACCTGATGCCAAAGGGTTGTTACCTATCATCCCCCATAATGTCCCCTTTTGCATATCTTAGCCTCAAACCATTGCATTTCTAGTCTAATGTATCTCTAAATGACAGCTACTTTAAAAAACATAACCACAGTCCCAATAACTAACAGTAATCCCTAGTGTCCCTTGGTTAGTATTCACATTTTCTTGATTTTTCTACTAATAAGTGTGTTTTTTGAACAGTTGGTTTGAACTGTTGGTTTGAACATTATGCAAGCAAAATCTACCAGTTGTATTTTACTATGTGCTGGGTGCCACAGCAGAGTTAATGACATTCAGGCATGGCTCATTGGGAAGGTTCCTGGATTTGCCTCCAGTGCAGTTCACAGGGTTAGGACCTCTGACTTTGGAATTCCATCTGTGGGAACATAATCAAGTGAACTTCTCCCAATCTCAGCTCCTCATCTGCATGACTCTCAGGGTGGCTGTAAATATTAAATGGGTTAATCCACATCCGATGCTTAGAACATGGACTGGCCTATAGTACATGCTCAATAAATTCTGAATTATAACACTGATAAAAAATGAAGGTGCCATTCAATTTAGAGATTTAAACATGCAGTCTTGTGCAGAGTAAAGAAGAGGTGATCTGTATTTTCAGGCAGTGATAATAAAGAGCTTTGTGCTGTGCTTAGTCACTCAGTTGTGTCCGACTCTTTGTGACCTCATGGTCGGTAGCCCACCAGGCTTGTCTGTCCATGGGAATTCCCCAGGCAAGAATACTGGAGTGGGTTGCCTTGCCCTCTTCCCGGGGATCTTCCCAACCTAGGGACTGAACCTAGGTCTCCTGCATTGCAGGCAGATTCTTTACCAGCTGAGCTACCAGGGAAGTCCCAATGTAAGGGTAAAAATTGGAAATTTGATATATTTGACAAATGGTGAGAAGACACAAGAGTTGGAGGTTTTAGAGTATAGTTTGTGGGCAGCATGTTTGTGTAC
Organism: Odocoileus virginianus; assembly: GCF_023699985.2. Taxonomy (NCBI): domain Eukaryota; kingdom Metazoa; phylum Chordata; class Mammalia; order Artiodactyla; family Cervidae; genus Odocoileus; species Odocoileus virginianus. Next base: position 72,757,210 of record NC_069680.1, read on the forward strand.
TCAGTTGCTTCAGTTGTGTCCAACTCTTTGTGACCACATGGAATGTGGCCTACCAGGCTCCTCTGTTCATGGAATTGCCTAAGAATACTGAAGTGGGTTGCTCTTTCCTTCTCCAGGGGATCTTCCCAACCCAGAGATGGAACCCACATCTCCTGTGGCTCCTGCATTGATAGGTGGATTCTTTACCACTGAGCCACCTGGGACGCCAGTTTGTGGCCAGACTATACATCAAAAGTCTTGTTTATAGAGCCAAAGAGATGGAGCTTAATCTTACAGGCATGGAAGTGAAGGGTAGGCAAAGGCTTGCAGGAAGTGATGGTGTTGGATTCCTCCTTCCTGGAGAAGGGTGGCCAGGCATGAAGTCGCAGCAAGAGCTTTGCAGTAGACAATGATGCCCTAAACCAACCAGTAAGTAGGTGATGGAGTAGAAGTGTTGCTGAGGCAGTGTGGAAGGATGTGATGAAGATTAAATGTTGGCAGTTAAGGAGAGAGGGATAATTTAAGAACCATTCCAGAATTTCTGGCTCAGCTGGTAGCTAGAAGCGGATACTGCTGAATGATATATACAAATATAGGAGTCTGAGCAAGTTTCGGTGATGAGGATAATGAATTCTGCCTGGGATGTGTGCAGTAAGAGCTGCCTGAAGGACACTCAGGTAAGACTCTGCTCTTACTTCTGCATCTTTAAATGTCTGCTGCTGATGCTTAGTTGCTTCAGTCATGTCCGACTCTGTGCGACCCCATAGACGGCAGCCCACCAGGCTCCACTGTCCCAGGGATTCTCCAGGCAAGAACACTGGAGTGGGTTGCCATCTCCTTCTCCAATGCAAGAAAGTGAAAAGTGAAAGTGAAGTCACTCAGTCATGTCTGACTTGTTGTGACCCCATGGACTGCAGCCTACGAGGCTCCTCTGTCCATGGGATTTTCCAGGCAAGAGTACTGGAGTGGGGTGCCATTGCCTTCTCCTTAAATGCCTGAGGAATTGCTTAAAAGGAAAATTGAGGAGTATAGCTTGTGCTGGTTGTGTCTCCTCTGTCTGCTCTAAACCTTGCTAGGAAGTCTGACAGCTCTTTGCACTAAGAGGATTCCAGGAGGGATTGATGGCCTTTTCAAAGGCCACATAATAAACACAGCATTGAAGGCAAGTGAATGAAACCCAGAGTGATTTATTTAAGATGTATCTGGTCACTATATGATAGTGGTTTTGACAGACAAAGGACCGTGCAATCTACTAAGCCACAATTCTTGAACATCCATACCCTTTGACGATCTGAAGACCTTGATCAAGCAGCTCATCATTTTATTTCACTGTCCTGAATTTTCCCATTTCTCATCCTCAGCTCAGACCAAAGTGGCCTAATATGAAGAAAATATTTTGCTTGGGATAAGTCTAATTTGTAAAGCAAATGTCCAAATGTAAAACTGTAATTTTAGAAAGAGAAGGAGCTCACCATCACTGAAGGCTGATTGATCATTTAAACTGGGGTATTTATAAAGAAGGTTAATTCCTTGAGTTGGTGGTGGGGGAGAGGATGGATTATATGGCTCTAGAAGATGATCTTTATTGTGAAACCAATAGCCATTTTCCTTTTTCCTTGATATAGGAACATTATTTTTTTAGTTGTTGGCTTTATAATTAAAATTGGTTTAGGGGTTGATTTAAAATGTGAGTTCAGATTCCTTGACATGCCTCCCATTGAGTTGTAGAGTTTGTGTTCCTTCCCTTGTATATCTGGGGAGTTGTGACTGATTCAACTAGTAAAACATGGAGGTAGTGACACTATGTGACTTCTGAGATCATGCAGCATCCATTAGGTTCTCTTGTAACACCTTATCTGAATGTCTCTTCTTGGGATTTCTCCACCATGCTCTAAGGAAGACCAAGTCACAAGGATTGAATGTGTGTAGGTATGCTGGTAAACACTCCCAGCTGAACCCAAGCCTTGGGACTTCCCAGCATAGATGTCAGACCTGTGAGTGAAGACTCTTTCAAGTGAGCCCTCAGGTCTTCAAATCATCCCCTGCCAAGACAGTCTTCCAAGATAAGGCACCATATATCATGGAGCAGTGCCCCATCACAGTTCCTGATCCACACAGTCTGAGAGTAAAATACAGTTGTCTTTGTGCTATGTCACTAAGTTTTGGGGTGGCTGATCATGTAAAATAGAAAATAGAACAGCATATGACCAATTCTGAACAAAAGGATACAAGTGGTAATTCACTGGGGATCTGGAGGGAAAGTTTCCTCACTGGTAAGATTAGAGAATGGTTTGAAGAAAACTGCCTCTTCTCAATTTTTTTTTTCCATTTATTTTTATTAATTGGAGGCTAATTACTTTACAATATTGTAGTTTTTTGTCATACATTGACATGAATCAGCCATGGATTTACATGTATTCCCCATCCCGATCCCCCCTCCCACCTCCCTCTCCACCCCACTTTTCATGATGTTGGGAGGGCTGGATGCTTGAAAGCCATACTGAGAGCACGAGGGCAAAGCCAGGGGAAGTCTTTCATAACCCTGACAATGTTTAGCTGGGGACTTCCTCTGGGATTTCTCATTATGTATGACAGTAAATAACCTTTACACTTAAGCTGCTTGTATTTGGTTTTCCTGTTACTCACTGGTTGAATGGTGACCTTTAAAGCCCCTTCTGGGTCTATTGCATTTTTGTTCTCTCTCTTTGCTTTTACTGCAAGATGCTGTTTTTCTTCCCAGCTCAGTCTATTAAGATTCTTCACATTCTTCCCACCACTTTTGTGAAGACTTCTGTAATCATCGTTCATAACAAGTGATCTATATTATCATGGTACCCCATCATCCAATTCATGTAATTGTTTCTATACACTTTTTCTCTCCTACTAATTGATGCCAGTTCAACATTGAATCATCTAATGTGCCATGTCTCTCCATTTATTCAAGTTACTCTTTATTTTATGCCTCTCATTATGTATTGGAGTTTACTTTGTATAGATCATTTATACTTAGTATTTTTTGGGGGGGGATTTTGTACACACACATTTTTTTTGTGTGTGTGGTTGCTGTTTTCTCTCATGGATACCTTTCTACCAAGATACGGAGTTTTTTTTTGTTTTCGTTTTTTTAATACCATTCACAAAAAACCAAGATCATGGCATCTGATTCCATCACTTCATGGCAAACAGATGGGGAAAAAATGGGAACAGTGGCATGTTTTATTTTCTTGGGCTCCAAAATCACTGTGGACAGTGACTGCAGTCATGAAATTAAAAGACACTTGTTCCTTGGAAGAAAAGCTATGACAAATCTAGAGAGAATATTAAAAAGCAGAGATATCACTTTGCTGACAAAGGTCCATATAGTCAAAGCTGTGGTTTTTCCAGTAGTTATGAATGGATGTGAGAGAGTTGTGAATGGACTGTAAAGAAGGCTGAGTGCCAAAGAATTGAAGCTTTCCAACTGTGGTGCTGGAGAAGACTCTTGAGCATCCCTTGGACAATAAGGAGATCAAACCAATGAATCCTAAAGGAAATCAACCCTGAATATTCATTGGAAGGACTGATGCTGAAGCTGAAGCTCCAATACTTTGGCCTTGTGATGCGAAGAACAGACTCGTTGGAAAGACCCTAACGCTGGGAAAGATTGAGGCAGGAGGAGAAGGGGGTGACAGAGGATAAGATAGTTGGATGGCATCATCAACTCAATGGACATGAGTTTGAGCAATCTCCAGGAGATAGTGAAGGACAGGGAAGCCTGGTGTGTGGCAGTCCATGGGGTTGCAAAGAGTCAGACGCGACTTAGTGACTAAACAACAGCAATAAGTAACTGCTATGTGTTGGAGTTATATCTTCTGTATTTCCTGATACATATGAATAAATAATAATTGCTAACATTCTGAGCATTTACCATATCAATATTAGGCATGTCTTCATAGCTTTAGATGAATCAACTCCTTAGTCCATACAACACTATGAGCAAAGTATCATTACACTTTTTTGGGTTGGCCAAAAAGTTTGTCCAAGTTTGTCCATAAAATGTTACAGAAAAACTTGAATGAACTTCCTGGCTGGGATAGTGATCCATTTTACACTTAAGAAAACTGAGAAGGAGAAATTTTTTGAGTAAACTGGTAAAAGTCACATCACCAATAAGCAACAGAGCTGATGTTCAGATTTAGAGGTCTGACTCTCAAGTCCATATTCCTAGCCAATGAACACTAATGCCTAAATGAATGTGAAGTATTAACATTTTATTCTCCTGGGAGTTGTGGAGACTCCTGATAGGTTAAAAGGGGCAATAATATACTTGCTTGTTAAAAAGAGGGTAGCCTAAAAGGTGGCAAAAGTGGAAGTGGGTAAGGTAGTTTTTTTTGGAGTCCAGGCTAGAGTCTGGCATTGAATGTGGAGATGGTTAGCTATAGTTAGACTTTAGGTATAATTTTTTTCAGATAGAAAATGAAAACTTTGATGATGGCTTAGAGGTAATGGACAAGAGAGAAAGTTGTATCAAGGACTACAGTTCTGGCTTTTGTTCCCATAACCAACTACCTGTGATTGGTGCTATATGCTAAGTTGTGACATAGGCTTAGGAAGAAGATGCATCTGTTTAGCAACTTCTGGCAAGTATTTATTATATGCTTACTCTTTTTAAGAAATTTGATTAGACATTGAGCAAACAATTGAGAACAATGCCAAGCAGCACTTTGCCCTCGTGAAACTTGCATTCTTCTGTTTACTATGTGGAGGGTGGCTTTGGTAGGAGTAGGGACAACTGAATATGGGAAAAATGGTTGTGACCATGTTGCAAGGTGAGAGTTCAGTGTATCATTGGTAGAAATGGAGAGACATGGATACATTTGAGAGCTATTTGGTTTGTAAAGTTGAAATGAACTGTGAGGAAAAAAGAAGTGTCAAGAATATCTATGGAGTTTTCTACTGGAATAGGTCGATGGATGTTGGTGCCATAGGAATGCTGGAGGAAGAATAACAGGTTTTAGGGGAAAATACTGTGTAAAGTAACCAAGAGGAGGTGATTGGTTATTGGTGTCTGGACCTCAGGAGAGAGTTTAAGGCTGCAATTGTAAATGGAGGTATACTAAGAGAAGGCACTTAAAGTTCAAGGAGTAGATGAGGTTCTTCGTAGAAGGAGTAGAAAAGAAGAAGATCAGAAAATTCCAGAAAAAATCTAACATTTAAAAACTGGAACTGATGGTTAAATTATGTTATGTGCATTTCACTTCAGTAATTTAAAAAAAACTTTAATCATAAAAAAATGGAACTATGAGAAAGATTCAGCAAAGGATACTGAAAAGGAATGACTGGAGAGAGAAGAATAAGGAGCTCTGGAAGTCAAGGAAAGAAGGCATTTTCGTATGGAGGTGGTGCCCAGTTGTACCTGATAAAATGAAAACTATAAAGAAATGTCCGAAGAACTTGTTCACTGTATTTAATTATTTGTCTTATATGTCTTATTCCTGGAGCAGTGTTTGTCACTAATATTCGGTACTCAGAGAATCCCATGGACAGAGGAGCCAGGTGGGCTATAGTCCATGATGTTGCAAGAGTTGGACATGATTTAGTGACTAAACCACCAACCACCATCAATAATTACCTGCTGAAAGAATGAAATGAAAATATCAGAGCCTTTTTAGCTGCCTAGTGGACACAGAGCACAGGTAAGAATGAGTTTAATACTAAATAGAAGGTAAGAAAATGGAACTAGAGTTTGTAGCCAAACTTTTGAAGAAATTTGACTTGAAAATAGAGGAATGAAGCCTTACTGGAAGGGAGTCCAACCTGAGTATATTGTTAAGTTAGGGAAAAATTTGTCCTAATGCAGCTGGAAACAATTTGATAGAGCTGAAATTGGTGAAGGTGCAGGTGAAAAGAGAGAGAAAATTGGGATGAGGTTCTTGAGAGAGTAGTAAGGGGTGCATCCAGGACACACATGGAGATGACATTTTCCAGGAAGATAGGCTGTCTTTCCACTGTAACAAGGGGAAAGAAGAAGAATATGGGAACCAATATGGGTATATTGACAGATGTGGAGATGCTGCTTTCTAGGACAAATAAGCCAGGATCATAAGCAGAGAGGGTTGGGAGGAGAAGTCATAGTTTTCAGGACAATGAGAATGTGTATTCCTCAAGAAGTGTAAAAAGTCCTGTTCAACAAGATCCTGTTCAACTCCTTAGAAGTTTTTGAACAATTATTTATCATAGTACCAGTCTGTGGAGATTGCATTTATTCACTGGTCTGTGCTAATGATCTATTACTGATTAACAAATATTTACTGCCTACTTTGTGTCACTGTGATAGAATCTAGAAAGGCTAGAATATAACCCAAATGAAGACATTGTTTTAATGACATTTAATGATAAGTGGAGGAGACATATTCACAAAGCAATCACATAGATAGATACACAATTCAACTATGACAAGTGCCTTAAAGAAGAGGAGCCAGACATTTTATAATGGTAGATTGAGAGTCTTTATAAATTCACTCCTTTATAAAATCAGTAAAAACACTAACAAAATGGTAAAAATCAACTTTGGCAGAACTCTAGAAATTAACGAAAGGCTAGAAAGATCTAAGGAATGTTATTCAAGAAAAAGGACTGACTCCCAGTAGGAATAGTAAACTCTATATGGCATTTTATCTTGCCTGTTCCCAACCCCTTCTCCCAGATCTGTGGTGTCCTTGAAAATGAAAAGCTTGGTAACCATAGTAGCTATGAAAACCAGCAACACTTGACAGCCACTGAAAAGAACAGTCTGAATTGGAGTCCCTCAAGAAACCCCATCCCCAGAGAACTGCCACTACTTGACCTGTCTGCCAGTTCCCTGAAAAAGACTCATTTGTAAGAGTGTTATTATTTGACCCCATTTAGAGCTTTCTCAATGGGAAAACTATTTCTAGGGCTTTTGTCAAAAACAATCAGCATCCATTTTAAATATTGCATCTGTCTGAGGTAGAGATACCAGTTGGAACAAACAAGAAGCTGGCCAAAACACTTCAAAAAGAAAATCTGGGCAGTGAGATGTCATGGAGGATTTTAAAAAGCTATGACATGTTTATGAGGATCTAGAAGGCCACAATCATGGGTAGGGCTATGCACACGACTAAAAAATACCCAAATGGCCCTAATGTCTTGGCCTTGGCAGACCCTGAGGCTCTGCACAAGTAGGAAGTGATGGCTAAGCTAAACCTGTAAATAAATTACTATAGTGCTAAAGGCATGCAACATGCAACAGAACTTGGCAAATCTGGAAGACTTATTGCCTTGAAGCATTTCAGGAAACATCTGTCAATCACTAACTGACCATAAAAATAACCAAGCTGAGATTTCAGTGACTGCACACCACAGGAAATACCCAGAAAACTCACTGAACAAAGAAAAGGTGTAGCAACAACCAAGTTTCCACAAAATATTATAAGATGTGCAAAAATGAGAAAAATATGGTTTAGGCATATGAAAAGTGACCAATAGAAATTGTTCCTGAGTGGACACAGCTGTTAGACTTACTAGGCAAACACTTTACATCAGCTATGATGAATATGTTCAAAGAATGAAAGGAAATCATGTCTAGAAAAATTAAAATGAAAGATGAGAGTTATTTCTTACCAAATAAAGAGTATCAGTAAAGCGATAGAAATTATACAAAAGAACCAAATAGAAATTTGGGAGTCGAAAAGTATAATAGTTGAAATTTTTAAAAAGTCCCAATAGGAGTTCAACAACCAATTTGATCATGCAGAAGAAAGGTTCAGCAAATATGACTATAGATCAATTAAGACATCCAGTCTGTAAAACAGATAAAAGAAGAAAAATGAATAGATCCTCAGAGACCCACGGGTCATCATAAAGTACACCGACATACACAAACAGGAATCCCAGAAGGAGAGGGAAGAGAAGAAGAGGCAGAAAGGATATTTAGATAATGGGCCAGTTCTCTCCAAATTAATGAAAAACATTCATCTAAACATCTAAGCATTTTCAACAGACTCCAGGTTAAACACAAATAGTTCCAAACCTAGACATTTAATGATCACATTATCAAAAGCCAAAGACAAATCAGCAAGGTTGAAGAATCAAGAATCAATATACAAAACTCAATAGTTTTCCTATACGATAGCTATGAACAATCTGAAAATGAAATTAAAATAATTCTATTTATAATAACAGAAAAAAGAATAAAATCATTTAGTACATACTATATACTAAGAATACTTAGGGATACATTTAACAAAAGAATTGCAAGACTTGTACACCGAAATTTTCAAAATATTATTGAAGGAAATTAAGTCCAAAAATAAGAGGAAAGATGTTTTACATTCATGGATCAGATGGCAACACTCCCAAATTGAACTGTAGATTTGATATATACCTATTGAAATTCTAGCTGCATTTATTTTTGGTTGCAGAAATTGATAAGCTGATCTTAAGATTCATATGGAAATGCAGGAAACTCAGAATAGCCAAAACAATCTTGGGAAAAAAAAAAGAACTGAGTGGGAGTACTCAAATTTCCTGACTTTACAACTTTTAAAAAGCTACAGTAATCAAGACAATGAGGTACTGATGTAAGGATACATATCTGGATCAAATGAGTAGAATTAAGAGTCCAGAAATAAATGCTTACACTTATGATCAATTGATATTTGACAAAGTTCAGTTCAGTTCAGTCACTCAGTCGTGTCCGACTCTTTGCGACCCCATGAACCGCAGCACACCAGGCCTCCCTGTCCATCACCAACTGCCGGAGTCTACCCAGACTCATGTCCATTGAGTCAGTGATGCCGTCTAACCATCTCATCCTCTGTTGTCCCCTTCTCCTCCTGCCCTCAATCTTTCCCAGCAGCAGGGTCTTTTCAAATGAGTCAGCTCTTCACATCAGGTGGCCAAAGTATTGGCGTTTCAGCTTCAACATCAGTCCTTCCAATGAACACCCAGGACTGATCTCCTTTAGGATGGACTGGTTGGATCTCCTTGCAGTCCAATGGACTCTCAAAGGTGCCAGGACAGTTGGATATTCAAATTAAATTACACATAAAAGAATTAAGCTCAATTCCTATATCATGATCATATACAAAACAACTTTTTTTTTTTTAACAAAACAACTTTAGTATAGACCTAAACGTAGAAACTTAAAGTATAAAACTCTTTGATGTTAGAAACAGGATCTTTGTAACCTAGAGTTAGACCATGGATTAACCTTAATTATTTTAAATGAAAGATACCAGTCATAAATGACTACATCACATCTTGTATGATTTCATTTATACAAAATGCCCTGGACAAGGAAATCTGAAAAGGTAGAAAACAGATTATTGTTTGCTTAGACTAGGGGAAGGGGCAGGTGTGGAGTATTACTGCAAATAGGTATGGGATTTCTTTTTGGAGGGATTTTGTACTTTGCCGCTTGTTCTAAAGTTAGATTGTGGTGATGATTACACAACTCTGAAAATACAAAAAACTATTTAATTCTTCACTTTAAAATGGGTGAGTTTTTTTGGTTATGTGAGTATATTTCAATTTAGAAAAGCAGAAGAGGTTCCTGATACAAGAGTAGGTTTGATGAGGACTCTGGCCTCACCTGCCAGATATGGATCCTGCTTTAAGTAAGAGTGCATACCCATAAGATGTGCAAATCTTCTAACCAGAGATATTTTTCTGGACTTTATGTACATGCTTACTCATTAAGTTGTGTCAGACTCAGGCTACTCTGTTCATGGGATTTTCCAGGTGAGAATACTGGAGTGGGTAGCCATTCCCTTCTCCAGGGGATCTTCCTGACCCAGGGATTGAACCCTGGTTTCCTGAATTGCAGGCGGATTCTTTACTGTCTGAGTCACCAGGGAAGCCCTTTCTGGATTTTGTTTCTTATTAACTCCTTCATTTCTTCCCTTCCTCCATTCTTTTCTCTTTTTTAAAGTGTTTTTTTTTTCCTTTGAAACTTTTCTTTTGAAATATTTTGTATATTCACAAAGTAATGTACAATGATACAGTGACCAGCTGTGTTTATTTCCCAGCCTAAGCAATCAAACATTATTACTTTAGCTGAAGACATTTGGGGTTTTTTCTTTCTCTGCTAGTTTCTGTCCTCCAGGGTATTTAGACTTAGTTTTATCTAGACTGTTTATCGCCATGTTCGTTAACTCTTAGCTGAATGCCCCTTGATCCACTTGCTGAGTCTCAGAGAAACATTCTCTTTCCAAAGCATCAGGTGTTCCTTGTTTCAGCCTTTTAATTCAGGTCTATGGAGGAGGCCATGGAGAACACATGACCATCTGGTGACCTATGGACTGAATCCGGGCAATCGGAGGCTCCTTCCTCCCCCTTCCCTCTGTTCTGCCCACAGTTCTGCAGTGGGGCCATTTTAACGATGTAGCCTGGAGAGACTACTGGTGTGGTTGAGACCATCTAGACGGTGTAGGTGACCAAACCCAGTTAAGGCGTCTACAGAAATTTTAAAGATTTTGGCAGATGCATGTGGAGATTTACCCGTCTCGTTGTCATACAAGATAAGTGTCTCTGTTAGTTTCCTTGCTTATTAAACCAGGCATCTCAGTCTGGCAGAGAAAGAAATGGCAACCCACTCCAGTATTCTTGCCTGGGAAATCCCATGGACAGAGGCGCCTGGTGGCTACAGTCCATGGGGTCACAGAGTCAAACACCACGGAGCGACTACACCACCACCACAACCACAGCAGCCTGGAGTGGCCTGCCTCTTTCTTCAGTCTGTCCTTGTACTCGTGTCTGGGGCCCAGTTTGGGAACCAGCAAGGTCTCTAGAAAACTGAGTCTGGTCCTTTTTGCCACCTAGAAGCCCAGCCATTCACTTTCTGTTGTCTGACTTCTTTTTCAGGGGTGACTGTGGATGCAAGGCAGAGATACAACTTAGCCTCGTGGGCTCTGTGACTTTAATCAGGACTTTGAATCACTGAAGAAATGTGCCAGGTGCCTTTTCCCTATCCATGGAAGTGAGGGGACTGCCAGGAGCTGGGAAACGCTGTTTTTTGCAAATTTGACACCGTCTCTTGCAGAGATAATCCGGAACATCCATTCTTCTTTTGAGTGAATAAACACAGGTCCAGCCAACACAGTTCTAGTAGGACTGGCTCATATCATGTGGGCAGGTGAGAGTTGCAGTTAGATATGGTATCAGCAGTTTTGTATTAATATAGGGCATGATCTTTGAAAATAACACTTAAGGGAGATGGATGTAAAAATGTGTGCTTAGGGTCTTCAAATCAATGGCATGCAACCTTAGTGCATTAATTAGACGTCTCAGATGCTCTGCTCTAGTCCTTCCTGCAAACCCATTCACACATCCCAGCGTGACGAGGTCTGCTTACCCCAGCTCTAAAGGGACAACGAACACGGACGTTACGGGCAGTGATGGGGGGTCACACTAGGGGCCCCTGGGAGGACAGCTCCCAGCCTTTCCCTTCTGCTGAGAGGCTCCGCAGCACCTCCTTCACGGCTCTGTGCTCCATGGGTCATGGTCCACACCACGCTTTTGTGCGTTTTGCTTCTGATCTTGTGGTGGTGTCTTGTACTTCTTGAGGCTCATGCCTCTCTGGCTGTTTCCAAGGCCCTGATGACATCACCTTTGGCTTCTTCTCCTGGAACTTTTACAGCACTCTGCCTGCAGTGCCCCATCCCTGCCCCCATTCCTGGGTTTAGCTGTGTCTCTGGGTGTTTGTCAAGGGAAGGAAGTAGCCTCTGGAGTTGTACTTGGAGTTTGCGCTGTAACAGTGCCATAGGTTGGAAGGGGCAAGGTCTGCTCCCCCTCCCCCCTCCTCAGGCTCAGGGAGGGTGCACCCCATGAGTCAGAGTCTTTGTGGGATGCATCTACCTACCTCCAGAGGTTTGGGGGATGCTCAGGTTGCCATGTTCCTATGTCTTTTCTTTCCTTTTTGGCTGTAAAATGGGACTTCTTTCTGAAGCATCATAGGAGTGGAGTGGCTCTGCTCAAAACAAACTCAGCATTCTCCCAAGACTCATCTGATTGTGCAGCGCTGAGGTCCTAAAAGTTTTCTGAGTACCCCGTCTGAGCATTTAGCTTTCTTTTTATCCTTTATAAACAGCAGTGCAGCAGAGTGTACTTTAAGGACAAAGCAGCAGGAAATCCTTTGAGACTTGAGTCCCTTTCAAGTGCTGAGCTGGGTGCAGGCAGAGCCATTCCTGTGAGTGGAGAGTCATCCGCCTGCCTCTGAGGCTCTCCCAGGGGCACAGGCTCCTGGCCAGCCTGCTGCTTCCCATGACCCTAGGCATGCTTTCTTTCACCTGGTTTGCCCTCTCCTAGGGCTTAGCAGACTCTGCATTTGCCACCCTCTTTTCTCCACATCTGGCTGGGAGAGCCTGTATCGGGTACTTTACTGGAAGGTAAATTTCCTAAGGGAAGGGCTCTCTGTGGGTCTTGTGCACTGTTTTGATGCCTGGCATACAGTCATTGTCAGTTGCAGTCCGATTCTTCATTCCTGCCAGTTCAGTTCAGTCACTCAGTCGTGTCCAACTCTTTGCCACCCCATGGACTGAAGCACGCCAGGCTTCCCTGTCCATCACCAATTCCCAGAGTTTACTCAAACTCATGTCCATTGACTCGGTGATGCCATCCAACCATCTCATCCTCTGTCATACCCTTCTCCTCCTGCCTTCAATCTTTCCCAGCATCTGGGTCTTTTCAAATGACTCAGTTCTTTGCATAAGGTGGCCAAAGTATTGGAGCTTCAGCTTCAGCATCAGTCCTTCCAATGAATATTTGAACTGATTTCCTTTAAGATGGACTGGTTGGAGCTCCTTGTTGTCCAAGGGACTCTCAAGAATCTTCTCCAACACCACAGTTCAAAAGCATCAATTCTTCAGCGCTCAGCTTTTTTTCTAGTCCAACTCTCACATCCATACATGATGACTGGAAAAACCATAACTTTGACTAGATGGACCTTTGTTGGCAAAGTAATCTCTCCACTTTTTAATATGCTGTCTAGGTTGGTCATAACTTTTCTTCCAAGGAGCCAGTGTCTTTTAATTTCATGGCTGCCATCACCATCTGCAGTGATTTTGGAGCCCAAGAAAATAAAGTCTGTCACTGTTTCCATTGTTTCCCCATCTATTTGCCATGAAATGATGGGACCGGGTGCCATGATCTTAGTTTTCTGAATGTTGAGTGTTAAGCCATCTTTTTCACTCTCCTCTTTCACTTTCATCAAGAGGCTCTTTAGTTCTTTTTCACTTTCTGCCATAAGGGTGGTGTCATCTGCATTCTCTGAGGTTATTGATATTTCTCCCAGCAGTCTTGATTCCAGCTTGTGCTTCATCCAGCCGAGCATTTCTCATGATGTACTCTGCATATAAGTTAAATAAGCAGGGTGACAATATACAGCCTTGATGTACTCCTTTCCATATTTGGAACCAGTCTGTTGTTCCATGTCCAGCCTTAACTGTTGCTTCTTGACCTGCATAGAGATTTCTCAGGAGGCAGGTCAGTTGGTCTGGTATTCCCATCTCTAAGAATTTTCCACAGTTTGTTGTGATTAACACAAAGGCTTTGGCGTAGTCAATAAAGCAAAAGTAGACATTTTTCTGGAACTCTCTTGCTTTTCCTATGATCCAATGGATGTTGGCAATTTGATCTCTTCTTCCTCTGCCTTTTCTAAATCCAGCTTGAACATCTGGAAGTTCCTATACTATGGTTATTTTATAGTGTTAGAGTTGACTTGATATTGATGTCATGATGATGGTGGTGGTGATGATGATGTATTTGCATCTTTGAGAAGTGTCCAGATTTGGACTTGGGCTTAATATTATACTTGGAAGATTTGGAATTTTTTGAAACAATCTTAAGTAACAGTTGTACCTGTTTGTGGCCAAGAGTAGACATCTCTTGCTCTGGCAAGTTCACTGGAATGGAGAATCTGAAGTTCACTCTAGTGCTCACTCTCAAAATTGCTGTTCTTCTATACTCACAGGAGTTCAAGTGAAGGGTAGGTTTGGTTAGGGTCTGGTGGAACCAGACTGAAGCCTTAGACTGCTGAACCCTGGGGTAAGCAGTGCCTTCCTGGGAGTGGCTATTGCCTGAGTATTCCTCTAGCTATAGCTTTGGCCGTGACAGGTGTGGGCCTCCGAGACAGGGAGCTGGAGCTGATGGAGCTGGCTTTTAGAACAGTCTTTAGCTCAGTTGGTAAAGAATCCACCTGCAATGCAGGAGACCTGGGTTCAATCTCTGGGTTGGGAAAGTCCCCTGGAGAAGGGAAAGGCTACCCACTCCAGTCTTCTGGCCTAGAGAATTCCATAGACTGTATAGTCCATGGGGTCACAAAGAGTTGGACACGACTGAGTGACTTTCTCTGTATTTGTAGAAAGTGGTGTTGATGAAAGAAGTACTGGGAGAGGGAGGAAAAGAGAGTGAGTGGGTTGAATTGGTGAGCATGTTACCTTATCTAATAATTGTATTTGAAGGACTTAGCTTGAGACTGCCATTAGAGAGGAGACACTTTGGGAGAACATGACCTTGGATGGGTAGATGCTAACTGCTGTAGGAGAGAAGAGCAGGGGATGCCTCAATCTAGGAAATGTGACAGGATCAGGAAGATACCTTGAATCAGGGTCCTGCTATGGATTTAGCAGTTTTGCTTCTTGGAGCTGAGAGCATGGTCTAGTGAAATATGATTGGGAAGATAACTAACAGAGAAATAAATATGAATATGCTTGTGTACTGACATGGAGAGACAGAAGTGCATTATAGGCCCATTGTCATGCAGGAAGAAAGCAGAGGCAGGAAGGAGGTGGCTCTGTCTTGCCTGAAGCTGCCTGACGTTCTTAGCAGGCTCCCAGGGCAAGACTGAGATTATGGGAGATGCAAACAGTTACTGTATGTATGGCAGGGCTCTAAACTCCGAGGGAACCAGTCTTGTTTCAACTCCCAAGTCACTAGTGTGGACCTTGGGTAAATTAAGAGAGTCCATTGGCTTTACTCTTCCCATCTATAAAATGGGTTTAACTATTGGTTGCTTGCAGAGTCGTTAGAGGAGGGGATGTGTACTGTGCCCAGCACACACTGAGGGGGAAGGTCTCTAGGATGCTGGGTGGAAGATTAGCGAAGATTAGCAAAGATCAGGAAGAGGAGTGGGGGTGATGAGCAGGACCAAGTGGGAAGTGAAGAGAGCTTTCAGAGGCAGAAATGACATCATTTCTCAGCCCTCTGGACTGGACAGGGCATTTGTGGGGTAGGGGAAGATCTGTCAGACAACAGGGATGCAAGAGAGAGAGAGGAGGCAGGACAGGACACCTGGGGCCAGATGGGGGAGGACCTTGCATGCTCTGTGAAGGAGTTGGCATTTCATGTTAGTTACTGTGTCTGTTTCTTTCTGCCTACTCTGAGTCTTCTTACTGTTTGAGCCAAGGTAGTTTCCAGTCTCAAAGTCCCGAGGAGGATTTTGCACAACCTCTTGTGTTTCAGACTCCAGTCCTGTTCCATTATCACTGTCTTCCCTGCAACACAGTAGCCTTCAGACCCAGGGCTCCTCTTTGAAAGCAGCAAGGTGCTGTGGGCAGATAGGCTGGTTGAGCATCTGGTCAACTTGGGCTGTAATCTTGCTTATGTCCCTCATTGGCTGCTTAACTGGAAGCAAGTGACTTCACTGCTCCAGCCTCAGTTTTCTCATCTCTAAAATGGGGGCATTAGCACCTCCTGACATGGATAATCATTGATGGTATGGATGTGAATGTGCCTGGCAGTTGGAAACACCTTCCTTCTTGGCACACCCTCTGGGCTCCCCTGGGGCTATGAGATGTGAAATCAACAAATGACCTTGAACTCTGCATCACTTTTTTCCCTCTTGCTATCTTGGCCAAGTGCCTAGTAATAAGAGGAAGCTCAAACAAGGAAATCATCTAGACTCTGAATCTGCAAAGGAAAAAGAATACAAATATCTAAGTGCCATGTATGCAATATAAATTCATAAGGTATATCGCACATTTTAGAAATATATCACCACACTATATATTATAAATGTCACATAATGGGTTCAGTTTTCTGATATCTTGAATATATCTTCCAGACTGTCAAGTATATTTTAAAAATGAGTATCTTTTTAATGACATGTGGTAGGTAACCTCAGCAGAACAGGAGAAAATTCATTATTTCTTCTGGTGCTAAGTGACTTGTACATTTAGAGGTGCTCAGAGAGGGTGAAAAAAGACAGTTCTTTTCAGTTTGGGGCTTAGAAGGGGTTAGGAAGGTGAGATTAGGAATTGGGGGACTGTATAAATGGCTTGGATGTGAGATGAAAAGGATGCTAAGTAATGGAGGAAGGAGGAGAAGGAGGGGGATGAGGAGCTTCTGTGAGCCAGATGAATAGCTTAAGCAGTGAAGTACTGGCCAGCCTGAGCCTGAGATGCTGCTTAAAATTCAGGCTCCACAGCACCTTCTAGGAGGGAAAGGAAAGGATTTGTTGTCACTGCTATTGGGAGGAGAAGGGAGAACAGGGAAGGGAGAACAGAGAAGGGGAGGGAAACTGTATTGGGCACCAACCAAAGGCAGGGCCAACACTTTATCTAGGTTATCTTATTTCATCCTCCTTGGATCCTTGGGGGGTCGTGGTGGTGGTGGTGGCATTTTTATCTCTATTTTGCTGACAAAGAAACAGGCTCAGAGCTGAGTAATGTGCTTAAGGTCATACTGCTTGGGCCCAGAACTCAGGTCTGTGTGACTCCAAATCCCACTTCACTGAGCAAGGATCCAAGGTTGTCCCCTTTGCATTTGTGGAGCATGGCCTTCTGGCTATGATGCTCTGAATTTTCTCCCTGAGTCAGTGGCCAAATCATCTTAAGAGTTCCTGCCCCTGCCAGTTGTTAATCATCAGCATCTGCAGCAGCAGCTCAGCCAAGGCAGGTTTTCCTGAACATCTCCAAGGAGAAATGTGAAGATCCATCTCCGGATCTTTTTATCTTTGGCAAACTCCATTCCTTACCTGGATGTATAGAGCTGTCAATCAGAAGACCCAGGGAGGTCTTCTGCCTTTTTGGGAGGCTTTCTCCTAACCTCATCCCAAGTGGAGAGTGGGACACCTCTCCTGGCAAGAGGCTGGTCAGCTCTGTTGGCCTGGGAAGGTGGAGCCTAGAGGCTTTAGAGAGTCTCCAGCCCAACGATGATCTAATGTGAGAGGCTGGCAGACTTAGGGACAAGGCAGCGTCCAGTCTTGCCCTCGAGGAGGCTGCAGAGTCAAAGAAGGGTTATCAGCAAAGTGGGACCACTTGACTTATGGGAGTTGAAGTGCAGAGAAGGGAGAAGGAAGTGTCAGAATGGGCACAGGGGAAGTGGTTGGGATGAATTCTGAAGCTGCAGTGTTGAGGCTCCTGCTCTTGTTACCACTCTCATATACTTTCCCTGGAGGAGATCAGGGCGTACTAACATGCAGGAGGAAGGAAAGGTCGTGGCAGACTAAACCATCCTAGCTAAGCTGGGCCACTGTGGTCCCCGCCTGCAGCAGGATCCACAGTGCTGGGTTGCTTCTCAAGGAGGAAGATCTGTGTTTCACAGGCATGCTTCCTCCCTGGCTTTCGGCTTACTCCCCACTATTCCTCCACCACCCGGCCCTACTGTCGTTTCCTGAGATAATCCAGACCTGAGTCAGGCAGTGCAAAGTATCCACAGTCCCTTGGGGTTCATCCGTGGATCGTGTCTGGTGTGGTCCCAGCCGTGTTCCCAGTCCAAACCTCCCACCACCCAGGACTCTGGTCAGGTTCATGAAGACTGCCTTCTTCTGAAGTCTCCTTCTTCTCCTTGGTAAGAGTCCCTGCTCAGGACCCCCACCCCTCAGGGCTGGGGTCTGCTGCCAGACGTTCCCCCCACACTGGACAAGGGAGCCTCCAGCAAGCCATTTTCCTAGCCTTTCTGGCGAGCTCTGCCCTCTAGCTCCTCTCCCCACTTCCCAGGTCAGGTCCGCAGCTTGTGGCCTTTTGTTCAGGCTGTCTGTAGAGACCTGACATGCTGGTAGTTAGCCCTGAAGGCTGTTCCAAATGGTCGCTGCCTCTCTTGTACTGGACAGGAGTTATTTCCATTACTACCTTCATACATGCTGTCATTCTGCACCAGTGTCTTTGCTGTTGGTCTTGCTGTGCCCAGCTATGTCTCCCAGCAAGACACTGTTCATTTGACCTCAAGGGCCAGGATGGAACCCAGCCTAGAATAATCATAATCATGAGTATTCTTTAAGTGCTCCTGGCATTCTTTTATAATCATTTTCATCATCTTATTTCAACCTCAAAACAAGCCTCTGAGATTAGATGATGATTCTGTTTTATGGATTAGAAAATTTCCCAAGATAGAGGCCGTCTATTCAAACCCTAACAGTTTTACTCCAAAGCCAACATTATCAACTGCTGCATTACCCTGAACACAGGTCTCAAATGCAGGCAGGGCCCTGGGCTAGAACACCTAGCATTCCTGGAGTCTGGCTGGAAATTCAGACCCAGAGCAGCCCTTTAGAGGCAGAGAGGTGTGCAGTCTAACACAGGCTTTGGAGAGAGACAGGTGTGCTGTGCAAACACCAGCCTTGTGACTCTGGGCAAGTTGTTGTGCTTTAAGCCTCAGGTTACCAATCTATAAAATGGGCTTAATAATTATTACTACACAGGGTTGTGGATCAGGAGATAAAAAAAAAATCACTGAGCATGGTACATATAGAATGCATCGGACACGTCTTTAGAGAGACAGACTTGGTTGCAAGTCATTGGCCCAGGCTGCGTGTGCTTCTGCTCGAAGGAGTCCTGGGAAAATGCCACGGAAGGCTCTCCCGATTAATCCTAATAATTATCTAATGGCTGTGACAGAGGACTCAAGAAAATATCGTTACCAAGAGCCTCTTCTGTGCCGCCCTTTGGACAGAACTCTGGCTCCCTGCAGCAGCTTCTGCCTGTCTACAGCCAGCTGGACCGGAAGTGGAGTATTGGGGTGTAAGGAGGAAGCTGAAGCAAGCTTGCTGCAGAGGGGCTTCCCAAAAAGGGGATGACACGGCATAGTATAGTTTGTGGGAGTTTGTTACATGAATGACCCCCCCACGAATCACACCTTCCTGTCCATATCTGTGTATGGATCACCTCCCACACTGACTCGAGGCCAGACTGTCCCTTTGGTTTGTCCAGTGGGACACCAACAAATGTGATGTGAGCATGGTGTGGATCATTACCTGTACACTGGGGCTTGCTTTCGGGGAACCTAGCTTGTGAAGAAGGCCAAGCCAGCCATGTGCATGCCCAGCAGCTCTAGCCACATTTGCCAGACATGTGAGTGAGGCCATCAGATACAGTGCATGCTTGCATGGTCAGTTGCTAAGTTGTGTCTGACTCTTTGTGACCCCATGGACTGTGGCCTGCCAGGCTCCTCCATCTGTGGGATTTCCCAGGCAAGAATATTGGAGTGGGTTGCCATGCTTTCTTTCAAGGGATCTTCCCAAACCAGGGATTGAAGTCACATCTCTTACATCTCCTGTATTAGCAGGCAGGTTTTTTTTTTTTACCACTAGCACCACGTGGGAAGCCCCATCAGATGCAAACCAGCCCCCATCCAACGTGCTGTGAACACAAATGCATGATGCATTCCTCTCTAAAATTAGAGAAATACTGAGGTTTCCCTCATGTGCCCCCAAGGGCCTGTCTGGTGAGTATGCTTTTTCTTCTTACCTCTCAAGGATTGAAATCCTTTTCATCTTCTTTTCTCAGGGTGTCTCTGCCGTGACTCGTCTGCATATGGCAGAGTTCAGCTTGCCGTGTCTGTGCAGTAGCCGGCTATGTTGAACATGCTACTCTTAAAGTGTGCCATCAGGTTGGCTCTGTGTACCACCTTCCGTGTCCCCGCACCTCAGGCACTATCGCACACAGAAGTCACATGTACCCCATTATTCCTGTTTCCATACACAGAGTAAGTTCTGTGCATTTACATACACTTAAAAAAATGCACACCCCAGGTCCTGCCCAGCTTTGTGGCAGAGAGTTTTCTGTGTGTGTCAAAGACAGTACTTGCACTCGAAATGAGGTCTCCCATTCATTCCTGGACGGTAGAGGCAGACCCATTAAGAATGCACAGCCAGTCTGACACTCCTCACTGCCAAGGGTGTTAAATACTCACACACCACAGCTCCGCCAAGGAGCAGGGATAAATATGGCAGGCATGAAATGGGTCTAAATTGCTCTTGATGGCTCTATTCAATAATGTTGGTCTTTTCCTTACAGTGCTATATAACAATAGTCATTTTCAAAATGGGGTCCTGCAGTTGTTTTTAAGGAAGAATTGACAATTTTGACCTACAGAGTAGTAATTTGCAAAATGTTCTTTCTTTAAGCCATTCACTGGGAAATGCAGGAAGCCCACAAGCGCTGGAGTTTAGGCAAAAATGGCCATAACTAATGATAGTTGTAAGTGTTGTTAAGTGTGCATGGCCATCCTGGGGATATTCCAGAATCAGAGCTGAGGCCAGGGAGAGGCAGAAAGGAGAGCTTCATTACAGACAATGGGGCTCAGAAGTTCCTGAATAAAACCTCTTTTACTTCATTTTGCAGGTACATTTTACATTGTTGGCTCTGTACTTTATAGCTCCAAAATGGGTTTCAATCCAGGGAAGTAACTGTGTTAGACAAAGGGACAGTGGTTTCTAGAACTGCTTATCAGAGTTACTTGCTAAATGCCCTGAGTCCACCAGAACATCTGCTGAACACTTAGGATCTTTATTAAAAAAAAATCATAAGAAATAGTCCAAGGAATTCTTCTTGGATTTAATTGTACTTAAAAGTTATAGTGGTCAATTATCTGTTCTTTACTCTCTGATACTTGTTTATGTGGGTCTCTAAGTTGTATATGTGTCTGTATATTTTGTGTGTACTCATCTGAGGTTTTTCTTCCCTATATTTCTCTGCTCATTGGAGGCAGATTAATTTCAGAATTTCTCCTTATACATCTGCAGGAAACTAGACAAGCTGTTATGTCCATGACATGGTCGGTGGATGTGGGAAGTCAGGGAGACAGTGTGCTACAGGCTCCAAAGCAGAAGTGGTTTTTAAGACATGACCCTTTGGCTCCTGGGTTTTCCAGAAATCTAAAACCCTGTAGAAATTTTGTTAAAGGCCTTTCAAGACAGCAAGAGGAGAGAGAAAATGATTTGTTGCTCTCAAGAAAAGTCAGAGGTTAGAACAGGGAGAGGACTGGTGAGCACCCCCACTTCCTGCACTGCCTGCGGAGGGAGCTGTTCCCCCAGGGAAGACAGCTGCATTGTGCACCCAGAAAGAATGGCAGATCATTTTTTTTGTGTCTTGGAGTGCTCAGCCTTAGTGAAAACTCTGTGTTGCTGGTTCCCAAAGGCCCGCTGAGGCCTTGAGATGTGAAGATGTTGGTAGCAACCATGATGGGAAATGGAGACCTCCCTGCTATTTTATGGGCACTATTTAGGGATCCATTTACTGCCAACTTGCGAGGGAAGTTGGGTGCAGGAAGGAGGTTGCAGTAACAAATGAGAGTAAATTTCCTTTTTCTGCAAATATTTTATAATTTTCTCAAAGCTGTATTTAAATGAATGTGAAGGCTGATTAATAGAAATATGGAGTAGGAAGCACTGTAAGGAAAGGCCTGATTACTCTCATCAGATGAAGACCTCCAGGAAATCAGGAGGTCTTTGGTTCATTGTTCAGTCCTTATATCCTTGAGGTTTTATAAATTACCTTCTGA
Organism: Odocoileus virginianus; assembly: GCF_023699985.2. Taxonomy (NCBI): domain Eukaryota; kingdom Metazoa; phylum Chordata; class Mammalia; order Artiodactyla; family Cervidae; genus Odocoileus; species Odocoileus virginianus. Next base: position 72,778,909 of record NC_069680.1, read on the forward strand.
GGATGTCAGTGGGACAGAGTGTATGAGGCTCGGGAACTTGGAGGGGCCTGTGAGAGAGTTGTAGTGTGGGCAGGATGCTGGTCAGGGGTGTCTGACTATTCTGTTGTCTGCTTTTAAATTCACCATGGTCAATGTCCAGCTCTAAGGTGTAGGACAAAGCAGAACACTTTAGTAGGGGTGAAATTTGTGTTCTAGTGAAAGAACTTGACATCTTCTCATGGTCCTATCAAATAAAATATGTATAAGCATATGAGTTAGGCTTACCCAAACATGATCTATTAAAATATTTAAATATTTTAAATATCTATTAAAATATTTAAAACTTGATAACAGAAGAAAGCATATTTTTGCTGACCCTCTCAATATATCTTCCTGTTGAATTATGTTGCTTTGATGTGGACTAATAGTTCTATGCCTGGTGACAGCTGTCACCCTTGCATCAATCAGAATGGGCTAAGTTACTGTGGTAACAGCTCTGAATCTCAGTGGCTCAAGACCATGACACCGTTTCTCTCTCATATTCTGTGTTCTTTTTGCTGGTTGACGTGCCTGCTCTGCTCTGTGCTATCTTCACTCAGGAAGGCAGGGAGCGTTTCTGCCATGCTTCTCAGGAAGTGGGACCCTTGTCCAGTGTGCTTGCTTCGGAAGAGTACTTTCCTTGAAATAGTTTGTGCCCCCTCTCTAGTGGCTGTGACCTGTCAGGGCTGGTAGAGCACCATGAGTTTGAACCTTGTCTGATATGGGTCCCAGTTGCTGGAAGTGAATACCTGAAGAATTTGTCAGCTTCTCCCTCCCGTCCCCCACCAGTGCCTGGGACTGGCCTGGACCCAAGCAGGTAGAGCTCCCTTGGTGGTGTGCTCTGATCCTGGACCACCTAATGTATTGTAACTATTTTCTTTTTAATTTAAACATTAATGATATTTAAATAATAATATTCCTCCCATGTTTGATAGTCCTTAGTTGTTTGTTCAGGTTTGAGTCAAATGCTTTAAGAAATGAACACAAGCTGTGGATACTTGGGTGTGGCTTCTGGATCATGAACTTCACCGTAGGGTGAATAGGCTGAGGACATTCGCTGGGGAACATCTGGTTTCAGCATTATTAGTTCTTTCCTGTTGGGCTGATCAGGTTCTCCACAAAAGGCTATGTTGAACTCCTGCTGGAAAGATATGGCCTGGGGGTGCTCTGGCAGCCAAAGAGAAAGAGGGTGGTCAGTGTTTAGTATGCAGTATCCCCTAATACTTCTATTTTCTATGTGCTACTCTGCCCCTAACTGTGTGTGACATTCTCCTATTCATATACAGTTTCTTTCATTCTTCCCAGGAAAAAAAAGTCTCCAGACCAGCTGAGGTGGAGAAGAGGTAACTGTCCAGTGGTATGTAATGGCAGTGAGGATTATTTGTCCATTTATTTACTAATTTATTTTATGCCAGGTGTTAAATATATATACGTTATAAACCTTCGCTTACAAAGAGGGAAAAAGTGTCAATACCCCATTTTCCAGATGCAGGAACTAAAGCAGAGAGTGGTACAGTAATATACCTCAGATTTCTCAGCCAGTAAGTGGCCGACTGGGACTTAGATCCCAGCAGTTGGGTTCCATAATGTGTCCTCTTGATATACTAATGGGTCTTACAGTTAGACAGCTTACCAGTGACCCTTCCTTTTCTTGGGTATCCCTACCATCCTACCTCATTTCCAAAGGTGATACCTGACACTGCCTGTTCCTAAGTCTTTTGAGGAATTTGCATTTTTATTTGGATCCCTTTTTGACTTTCCCCACTCTTGGCTTAGAACTTCCAAGTTGGTTACCACTCATCCACCTACTTTTCAGCCTCCAAAATTAGACAGATATTGTCTTCTCTTCTTCTCATCCTTTTGATTTCATTCATTTTAAACAAAATCTCTTTGTTGTAGTTTTAGTGAATGTGTTGGAGAAAATGCTTTGAACGGAAATGCTCATTCCGCTGTCTCTCCCTGGAGGTCTTGAGATAGAACTTTCTACCACCCTGGTAGCATGCAGATTTAATTTGACTTATAAGGTGTAGAGGAATGAATGTTTCTTCCAGCCCTAAATTTGTGGATAGAACTTGTCCCATGTTCACGTGCTCCGATGTGTACATATTCTTGTACTTTTGAGAAATTTGCATATGTGTCTCTGTGATGTGGACAATGTGACTGTCTCTTAAGCACAAAGTGGCCTTATTCTAGCCCCCTTCCCCACTGAGTCACTTGATGATGCGAAGGATAGTAACCTCTGGTTTCAGCCACCTCATGGCAAAATCCTTTTTCCTTTAGGAAGGAAGCTGGGCCAGGAATTTGGCACCCTTCTGCCACTGGTATGCTTGATTTTTTTGAGTCCATGATGTTAATTGTGATGTAATTTTCCACCTTTAAAAAAAGTTTCCCCTCTTGTGGTAGTTTCCAGTATGTACCCCTCTTATTTCTAGATCATGATCACATGTCTTTGCCAGCTCCCAGCTCCTTTTCACCCCACTGGTCCAAACAGCCAAAGCCTTGGTGGTTTGTGGCTGATTCAACATCAGTTAAGAGTCACTTGTTGACTTCCTGTTCTGGGGCAGGTGCTCTGCTATGCATGGGACATGCAGAAATGAATCAGTAAAGTCCCTGCTGTCCTGGAGCTAGTGATCCAACAGGGCAGACAAGCAGAGCTCACTGTCGTACTAAGAAATATGTCTTTTGATAGCAGTAAAAATCAAATGCACTTTCAGGGAGCATTGGGAAGGAGTGATGAATTTTTCCTGGAGAAAAGAGGAAAAGCTTCACATACACTGTGACACATGCATCAGATCTCAAGGGAAAGTGTGTCAGTTCTGGGCTGTGGAAATAGTGTTGGTAAGGTGGGCGGTGCTGGAGGAGAGGAGAGAGAGAACAGGTAGTAAAGCAGTGTGAATATGTGTTGCCATTTTTCTGCCTGTCAGAAGCCTAGATAGGACATGGGTGGGCATGGGGTCCCCTAGATGAAGGAGAGAAGGTTGGCTGAACAAAGTCCAGTGGTCTGATTGAAGCTATGCTCCAGGGTTTGATTGCCTTGTCTCCAAACTCTACTTCATCACTTTATCACCTGACTCTGATCCTATGCAAGAGGGTTAAACTTTCCTCAATTTCTCTGTAAAATGGGAGTAGTCACACAAATTGAACCAACTGATCCATGTCAATAATTTTGCATTTTTTGTTGTTCAGTTGCTAAGTTGTGTTTGATTCTTTTCGACCCCATGGGCTGCAGGACACAAGGCTCCTCTCTCCTTCACTGTCTCCTGGAGTTTGCTCACACTTATGTCCATTGAGTCAGTGATGCTATCTAACCACCTCATCTTTTGTTGCCCTCTTCTTCTCCTGCCTTCAATCTTTCCCAGCATCAGGGTCTTTTCCAATGAGCTGGCTCTTCACAACAGATGGCCAAAGTATTGACACTTCAGCTTCAGTATCAGTCCTTCCAGTGAGTATTTGGGGTTGATTTCCTTTAGGATTGACTGGTTTGATTTCCTTTCTGTCCAAGGGACTCTTCAGAGTCCCAAGGGTTCTCCAACACCACAGTTCAAAAGCACCAATTCTTTGGTGTTCAGCTTTCTTTATGGTCCAACTTTCACGTCCATAAATGACTACTGGAAAAACCATAGCTTTGACTATATGGACCTTTGTAGGGATCTTGTATTCCCATCTCTTTAAGATTTTTCCACAGTTTGTTGTGATCCACACAGTCAAAGACTTTCAGTTCAGTTCAGTTCAGTTCAGTCACTCAGTCGTGTCCGACTCTTTGTGACCCATGAACCGCAGCACGCCAGGCCTCACTGTCCATCACCAACTCCTGGAGTCCACCCAAACCATGTCCATCGAGTCGATGATGCCATCCAACCATCTCATCCTCTGTCATCCCCTTCTCCTCCTGCCCTCAGTCGTTCCCATCAGGGTCCTTTAGAATGAGTCAGTTCTTCGCATCAGATGGCCAAAGTATTGGAGTTTCAGCTTCAACATCAGTCCTTCCAATGAACACCCAGGACTGATATCTTTTAGGATGGACTGGTTGGATCTCCTTGCAGTCCAAGGGACTCTCAAGAGTCTTCTCCAACTCAAAAGCATCAATTCTTCAGTGCTCAGCTTTCTTTATAGTCCAACTCTCACATCCATACATGACCACTGGAAAAACCATAGCCTTGACTAGATGGACCTTTGTTGGCAAAGTAATGTCTCTGCTTTTTAATATGCTGTCTAGGTTGGTCATAACTTTCCTTCTAAGAAGTAAGTGTCTTAATTTCATGGCTGCAATCACCATCTGCAGTGATTTTGGAGCCCAGAAAAATAAAGTCAGCCACTGTTTCTACTGTTTCCCCTTCTATCTGCCATGAAGTGATGGGTCAAAGGCTTTAGTGAAGTCAATAAAGTAGAAGTAGATAGTTTCTGGAACTCCTTTGCTTTCTCCATTATCCAATGAATGTTGGCAATTTGATCTCTAGTTTCTCTCCCCCTTTGAAACCCAGCTTATTCATCTGAAAGTTCTTGATTCATGTACTGCTGAAGCCTATTTTGAAGGATTTTGTGTATAACCTTGCTTGCATGTGAAATGAGTGCAATTGTATGGCAGTTTGAACATTCTTTGGTACTGCCCTTCTTTGGGATTGGAATGAAAACTGCAGCATTCTCCCAAGGTACCATGTTGAAGTTTTGATAATGAGGCCACTGATTTCCAGGCCTGTGGCCACTTCTGAGTTTTCCAAATTTGCTGATATATTGAGCACAGCACTTTACACTTTAGCAGCAGCATCTTTTAGGATTTTAAATTGCTCAGCTGGAATTCCATAACCTTCACTAGGCTTTGTTCATAGTAATGCTTCCTAAGGCCCACTTGACTTCATACTCCAGGATGTCTGCATCTAGGTGAGGGACCACACCATCATGGTTATCTGGTCATTAACACCTTTTTGGGTAAAGTATGTGGCATAGAACAAGTTCTCAAATATTACCCCAATGCCTATCTTTCCACCATTCTGTATAACTATCCACTTCTCTTTATGTACTTTCTCCTTCTACAAAGGATTGAGCAGAAAGAAAAAGGTACTGAAGAGCTCTCAGTATGAGTTCAGTTTTATACATGACGAGTATGCTAGGCCAATGGAACACCCAGGTGGAGATGTCAAAGAGAGATTTCAAAATTTGGTTTTAAATGCTCAGAGCCAAAGAGAGGTCTGAATTGGAGATACAGATTTGTGAGTCATGGGTAAAGTCAAGGAAGAGAATGAGATTAAACTTGGGGGAGGGAGAGAGTGAGAGTGGAGAGGACTGAGCCATCAGTACCTTGAAGAACTCCGTTTCAAAGCAGAGAGAAGAGCCAGGGCAGGCTTATTAGTGTGCTAGGGCTGCCATAACAAGGAGCCACGTGTTGGCTGCCTTAAACAGCAGACTTTTCTCACAGCACTGGAGGCTGGAAGTCCAAGATCAATGTATGACAGGGTTGATTTCTGGTCAGGATATGTATTCTTGCTCAAGGTTATGTAGCTAGCTCAAGGGCCAGCTGAAACTAAAATCCCAGACAGGCAACACCAAAGTCTGTGTAGTTCCTGCTACACCACATTGAGACGTGCCTCCGACTTAGCAAGTCCACTCATGACTTGCAAATGGAATCCCCAAAGCACTGCAGTCAGTTTCTTCTATAGATGAAGGAATACAGGACACTACCATCAAGGGTAGACACATCCTACAAATTAAACATGAAACCAGCTCTCCTTGCAGTCATCACACTGAAGGATGAAAGAAGCTATGTCTCCATCCACTGCTGATATTAGGAGGCAGGAACTTGGGGCTTGAATGCTTCTGTGGCCAGATGTCCATTTGAAGGACTAAAAGATTAGCAGAATTTAGGGGCTCTTGACCCAAGGAACTGTTAGGGAATTCTGCCAATTATTTAGAAACCTTGAGCAAACATGTATAACAGAAACAAAACAGGGTGTCTTTGTGCTGAGCTCAGGGTATATAATGGATTTTTCCAGCTTCATATTCCTCCATTTCTGGAGCTGAACCAACTTTCCTGCTCCTTGCAGCCCAATTCTGCTTCTTATCTTTGTGTGTTTTCCGCAGTGTTACTCCTCCAGCGCAAACTGGAGCTTCTATCTCCATCTCTGCGTGGGCTTCTTAGAGAGCTCTAGCTGGTCCTGTGATTCCTAGAGATCAACCAGTAAGGCAGAGTTTTGTGACTGGGTCACTGCCCAGCTGGCAGTACACTCCATCCCAGGTGGTTACTCTACTGTGAACAGACTCTAGCACAAAGTGGTGGGACCCCATTATCAAACTTTCAATATGGTACCTCAGGAGAATGCCACAGTACAGGAGAATACATTGATCAGTATAATGATCCAGGTGTTTGGAATACATGGTTGGGGAGGGAATGAAAAATATTAAGGTAATAGAATTGGGTGGTTTTTATGAAGTTTCATTGGCACCCCACTGATAGATCATCAAAGGCTGAAAGCAGTTAACTGGCAATTGAATTTCAAATATTAGAGCCAGACAGTCTCTATGGCAGCTAACAAAAAAGCCCTTATCTCATTCAATGAATAAAGAAAAAGCTGAAAAAGCTATATTTCAAAGATGGTTGAATGCCCAACTACGGCAGCTCTTTTTGGCTGAAGTCAGGCCCCCAACTGAAGAAACATAGGACTCTGATGTGCAGGATTGGGGCAATTTGGCTGAATTTCCCTAAGAAGTTTGCTTCCGAAGACTTCTATAAATCTTCTGATCATGTAGAGTTGCCGCCAAACTCTGTTAAGAGCTACTATCCACTACCCCAAAGTGGGATGTGAATTCAGAACTTTTTCTCCCATAAGGCAATAGTTACCCCCTCTAGGGATGATCCACTTTCTCTCTGGCTATCAGGCTTAAAATCAGTATTGAATTGCACCATAATCCAGCAGGGGGTGTTCTGAGGCTTCGAAAGAAAGGAATCATCTTCACCTAAGGGAGTTGGATGACCTAGCCAAGGACTGGGGGAGAGGGTGGGGAGTATCTGTGAGACTGGGTTCTGAATGTGCTCAGAGGGGCCAGAGCATAAGATTGGACAAGGGATACAGAATTCAATATCCTGGAAGGAACTTACGGATTGGTACAAACTTTCTGATAAGGTAATTCTTAGGAGTCTGGAGAAAGCAATGGCCCACTTTGAGTAATGGTGAGATGCCTGAATTTCTGTGGCAGATGGTATGGGAAGGGATTAAAAGGATCAGAAAATGGGTGTGCTGGAATGGATATATTATCTGAGGTTAAAAGACCACCAGAGGATTATGTTCTATCAGAAGGCCATGGGGACACATAATCATTAAGGTCACCAGGAATGCACTTACTCAGAATTTCAGATATAGGTCTGCTCTGCAGGCTGGGATTGATGGTTGGAGAGGCTCTCATGGATTTTGGCTCACTAATAGCCAGGGGGATGATAGCCTTCCCCTCTCCACAAAGCTCTAGAGGCCAGGTGGTGGTGTTTAACTATCAAAAGTGGTTTGTGTGGATGGAATTTGGAGGTGCTGCAGTTGACATAATGGTAGGCAGGGTTGGGGGGACAGCTAAGAGGACTTGGCTTGCAAAAAGATGTGGATATGATTAATAGGAGAAGGGGGCAACAGAGGATGAGATGGTTGGATGGCATCACTGACTCAGTGGACATGAGTTTGAGCAAACTCTGGGAGATAGTGAAGGACAGGGAAGTCTGATGTGCTGTAAATCATGGGGTCACAAAGAGTCGGACACCACAACTGAGCAATAGCAACAATGGTGAACAGAACATGATATCTCTAAGGCCAAAATCACTGGACAGCCAAGCAGAGTGCTGCTTAACCTCTGTAGGCAGAAGAAGACAAGAATGGACAAGTGGGAGGCCAATGGTAGTCACTGAAATGAAAGCTCCAATCTTTTCTTAGTTTCTGGACCTGTATCAATTTCCAGACCTGGGACCTCTATTGAGGAAGTAGCCAGACCACCAGAGGAAGACAGTGCAAAACTAGCAGATAGGAACTGTAACCAATCTGGTATCCTTCCTGAAGCATCTATGGCCATTTTCTCAGTGGGGAAAGGGAAATCCTCAAGCATTTTGGGGAATTTGGGGAAAGTGTGAGTTGACATTGATTTAGCTCATCTCAGCTACCCTTTAGCTTGGCAGTGTTTGTGACCACCACATTTTGGTGCAATGGATCCAAATGAAGTGGACACATTGGCAGAGATATGGAGGTTATATGAGGTGCTCACTTCACAGAGTCAGATTCAAATGGCCATTCTAGCTACTGCCTCTTTTGAATGTCCAATCTGCTGGTAATAAGGACCTATGCTTTGCAGCTGGGATGGCTGTTTCCTGAGAAAATCAATTGTCCACTTGGTGACAAGATTTGTCTCTTCTATTCTGAAAGAGCCAGAATATTATTCTTCCAGGAGAGGATACCTATTCTGGCTGTGGGTCCACATTTCTAACCTATGGACCTCAGCCAGATGCATTGTCTATAGAATCCCGTACGACACCATAACATCTGATCAGGGAAGGAAGCGAAGGAAGTGTGGGACTAGATTCACAACCATAGGATTCACCAATTGTATTACATGTCTCTCCACCCAGAAGCTACCAGTCTGCTAGAATGGTGGAATGGCCTATTGAAGGCCCAGCTGAAGCACCAGTTCAAGAGAAACACTCTGTACAGATGGAGAACCGTTATTCGGAAAGTAGCGTGTGCAGTGAAGCAGAGACTTTTCAGAGATAATCAACTTGTAGATTCCTGCCTACTTTCTGTGAGTCGTAGATCCAAAGTGAATTCAGTTTTCTGAGTTTTTACCGTGTTATTTGGCACTATCTTACGTGTGCCACCCAGCGGTCAGTTGGAGTGTGGGGCATCTATTAGTTCTATTCTTAAATTTTTTTTTTTACTACATTGATGAAATCGGATCCATACATGCACAACTCTGGAGTGCACCCACGAATTCATTGAAAAACTGTGTGGATGCCGTGTCTCCCTAGAATTTCCTCCCTACTGTGTCCTACTTCTCTGTGTCTTCCTATTTCCAGTCCTTAGACCAGAAAGCTGGGGTTTCAGTTGCCAGTCTCTGTCACTGCTTCTTCAGCTGCTTCCACATTCAGAGACAAGCAGCAGGAGGACAGAGGGAGAAAACAATCAATGGGGGTTTGACCCACCCTCTTGGGACCAGAGCTCTACCGATTGCAAAGCAGGGTTTCCCTCTCCGAGTTTTGAACTCCTGTTGCTGCCACAAGGAGATTGCTGGTGGCTGGGGCGCAAGTAAATAAAGAAGAAAAGAAACAGAAAATCAATCCCAGAGGACTTCTACACACTCTCTGAGCCTTAGAAGTCATGTTTATTGCTTGTTGAGCTAGAACTAAAGGGCTTCCCCTGGAGTTCTCTCTATACCCTGCCACCCGATTCTGGATTGCAGGTGGTTTGGGAGGGGGTGGTGATAGACTGGTGGCGGGGGGGGGGGGGGGGTATGGTAAATTTACCATCAGTTTGGTGGCACTTCAAATTCTGGTTTTATTTCCAAATCTGCCTGCTACTATTGACTTTTCAGGTTCCTCAAATAACTGCCCCATGCATTTTGTCAGGTTTTATAGCTGCAGTGAAAGAGCCAGGGTGGACTGTACTTAGTCTGTTTTACCCGGAACCATAACTCCTATATTGAATTTTTTATTACAGCAATTCCATATTTTGTTTACTTTTAAGATGTCTTTTTGTTCTCAGACCTTTTATTTTCTTTACTTTCTTTCCTCTTTTAATAATATATATCAATAACATTAATAAAATTCCTTTGACCAGGAAAAGGCTTATTTATGCAATCAGGATATGAAAAGAGAAGCCTTTTATAATTTTAAAAATAGTTTCTTTCTCTTGAATAGATTTGCAATTGTCTTTTTTATTTGTATTGTAGTATCTCCTGTGGTTTTCTATTTTTTAGTAGTTCATTACCACTCCATCTCCTAATGGGACCATAGTGTTAGAAATGGGAAAACACTGAAAGCATATATTTCTCTCTGTTGTGTTTATATTTCATAGATTATGATATACAGTTTTATAACATTTAGCTTTTTCTCCAAAATAGACTGTTGAAGCATTCTTAATTTCCATCTTGCTATTTAGACTAATGCTTAGTTTCTATAGTTTTACATGTATTAGTGTGTGTCCTGAGAATAAAATATATAAAATTTCTTCTTTTTAAAGTGCATAAGAATATTCTTAGTACCTTATTGTTATCCTTCTTTTTGTATAGCATCTGTGGATCAATAAGAGCAGTTATATTTTTGCAGCTCTGGGGGAGTGAGTTGGTATCAGTTAATAATATCTAGAATACTATCTATTTATTTCTATATTTCCCAAACTGGGTGGTGGTCACCTTGAGGAAAGGTGCAAATGGCTTCTTTGTTTTTGTACTCCCAGGATCCAGAAGAGCCAGGTAGAATATGGGTATAAGAATCATTTATGTTCTTTTCCATTGTGCTCATTTCTTGACATCCTGTGTCTCAAGTATGTTTTCTATTTTACTAACTGATTTTTTTCTGCAACATCAATTCTATTATTAACTACTTCCAATACTGATTTAAATTGTTCCATAGCGATATTCAAGTTCATTCTGTTCCTTTTCTGAAGATGCCATGGAAATATCTCATTATGATTTTAAGCATTTTTTCCCTGTTTTCTCAAATGTTCTCAGCAGTCAGCTTTCCTGAGAGGCTGTTTTGAAATTTTGCTTTTCTTGCACCTCTAATGGAAAATACTGACTCATCCAAGTCCTGGATTTGGGGTTGGGTAATTATTAAAGGAACATTCTTCATCCTCAGATCCACTTAGGGGTGAGTGATGCTAATTCCTCTGTGCTTTTGAAGTTTATAGTCTCAGCTGATGAAAAAGTTGTAAAAGAGGAGAGAACATCAGTCAGAGCAATACCTGGTCAACTACACCAGGCATTTTGGTTACTGTGTCACCAAACTCAGTCAGGCTTGTTTGAGCCTTGAAGGTAGCATTGTAGAAGGATCTGTAAGAATATCATAGGAGCAGTCAAGAAATTATACATTGACCCACAAGAGACTAGGGTCAGAACCTGGCAGAACATCTGGAACCAGAGTTATTCTATTAACATCTCTTCAACATACGTTCCCAAATATGGACTATGATTCATAACAAGAAATTATTTTTAATTTGGAGTGAGGATCAGAAAAGCACCCCTCATTTTGTAATCATTTTGGCAGAGTACTACTCCAGTAATAGGAGTAGGGCTGGGCTCAGGCCAGTTCTTACATTTTCACCTTAAATCTCTCAGATAGAGAAAATAGTCTATCACTGGATCATGGCCTGATGTGTGAGCTCACATGGTGAGATTTCTCATAATGCCCTGGCTGATCAGTTGTAGGTAGAGGATAAGCCCTGAGTTGGCTCCAAAAGCTTAGGCCACAGCCAGCCTCTTCACTTGACACAATATGCCTTATGAGGTAGGGTCCTGAGCTTGGTTTGGCTACTGGTAGCAACTCCTGAAAGTGAAAGTGAAGTCGCTCAGTCATGTCTGACTCTTTGCAATCCATGGACTGTAGCCTGCACCAGGCTTCTCCGTCCATATTTTCCAGGCAAGAATACTGGAGTGGGTTGCCATTTCCTCCTCCAGGGATCTTCCCGACCCAGGGATCAAACCCAGGTCTCCCACATTGCAGGCAGACGCTTTACCCTCTAAGCCACCAGGGAAGATGATAGTGCCAACTCTTAATTCTCTCCAAATTTTGTAAGAAGAGGAAATATGCTCAACATTCTTGTCAAATATTTTGGATGTTAATATGGACTTTTCCCCCTTTGACAGAAAATGTCATGGATATTTTAAGAGGAAATGAGGAGAAAAAGACTTATATGGATTCTTTTACAATGATTTCTTTCCAGAATGACAGTATATTTTCATCTTAACCTCCTTACCTATTATTTTTATCTGAGAATCCTTTCTGTGTCAGGTCTGGTGCCTTCCTAGTTTCTAGGTGCATAGTTTTTGGATAAAGTTTTCGTATTCTTTGACAATTCTGCCCATCATTATCTTTGATCCTGTTTTTAAGTCAACTGTCTCATATTCTTCCCTAGACTTACAAAATCCCCTCTGTCCTTTTCTGTGACTCAGCCATTCTCGTGCAAAATCAGAAGACTCGAGTCTTGAGTCAGCTTCTCCTTTCTTGAGACTGCATATTCCCTTCTCTTACAAAATTATGATCGTTAAGAAGAAGTGGAAAATTAAAATATAACCATTATCTTCCCATGCTACCTTTCCCCCCGAGGTCTCTAGAATCTCTAGATGTGCAATTCATTTTCTTTTGATTTTATTTGTTCCCAGGTGATCTGGGTAAAATTCATGATCCATGTGCTGGGAACATAGCATACAACTCCCCATCATGTATCAAACTTAGGTTTCAAGAGGAGAGCATATCGATCAGAGCAATACCTGGTCATCTACACCATGTATTTTGGTTCTGTGTCATCAAACTCAGTCAGGCTAGGTTGAGCCTTGAAGATAAAGTTCTATAAGGATCTGTAAGAATATCAGAGGAGCAACCATGAATAAGAAATTATACATAGACCCACCAAAGAACCCCTGGAGAAGGAAATGACTACCCACTCCAGTATTTTTCCTGGGAAATCCCATTGACGTAGGAACCTGGTGGGCTATAGTCATGGGGTCACAAAAGAGTCAGATATGACTTAGTGACTAAACAATAACAACTCCACAGGAGACTAGAGTCGGGACCTGGCATCATTGGGAGCCAGAGTTATTGTTTTTCAGTGCGCACAGTCTCACCTCTGTACCCTTTGTCATCCATACCTTCTCTTTTGCGCATACAGTTAAGGCCAAATATGGTCACCTCCAGCTTAGTGTCTCATCATTTGCCAGTTCAAATATACAGCAGAGATTGACTAACATCTCCCAAATCCAATCTCCTGGAGAATTCACTGGTCTAGATTGGCTTCAGTCTGCTGTGTCATGTAGTCCTGCAAAAGAGGATTTCTTTGAGTGTGGTCATTCTCAGAAAAACGAGTGGATTACAGGCTGGAAAAACATCATAAAAGGGGCCTGCTGCAGTATCCCCCAGAAGACTTATCTGAGTACCATGCTGTTTTGGACATGGCAAGTGTGTTTTCTCTTCAGTGTGTTCACCTCATTCCTCCTGAGGGTCTGGGATGTTTCTGTTTCTCTACAATTCTTGGTGCTCATCCTCAAGAGCAGAATCCTGAATACTGCTCTAGAATACTGCTTTAGAATAACCTAAACCGGGCCATAGATTCATCATTCTTTAACCCTTCTCTTTCTATTACAGTGTCCTCATCTATAAAAAGTGTGTGTGTGTGCGTGTGTGTGCGCACGTGTGTGCGTGTGTGTGCGCACGTGTGTGTGCATGCACTCAGTCTTGTCCTGCTTTGTGTGAGCCTATGGACGGTAGCCTGCCAGGCTCCTCTGTCTGTGGAATTCTTCAGGCAAGAATACTGGAGTGGGTTGCCATTTCCTTCTCCAGGGGATCTTCCCAACCTAGGGATCAAAACCATGTCTCTTGTGTTTCCTGCATTGGCAGGCGGATTCTTTACCGCTAGTGCCACCTGGGAAGCCCCATCTACAAAAAGGAGACATAGTGATACTCTACTTAGGAAGTTAAATAAGATCTTGTATATAGACATAGCTAGAATCATGCTTGGCATATAATATGCTCTCAAACAGTTTCGAGCCACAGTTTCTTGTATTCTTGCTCTGGTCACTGATTTATCTATTGTTCTTAGGAATACTTTTCTTCTATATGGTTTCCTTTCCTTAGTGCTGTTTATGACAGCACTCTGTCTTTGCCAAGCCTCCTGTCTGTGGCTTACAGAATTCTGCTTCTTGAAAATGAGAATAGCCTTTGACCATTTCCAGTCTACTGGAAACTTGCCATTTTACATTTGTTTCTCAAAGATCGTTGACAGAAGCTTGTCGATTCCAGTCAAAAATTCTCTTTGTACCTGAAGCTCTAATGTGCCAGCCAGAAGGCTTGAAAACATTTAAGAGAACATGGGTGCCTTTACAATCTTCTAATGAATTTGAGGCTTTAACTCTCTTGTGGTGGTTTAATCCTATTCCTCTGAATCTAAATACCATGCTCTCAGAGCAGAGAGAAGCAAATGAAATGTAAAGGGATTCATTTTTCTTTATTCATCCATATTCCACAATTGTTCCTGAGTTTCTCCCTTCCATCGACATTTTCCGGCTGTCAGAGTAACTGAGAAAGGCTGGTTGAGAGTCTCAGCATTTTGCAAGCTGAAGCTCATGCTGGTCTGTTTCTCATGTTTCTGTTCGTCAGATTTGATCATGTTCCTCCTTCCCATCTTTTGAGTAGGCACTTTAACAATCTAAACTAGTTACTGATCAGTGGGCAGACCCAATACTTTCTTTAGATAACAGTTTGATTAGTTGACTGCCAAAATGATTAACTTATTTCAAATCTAATGCTTGAGAGAGTTTGAGGCAGCTGTAGCTGTATTGTACTAATCATTACCCATTGCGTTTTACTTATTTAAAATAGCAGTTGCTTAGGGGCAGGGACCAAGTCTCATCCTTTTTTTCTTTGCCTAGAATGGAGCCTGGCACCTAAGAACAACAATAGCTTCCATCTATTGTGCTGTACTAAGTACCAGGCCCTTTAAATATATTATCTTATTCAACCATCACAGTAATCACATGGAAAAAATTCTGTTGCATCTCCATTTTTATGGATGAGACAGCTGTATTGTAGAGAGGTAGTTAATAGACCCCAAATCCCTGCTATAAAGTGGTGGGGCAGGGATTCAAATGCCATTGGCCAAACACCAGGGTCAGACCCTTAGCCATCACTCTCTTCTCTCTTTCCTGGTGGATAATCCCAACATGACTACTAGATTGAATCCTCCACTTCTTCTTTTTCATGAGAGTCATTTACAAATGCAAATAGAATCACAATTTTGAGAATTATCTTCCCTCCCAAAGTATTATGACTTACAATCCTGCCTCCCCTTTCTCTTAAATTTCTGAAATCTGCCTTCTAAAATCTAGTACATATCTTCAACTTTACCCAAGTGGTTCTTTTTTTTTTTTGATACCAGGAGATAATATGATAATTTTCTCTTAGGTTTCTGTAATTTCAGCTTCATTAACCATTCCCTTTTGGTGGTCAGGAGAAAGTCCAAGACCATTGTGATTTCTTCCGTTACCTTGGCCACTTCTTTCTCCAATTCAGCAGCTTTTGAGTATAACAGCTTCTTACATCTGATTGTTCCCAGCTGGAGTTCCTTCCTGTTTGCACGTGGTGATAGCACGTGGGCATATTTCTCACAGTATTTTCATTTCTCTTAATACATTGTGTGTTTTGTTCGACAGATGTTGAAAGCAGTAAAAATTATTACCTGAGTCAAGTATTTCTTCAAGTAAACCATGACTGCTGTTATTGTTTAAAAATCATAGCTTGTCTCTTCTATAGGAATTTGTCTCATTGGCTTATTTAGGCATTTCTTTCTTGCTCCTAGACTGATAACCATTCAAAACACTTACCTACCCACCATGCCCTTGGATTTTTAGGCTTAATTTTTCCCCTGTTGGATGACTGAAAACAAGAACCCCAAATACCTGTAAACTAAAACAAATCAAAGATTAGCAGAGGGTCTGACACTAGTTCAGAACTCAGGCTACATGGAGGATCTTCCTCCAAGGTGGAGATGGAGACCTACAAGGTGTCTGACCACTAGGTGGCTGTGCAGATGGTTATCACAAAGTTTATCCTTCACTACCAGTTTTTCTAGACTTTGATGTAGAGAAATCGTATAAAGACCTATGAACAGCAGGTTTTAAGAAGTTTTGTGTTAGACTTTCAGGTTTGTGGGTTTTGGAAAAATACCCTCGACAAACTGAAGCTGTCATATCTATGCTCTAAGTTCAGCAACAGGCGTGGTAAGGAACCACAACTGTGTTACAGGAAGAAAGATCTGAGCCATGTCATGGTGTGTGTGTCCACATAGCAAGACTCTCTGCTCACTTTAGCTATTTCTCTTCTTTCAGTTTAAAGTCTTCTTTCTGAGACCAGCTGGCCTTTGGATACCTGCTTGGGAATTATCACCTTGGCTAAGATCTCACAGTTTTGTTGTCTTCAATTTTGCTTCTTAAATCCAATTAATTTATACAGTTCCCATGTCCTTTTTCTTTTCCAAATCAAGACATCACTGGGAAGTTAAGTGAAATTTCCAGCCAGGCTTCTAGACAGCTGCCTTCCTATGGAATACCCTACCAACCCTTTGGACCTTGGTTTTCCTGGTTCTTTTCTTGAAGCTCTGGCTCTGTTTCTGAGGGGAGCTTTATGAGCATTATGCCTTTCTAGGGTTTGTGTGTGGTTCTCAATTCCTTCTCTTAGATCTCTAGTCCAGCTCATGTTCTCTCCACTCTACTGTTGTCAATGTTGAGTTTTAGAGGCTATGGAACTAGTCACTAAAGGAGATGGGATTTCAGTACAGGTGGGCCTTACATTCAGGGCAGCTGTCGGTGTGACCCTGTGCAGACTCCTTCCTGGAGGGTCTCACCGTTGCTCTGCAGGGCTCCGCTGTCTCTCTAGACAGCTTCTCTGCGGAGGGTTTCTCTGAATACACAGCTCCCTCTGGGCTGACCTTTGGAGTCCACTCCTATTGAAGGTAGGAGTTAAAGAGATTCTTTTTCAAAGATGCAGGCTTGAGTCCTGCACACTGCCAGCGACAAAGCACATTTCCATTCTTGTTGTTTTTTATGAGGTTTTCTTTAGACACATTTGTACCTTGTCTGAAACGGAGAACTGCTGCGGGGTGGTCCCACCCCAACACCTGCAGGCAAAATATACCTGTGGGGCTCAGAGGCGGAGAAGATCAAGATTGCCGCTCAGGGTCCCCTGGTTTACCTACTATATTTGTCCCTAGAGATGAGACATTTAGGGAAAGAAGCTGGTTTAAAGAGGGTGCCACTGTGAAAATATGAAGAAAAATTGGCTATTTTCAGCTCTGCTATGCTTTAAAGCTTGGAAAATCAGGAGCCACATAGAAGATTAACCCAATCTGTTTCCTGCCGTGCTTCCGCTGGGACAGACTCTGTGAAGGCCTTGCTGCCTGACTTTCAATAAGAGTGTCGCCATCATCAAGTTGAATCAGTCCCTGACTCTGAGGTGGAATTGCTTTGTAGGGATATATTCTGAGAGACTCTGTGACAAACCAGTTGGTTTAGACACGGCCAAGGAGGAGAATGTGGTTTTGTTGGGTGATAAAATGCGATTGTAGCTATCAGGGAAAGTAGGAAAGGAGAGAATTTCTGAGGAGAGCTTTTAGCATAATGTCAAGACCTCTAAATTTACAGCCTTGAAGTGGCTAACTGGATCAGGCCTAGGAGTCAGGACATGCCAGGGTTGAGCTCTGAATAAAGCTTGAGGACACATGGTTTAGTTGAGTAGTCCTGGGCAGGCTCACCACATTTCACACATGGGAAGAAGGAGAGAATTAAAAATTTATATCCCATACCAGTAGTACTTGATATTTTGATTATGTTATTTTATTTAATTTTAAACCCTTTGAGAATATTACCAAGAGTAGGACTCACCACTCAAAAGATAACAAAGAGGCAAGGTTGGTGGAAAGTTTGCTTTATTTTGGATGCTGGCAGCTGGTGGGGTGAGGGTGGAGTAGGGAGGGTGGACCTCTGTCCAAAGGCCAATTCGCTCTCCCACTCCCACCAGCCATCAGTGGGCAAGCACTTTTGCAGGTGAATGGAGGGCTTACATGCACAGTCAACTCTGAAGGTCATCTTGAAATTGGTTAGCAGTGGTCTGACCAGTGTCATCTTGATTATTTTAAATATAGTTAATCTTCAGTTCCAGGGTCCATTTGCTCCCATTTCCCTGAGGTCAGTTCTCAGAATTGTGGAAGCTTATGTCGTGGCTACAGTCTGGTCATGTAGTTAACTTCTTCCATCTGGTGGGGGTTTCAGTATCTATAAGACAGTTCATAGAATATGGCTCAGTATATTATCTATAGCCCTTGAAGAAAACTTTCAAAGGTCCTTGACTTTGTTTAATCACTAAGCTATTATTATTTATAATAATAAATACTGTTGGATTGCTTTTCTTTGCTTCTGCATTTTCTTACTTCTCTGATTAAACGTCTTCTTTGGCTAGAGATTTTCCATGGAAAAAAGGCAGGCAGTGGGCAAGGAGGGGAAGGATCATGAGATCCTGCTCCATTTTAAGAATTAGTACTATTATCATCATCCCCATCTTATAAATGAAAATACAGGTGCTTGGAGATTTTTAGTAACTTGGTTAAGGTCACTGCTAATTGGGGTGGAACCTAGATCTGACACTGTGGCCCATGATTTGGAGATGACAGGAGATGGTAATATGCACTGGCATATTGCCTTATACACAGATTTATCAAATGCTGACCCTAGATGTAGCACTTGCTTTGTCACACACACACACAGCAAATAATGGCCTGGAAACATCTATAGAGAAGGTATGAGCACTGGGACCCAGATGGGTTTCTGGGAACAAATTTCCATTTCCCCTTATTCCTTTTGTTGATAAGGTTACTGGAGAAAACAAGCGGTGAGGAATGACCTTAGTAATTGTTGCCAGAGGTCAGTGTTCATGGACTGATTACCAGTAGAATATGGCTGTGACTCTCTAAGCTCCGGAGGTGTTTCCTCACTTCATTTGACCCTTGGCCCCTTATTGGAGCTCTGCTTAGGTTCTCACCTTTGGACTCTATATGATGCTCAAGTCCCAGATGCATTACTGGATGACTGGCTCTGAGTCACAATTTACCCAACATTTATAACTCTTATGAAAGTGAAAGTGTTAGTTGCTCTGTCGTGTCTGATTTTCTGCAACCCCATGGACTGTAGCCCACCAGGCTCCTCTTTCCATGGAATTCTCCAAGCAAGAATACAGAAGTGGGTTGCCATTCCCTTCTCCAGGGGATCTTCCTGACCCAGGGATCAAACCCACGTCTTCTGCATTGAGGTGGATTCTTTACGGCCTGAGCCACCAGGGAAATGCTATATACAACTTTTATAGGGCACCTCAGATTTTGGAGTCCCCTCTCTTCTAGTCTCTCTGGATGGCTTCAATTTCAGGTTCTTCTTTAAACCTGACAGCTGCCTTGGCCAGGTGACTAGACAACTAGTTTCCTGAGAAGGGACTAAAGGTAACTTTGCATCCAAAGAAATGCAGGGAGGGTGCGACTAAGTTTCATGCTCTGAAAGGACGAGTAACATTTTGATCCAGAGTAAAGTGAGTAAGTCAGAACATCCCCGCAGGGGATCCAGAGATGGGGACAAAGAAGGCGCCGCCTTGGCTGTGTGATAGGGAGGATGTAGCTGAAGTGGAGGAGACAGCAGCTGTTTTGGGTGACTGTCACTGGGTAACAGATCAACCCTAAATATAGTGGCTCAAAACAATAGTTGATTTAGCTCAAGAGTTTTCAGCTTGAATAGAGCTTAGTGAGGGAGGCCCATGGCTGTGGAACCACCATCAGCTGGAGCAGCTCTACCGAGGGTGGGGTTTCCATTCCCAGGATGGCTTACTCATATGCCTGGCAACTTGCTGTTGTCTGGGAGCTCAGCTGGGCTGAGGGCCAGCGGCTTCGGTTCCTTTCCATATAGGCCTCTTGATGGGGGTCCCCACTGACTGCTGGGGTTCCTTCATAGTGTGGTGGTGGCGCTCCTGGCCCAGAGGCTCAGACCCAGCTCCAAGGTCAGCCCCTCATGCCGCATCACTTTCTCCACATTCTGTTTGTGGAGTCAGTCACAGAGGCCTGTCCACATTCAAAGAGAGAGAGCACAGACCTCAGTTCCTGATAGAAGAGGCGTCAACATCACATTGTAAGACAAGCAGGTGGGATGGAAGGCATCCTTGTGGCCAGTTTTGGAAAAAGCAAGCTGCCAATGAGGCTGTCAGAGGGAATGCAAAGAAGAAGGGGGATTATCCAATGTCTTCCCTGACCTTGCTTTAAGAATCTGTATTCTAACAGTCTTGAATAGATTGTTACTCCTATCAGTGATTAGCTGATGCTGGGAGAGCTCAAAAAAAAGGTAGTGTGTTCTGTCTTAGGAGTATTGAAATTTGTGGTGATAGAGGAAGTGAAGTTATTGGCTTGGGCTTCCCTGGCAGCTCAGCTGGTAATGAATCCACCTGCACAAGACCTGGGTTTGATCCCTGGGTTGGAAAGATCTCCTGGAGGGAATGGCTACCCACTCCAGTATTCTGGCCTGGAGAATTCCTGGGGTCCCAAATAGTTGGACACAACTGAGTGACTTTCTTTTCAATTATTGGCTTATTCCTGCCCCATTACAACTTTGGTGCTGTTATGGCATTTGCCTTTGCTCAGGTCTGGTCTGAGAGCATGGAAGTCTTTTATCCTTGGAGAGACGGCAGAGGAAGGCCTAAAGGATTTTTGCAGAGCATCACCTGTGTGTACATATATGTGAGTGTGAATGTGTGTGTCTTCCAGAAAGTAAGTGGTGTCATAGGTGAGCTCGCACTCACACAGGCTAAGAGATGATGTCAACTGTTAGCCCTTAGAGCCAGTTCAACAGTGTGGGTGAATCTTGACATTGTTCAGTCACTGAA
This sequence comes from Odocoileus virginianus, assembly GCF_023699985.2. NCBI lineage: Eukaryota > Metazoa > Chordata > Mammalia > Artiodactyla > Cervidae > Odocoileus > Odocoileus virginianus. The sequence goes on from NC_069680.1 coordinate 72,799,562, forward strand.
GTTAGAGGCTAAGGCCTTAGAGCCCACATGGCACAAGTGATGTGTTGGGCAAAGCTTTACATGGGTTGACTCATGCTTATGAGCCTGATGAAATTTATCCCCCACAGAAAGAGGCCTTAAGGAACCTGTTTCCCCTTTGCCTGTTTGATCCTCCTCTGTGGATCTCCACTGATTCATGTAATTTTAACAAGCCATAGTTCCAGTAACACAAGGTAAAGTTTCATACTTTTAAAATTGTTAACTATTTGTTGTTGTTTTAGTCGCTAAGTCATGTCAGAATCTTTTGTGACACCATGAACTGTAGCCCCGCCAGGCTTCTCTGTCCATGGGATTTTCCCAGGCAAGAATACTGGAGTAGGTTGCCATTTCCTTCTCCAAGGGATCTTCCTGACCCAGGGAATGAACCCATGTTTCCTGCATTGCAGGCAGATTCTTAACTGCTGAGGCACCTGGGGAGCCCCACTGTTAGCTATGTATTTCTGTAAACAGTAGTCGGTGTCTGTTTCACTTGTAGGAGAACAAGAATATGGAGAAGAATATTGGGTTAGAGATGCACTGCCAGGAGAATGATAAATGTCGAGTGAATCAGTGATTATATGCTCTATTTGTTTAAGAAGCTGGTACCTCTCTTAAACTGTTACTGTGGCTCAGTGGGGAAAATCGGCTTTCAGGGATATTAAATGTGTCTGTACATGTGAGGGCTTGCACCTGTTTGGGATAAATATCTGTATATGCAGGGTAAATTTCCCTTTAAATGTGTGATTTTCTTTCTGAGCCTTAACTACCTGAGAGAATATGATTCTGTGCTTTTTCACGGCTGCAATATTTCTATCAATGAGCCAACGAAATTAGAAAATTCAAGCATCATCTGAATATAAAATAGTCATGTAAATTGTAACTTCCTCAGGATTAGGTGTTAAATTACCAGATTTACATTTTATTTAATTATATTTGCCAGCCAGTCAGACAACACGCATTTATAGAGAGCTTACCCTGTCTCAGGTGCTGGTTTAGATGCTGAGCAGTTGGTGGAAAAATAACTGAATCTCTGCCTTCAAGGATCCATAGACTAATTTGGTGGGGAAATAATTGTGCAAATAAATACACATATTTGTTTACATGGTCTTCCCCTGTAGCTCAGTTGGTAAAGAATCCGACTGCAATGCAGGAGGCCTGGGTTCAATCTCTGGGTTGGGAAGATCCCCTGAAGAAGGGAAAGGCTACCCACTCCAGTATTCTGGACTGGAGAATTCCATGGACTGTATAGTCCATGTGGACACAAAGAGTTGGACACAACTGAGTGACTTTCACTCATATGTTTACATATATACTGTATGTATGTCATACATGTTTATTTACATTATATGTTATAAATATACATATGAATCAGATGGTTTGAGGAACTGATAAGTGTTATAAAGAAAATAAAAGTAATAGAAATTGACTGGGGAAAGGGGCAATTTTAAGGTAGGTCATCAAGGAGGGTCATGCTGAAGGGTGACTTTTGATTTTGGTAGTGGGGTGATGTTGGCCACCTAAAATGAGTTAGAAGTGTCCCCTTCTCTTCATTTTTTATTTTGGCAGAGTGTGAGAAGGATAGGTATTACATCTTTGAATGTTTGGTGGGATATGCCTGTGAAGCCATCTGGTCCTCAGTTCAGTTCAGTCACTCAGTTGTGTCTGACTCTTTGCATTCCCATGAATTGCTGTATGCCAGGCTTCCCTGTCCATCATCAATTCCCAGAGCTTACTCAAACACATGTTTGTTTACTCAATCCTATGGAGAGTTGGTGATGCCATCCAACCATCTCATCCTCTGTCATCCCCTTCTCCTCCTGCCTTCAACCTTTCCCAGTCTCAGGGTCTTTTCCAGTGAGTCAGTTCTTCACATAAGGTAGCCAAAGTACTGGAGTTTCAGCTTCAGCAACAGACCATCCATTGAATATTCAGGACTGATGTCCTTTAGGATGGACTGGTTGGATCTCCTTGCAGTCCGAGGGACTCTCAAGAGTCTTCTCCAACACCACAGTTCAAAAGCATCAATTCTTCGGCACTCAGCTTTCTTTATAGTCCAACTCTCACATACATACATGACTACTGGAAAAACCATAGCCTTGACTGGATAGACCTTTGTTAGTAAAGTAATGTCTCTGCTTTTTAGTATGCTATCTAGATTGGTCATAGCTTTTCTTCCAAAGAGCAAGCATATTTTAATTTCATGGCTATAGTCACCATCTGCAGTGATTTTGGAGCACCCTCAAAATAAAGTCTCTCACTATTTCCATTGTTTCCCCATCTATTTGCCATGAAGTGATGGGACCGGATGCCATGATCTTAGTTTTCTGAATGTTGAGTTTTAAGCCAAGTTTTTCACTCTCCTCTTTCACTTTCCTCAAGAGGCTCTTTAGTTCTTCACTTTCTGCCATAAGGGTGGTGTCATCTGCATATCTGAGGTTATTGATATTTCTCCTGGCCTTTTGTGTTTTGGGAGCTTTTTGGTTCCTGTTTCAAGCACTTGTATGAGTGATCAGTCTGTTTAAAATTTATATTTCTTCCTGATTTGGTCATGGAAGGTTGTATGATTCCAAGAGTTTGTCCATTTCTTCTAGGTTGTCCAATTTGTTGGTGGATAGTTATTCATACTATTCTCTTATAATCCTTTGTATTTCTGTGGTATTGTTATTTCTCCTCTTTCATTTCTTATTTTACTGGTCAGGGCCTTCTCTCTTTTTTTTTCTTAATAAGTCTAGTTAATGGTTTGTCAACTTTGTTTATCTTTTCAAAGAACTAACTCTTAGTTTCACTGATCTTTCTGCTGTCTTTTTAGTCTCCATGTCATTTATTTCTGTCATGATCTTTTTTATTTCCTTCTGAAGAGTGACATTTGAGAAGGAAACAGCTATTCAGCAAATCTAGCTGAGAAACATTCAATGAAGATCTTGATGGGATAAAGTGAGAAGTTCAGAAGTATAGAAAGGCCACTTGCTGGTGAATAATGAGCAAAAGTGTAAGGGAAGGGGGAAGATTTTGGAGAGGCAGACAAGTTGTAAAACACTGCTCCTTTCTGATATGGTAGGGGGTTCGGTTTTATTCTAATGGCAATGAAAAGCTATTGCAGAGTTTTCAGCATGAAGTTGGTGCTGTCTGGTTTGCAATTTAGGATGATTACTCTGGATGTGTACAAAGAATGGACATTGGAAGAGCAAGTTTGAAAGTAGGAGGCTGCTGCATAGACCTGATAAGAGGTGCTGGTGGCCTGGTCTAGGATGGAGCAACAGTGATGGTGAATAGTGACGTGCAAACGAAAGACGGTGCTTTAATGAGCAGAGTAAAGGATACTGACCCCACCTCCAGGCATAGTGATACAAAGCCTGTTGGGAGAAAGGGCAGCTACCACTGAAAGGGTTGCACGATATTTGACACGTATAGTGGATGAGCAAGAGGTTCCATTATATCAAGAGAGAAAAAGGAAATCCAGAAAGTCAAAGGCTAAAGCCCTGGGAGAATTTATTGACAGTGTAGTCCCGGTAGTCACAGAGGCTGTCCTCTCCAAGGTGACGTGGTAGCATCTGGAGCTGAACATTGTGGAATAGTGCCCTCCTTCTTGAAATACAGGGTAGGGCTTGGTATTGTGGCATTTAGGAGAGTAGAGCAGTGAACTTTGAGTGATTGTCTCTTCTGTGGTGCACAAAGGATTTTCCTGGGAGAAATTCTATGTCTCCATAATAGAACATATTCTAGAAATATCTCTGCACTAAGGGGAGGGGCAACAGTTAAGACCTAGTCCATGAGGTTTGTTGCTTTCTTCTACTGACAGAACAAGCCCCAGGTGAATCTAGCAGAATAAGACCCCACAGGGGAGGGGTTTCAGATTACAGTTGGGTGCGTCATGGGAAATGAGAGCTACTTTTTGTGTCCCCATAAACAGATATGTTTTAACTTGGCACTTCTTTTCCTCATAAAGAGGAAGAAAAGGGGAATAATACCATATGATAAAATGATACAGGACAATTTGGGAATGAAAATTAGGCCATATTAATAAAATTTTAACTATATAATTACATTCTTCAGTTGAATGATTGCCTTACTTGTTATTAATTTGGGTGGGGGAAATTTTTGTGAGCCATTATTATGAAATTTTATGTACTTGTTGGTGGGCTCTGGATGAAAGCACAATGGAACTTGAAACTATGGATGCAAAGCTGCAGGCTTTACTGGAAGCACCTGCTACTAGACTCTGATAGAATTTACTGAGAAGTACTAAGCCATTTTGATTCTGTAATTTTCTCTCTGTGTGTATATGTGTGTGTTTGCTATATTTGGAAAAGATTCCAGACTTGTGCTGTAGATGACTGGGAACCAATTTAAATAATTTGGGGGAATGCCTGAAGGCAATGAAATGTGGAAATGCTTCTAGATCTGCAGAGGTAAGCAGGCTGTTTCAGAGTTTTCCCAGAATGCCATGTCAACAGTATCATCTTATTGGAAGGAAAACAATTTTCACTTAAAATTGTAACTGACACCTGTGATTAGTTTTCTGCAAAGAGTAGAGGTAGATAAATGGATTATAAGAAATCATTAGTCTTAGTGGTTTGAATTGCAATAGTTGCTAGAAATCTCTAAGAAAATGTTAAGAGAATTTTATGGAAGATGTTTGAATAATAGAAGTTTGACATGTAAGGTTAAATAGCAAAAGGATTGTTGCATTAATTCATCAAATAGCTACTATTTATTATAAAATTCTTCTTTTTCTTATCCATGTGCCAAGCATCATTCTGGAAGCTGAGGGCAGAGCAGTAATCAAAACAGATAGGAATTTCTACCCTCTTGATCTGGTAATGTAGTGTAGACAGAGGGATAGACTATAAACAAAATGAAGAAAAGAGCATACAGTATATAGATAAGTGCTATGGAGAAAGAATAAAGTTGGAAGGGTGGGTAAGGAATGCTGGGGGTGAGGAGTCAGTTTTAAATAGGATAATTAATGAAGACTTTTCTGAGAAACAGTGTTTCACCACAATTTCAGGAGGTGAATGAATAAATGATGTGTAAGAAGGGAGATAGCGAAGGACAGGGAAGCCTGGCATGCTCAGTCCATGGAGTCACAGAGTTGTACACAACTGAGTGACTGAACAAGAAGAAGAATGGTCTAGATGGAGGGAACAGCAGTTGCAAAAACTGTGACATGGAAGCATGATTTAATAAGTTCATTCTTGAGGAAATATTGAGAATACATTATAGGCCAACAAGAGTGCAAACAGAAAGATCTGTTAAGAGGCTATTGAGATAGTCCAGGTGAGAAATGGTAGTCGGCTGGACCAAGGTGGTAATAATGAATATGAGAGAAGGTGTAAGAATATGGGTATATTTTTCAAGGAAAGCCAACAGGATTTGGTGACAGATTGATATGGGAGGTGAGAGAAACAGAGGAGTTAAGAATGAGACTAGACTTTGGATTTGAATTACGAGGGATAGGATTCCAATTAATGAAGACTCTGAGAAGTTTTGGTGGTAGGGAAGATCAGGGTTTCAGTTTTGTACTTGTTAAGCTTGAGCTGCCTCATAGCCATCCACATAGTGAGGTCTAGCGGCAATCGGACCGATGGGTCTGGAAATCAAATAGAAGTGCAGGCTGGGGTAGCAAATATGACTGTCATCAGCATAATGATGATGTCTAAATCCATGATACTGGGTGAGAACAGTAAAGGAAGTGTGTAGGTAAAAAGAGAAGGTCAAGTAAAATGAAGACTGAGAATTGACCGTTGTTCTTAGCAATCTAGAGGTCACTGGTGATTTTAACAAAGATGGTGAGGGTGAAAAGCTTGATTACAGTGGATCCAAAAGACAATTGGAGGAGAGAAATTAGAAACAGCAAGTAAACACAATTCTTTTTTATTAGTTTTATTGTAAATGGAAAGCAGAGATATAGGGCAGTAGTTGAAAGGGGAAACAAAGTAAAGAAATTATTGACTTTTTTAAAATTTGTGAGAAATAACATCACATTTGTGAATAATCCATTAGTAAGAGAGAGAGTGACAGTGCAGAAGAGTTGCATTGTTGTGCTCCATTTGTGGAGTAGGTGAGAAGGGCTGGGATCTACTGTCTAAATAAAGGGGTTGATTCCAGCTAGAGGTTAGAGCAGTTTATTCAATACACCAGAAGGAAAATTTAAGTATTTGAGCGGTGATTCTGGGAGGTTCATAGAGGTGTTGGAGTTTATTTAAGGTGCGTTCTGATTACTTCTGTTGGATTTAGAAAGGAGAGAGAATGGTGAAGCAAGTAGGAAATTAGTTAATTAGGTAATCTCTATCAGTGACCTTGTGGTCAGACTAGATCTGATCTGAGATGCTTCGATAGCAATGGATGGGGCTGGTAAAACTCCTTTTGTGTAGTCTCCTTTGTCACCCACCACCACGTAACCCATTACCACCCAAGATCCAATCATTGTTGTGGGTCCCTGTGTCAAAGATACCCATCTATCAGTATTCCTGATTTTGGTATTTCAAGGTTTTGGAAGAGTATGAAGAAATATATCCTAGATTAGAGGAAAGGCTGTTAACTGGATAGTGCTTGTGTGAATAATTGGCTTGTAAAGCTTTGAGTTTCCTTCTGTTTTAGTGGTTGCCCTACAATTTGTCATATATGTTTACAACTAATTTTAATCCCCTTTGCAAATAACACTATACCACTTCACAGGTGGTGCAAATACATTACACAAGATTTCCAAATTCCACCCTCCTGTCCCTTCTAACAATGTTGTTATTCATTTCACTTAACCTTAAGTTATAAGCTGTAAGTTACAAGCATTCAATTTTTGTTGCTACTATTATTTTGAACAAACTATTATCTGTTAGATCAACTAGGAATAAGAAAAAATAAAAGATTTTATTATACTTTCATTTATTTCCTCTTTAATACTCTTCCTTTCTGTGTGTAGATCTGATTTCTGATCTAATTTATTTTCCTTTCTGCAGAATTTCTTTTAACATTTAACAGGTTTACTGTTGACAAATTCCCTCAGTTTTTGTCTGAGAAAGTATTCTCCTTCACTTTTGAAGGATAATTTCACTTCAGGATACAGAATTGTAGGTTGGTATTTGTTTTTTCTTTCAACACTATAAATATTTCACTTCAGTCTCTTCTTGCTTGCTTGGTTTGTGAAGAGAAATCTGATGTGATTCTTATCCTTGTTGCTCTATAGGTGAGGGATTTTCCCCCTCTGGCTTCTGTAAAAACTGTTTCCTTTGGCTTTGATTTTCTGTAGTTTGAATATGCTGTACCTAGTTGTAGATCTTTTTGGTCTTTATTGTGTCTGGTGTTCTCTGAACCCTTGGATCTGTTGTTTGACTTTTGTCACTCATTTTGGGAAATATCAGCCATTATATGTTCAAATATTTCTTCTATTTTTTTCTCTTTCTTCTGGTATTCCCAATATGTGGATGTTATACCTTATATAATTGTCCCACTATTCTGAGTATTCTCTTCCCTTTTCTAGTTCTTTTTTTCCCTGTGTTTTTTGGTTTAGGAGATTTCTATTAACCTATCTTCAAGCTCACTGATACTTTTCTCTTGACTGTGTCCACTCTACTGATGATCTCATCTAAGGCATTCTTCATTTTGTTATAGTGTTTTTGATTTCTAGGACTTCTTTTTGATTCTTTCTTAGTTTCCATCTTTCTGCTTATATGTTCATCTCTGTAAACATAAATTCTTGAGTGCTATCCATTTTCCATTAGAGTCCTTAGCATATTAATCATAGTTATTTTAAATTCCTAGTTTGATAAATCTACAATATTTTCTACACATAAGTCTGATTCTGATGCTTGGTTTGTGTCTTCAGACTTTTTCTTTCAACTTTAATTTTAAAAAAGTTGTTTTTAATTAAAAGATAATTGCTTTAAAATATCAGTTTCATTTCTGCCATACATCAGGACATAATGTTCAAATTTAATTTTTTATTTTTGCCTTTTAGCATTCTTGGCAATTTTTTTGGAAGACTGAACATGATGTATTAGGTAAGAGAAATTGAGATAAATGGGTCATTTGTATAAGGTTTTATGTTTATCTGGCTAGCAGTTAGGCTGTTTGTTTACTTTTTGCTGTAGCTTGAGGTGTCAGAAATTATAGTTTCCTCTGATGTCCTTGTTTGGGTTTCTCTGCTGTCTTTGAGTTTCCTCAGATATTTCTTCTTAGGTAGGGTCCAAGCCTTGCAGTTTTTTTCAACTGTAATCTCCTATTATATGTTGATGTGGTGGTAAGGTGCAGGGGGAGGCCATATCTTCTATTTCCTTATGACCAGGTTTTATATGTTCATGAGCCTATAACCCTGTAGAGGTCACAAGAGCTCATCAGCTCCCTGCCCCCAACCCCTGTAAGTTCGCAGGAGGGCTGGAATGGCTGAAGGTGGGTATTTCCCTTTCTTTGTTAGTTAGGCTTCGGTAAAACCCATGCTGCTTAGGCCCTGATGAAATACTTTTCATGATATTTGGTCTCTTTTAATGAGAACAGAAAGCTCTGGGTGCTTTTCAGAATGGTTACTTCTCCCATCTTCCTTCTTGCAGCGTGAGGAGATATTTCCTTGATCTTCACCCTGGTAAGCTGGTGGGGTTCCTGAGTTAAAACATATGAAGACTTCCCTACCCTACAAGGCTAAGTCCCCAGGAAGTTTTATCTATTAAGTGAGTCTACAGTAAGCCTCCAGAAGTCAGTTAACCTTCAAGTGTTCTTGGCTTCCCAGGTGATTCAGTGGTAAAGAATACACAATGCAGGAGACTCAGGTTCGATCCCTGGGTCAGAAAGATCCCCTGGAGAAGGAAATGGCAATCCACTTCAGTATTCTTGCCTGGAAAACCCCTGGACAGAGGAGCCTGGTGGGTTATAGTCCTTGGGGTCACATAGAGAGTTGGACACAAGTTCGTGACTAAACAATGACAGCCAAGTGTTCTTAGCAGGCTCCAGGGGTGGATTTTGCTTCTGGCAAGCCCTCATTCTGTTGTATCTACCTCTGCCTTCAGATTTTGGGCAAGTGATTTGTCTCGTGCCCACCCTTCTCTGATGGGCCTAAGAAGAGTTGCTAATTTTCAGTTTGCCAGCCTTTTCTTGTGAGAATTGAATACTAACTTCCAAGTTTTTTTTCCACGTTGAAACTGTAAAATGTGGAAACTGTGGTCCATTTTTTCAATGGGAAATGATTTAGGCTAAGAAGCAACAACAACCCTTATCCCAAAGGAAAGCAAAGGAGAGAAGTCAATAACAATCCCCTGCTAAAGAGAGATAAGAAAGTGAGATAAGTAAAGGGAAATAAGAAGGGGGAATTTTCAGCTTCTGACAATAGTTTGTAATTCTATTTTGACCCAGCCAAAAGTAATCTCTTCCTCACCCGGGTCCTGCTTTCCCTGTTGTCTTTTCTTTTCCTTTACTCTCATCTTCTTCTTTGTTCTCCTCTCTGGTCTCCTCTTTTCTTCTGCTTTTCTTCCTTTGTGTTAAAAATATGGTAGATTTCCTCTGTGGTTTCAGGCACATCAGCCCTTGGCGTTTCTCCCAGGCAAAGATGGCTCATCTCCTTTTCAAGCTGGCTTTACTGGATTGTCAAGACAGATGCAAAATGTTAGGATCACCTTGATGCTCACATTGGATCTTGTCCTAGACCTTATACATAATTAGACTGGAGTTTTCTCCCATGATCTTTACTGTAAATTCTATTTTTTATTTTTTGTGGACAACAGGACAGACAGGATGGCTAGGATTGTTTCTGGAGGTCATTACTTAAGCCCTGAAGTGGGGCTGATTTAACCATTTGCTAAGTGTTGAAGGCAATTGCTCTAAGAGACTGGTTGGAAGCTACCAAGTACCTCTTCCACTGGCCATGTTAGAGTTTTTGGAGGTGCTTCCCATTGTTTTAATATGCTTTTCTTATATTCTTGTGAGCCATATTAATCTTTATTAATTTTCATAGGGCTTTTGCTATAGATAGAGTATGTAAACTCTCCATTTTGGCTTCCCTCGGAAGTTATTCAGATGTAACTTTTGTAGCCTGGAGAGTCAGCAGTTCGGGCTTTTGAAATGGCAATCTCAGGATCGTTCTTGTGAGGAGGCCAGCACATTGCCAGATGACAAACAAAGACATAATAGCCTGTACAATGAGCATATTCATGTGCCTTAGCAAATGGTAATGCTGTTAATACTGAGGCATTCAAATGTCCTTTGAATTTCAGTTTCCTGGGATTGACTGTTTTATGGGTGCTATAAACCTAAAACGGTAAGGGAGTTGTCTAACACTTGGCCCTCAGGAATCCCAGTAATCTAGTTACAAGGTCGAGACTGACTAATTTCACTCAGTACCAGGCTGAGAGTTTTGCTTAGAGTTTCAGGAAGTCTTTGTATATAGTATAAAGCATGTGAGAGCTTTTACTAAGGAAGTAGTGAAAAGAGGGCATGACTGATGAGTGAAAGAGAGCAAAGGATATGTCTTGTGAAGGAGGATAAGAAGAAGGGCTGGATGTTACATCCTTGGCATAGAATGTGTAAAGGTAAGGAAACTGGTTCATGAAGGGGGACAAAATAACACCCATCTTGACAAGAACTTGGATGTGAGTCACTTTCAGGGGCAGGTAGCTCAGAAGGGAAAAGGAATGAATGCACAACCCGACTTTTGTTTCTGTTTCTCAGGCTTAATTACCTTTAAAGAATATTGACCCAGGAGCCAGACTTCTGGGGATTGAAACCCAGTTTTACCACTTACTAGCTGTTTAACTTTAGGGAAGTTACTTAGCTACTCTATCCTTAAAGCTAGAAGTAATTTAACTATAGTATAAGCTTATAGTGTAACTATAAGTGATTTATTTATTTATTTTTTAATTTTTTACTATAAGTGATTTAATCTTATAGAGCTTAAGTGATTTAACAATCATTTGCTCTCTATAGAGAAGTAAGTGAGGCAATAATTATAAAGCTCCTAGAATACTGCCTGGCACATTGTCATGCTGTAAGCACCCTGGTGTGTTTGAATTCTGCATTACATAAGCAAGGATTACTTCTTCCGAATGATACTCTAAGTACTGGATGCCCGTTGGTTGTGCATAGATGTACAGTTCAGTGTCACTAAGGAGATTTTCAAAAGTGCAAAACTTGGAAAAATACTTGATTTGGTTTAAACAATATGTTCCTCAGGACCTCTCATGATTTTCCCGTTGTTGTTCAGTTGCTCAGTCGTGTCCGACTCTTTGTGACCCCATGGGACTGCAGCACGCCAGGCTTCCCTGTCTTTCCCTGTCTTTCCTGGAGCTTGCCAAACTCATGTCCACCGAGTCGTGATGCCATCCAACCATCTCATCCTCTGTCTTCCCCTTCGCCTCCTGCCTTCAATCTTTCCCAGCATCAGGGACTTTTCTAACGAGTCAGTTCTTTGCATCAGGTGGCCCAAGTATTGGAGCTTCAGCTTCAGCATCAGTCCTTCCAATGAATATTCAGGACTGATCTCCTTCAGGATGGACTGGTTGGATATCCTTGCAGTCCAAGGGACTCTCAAGAGTCTTCTCCAGCACCACAATTCAAAAGCATCAATTCTTCAGCACTCAGCCTTCTTTATGGTCCAACTCTCACATCTGTCCATGACTACTGGAAAAACCATAACTTTGACTAGACAGACCTTTGTTGGCAAAGTAATGCCTCTGCTTTTTAATATACTGTCTAGGTTTGTCATAGCTTTTCTTCCAAGGAGAAAGTGTCTTTTAATTTCATGGCTGCAGTCACCATGTCCCACCATTTTCCCATGGGCAAGATTAAAAAATTGCTAGTTGGAGCCAAGATAGTAAGGAGACCATATTTACTGTCCTCTCTTCATGGTTTATATTAACTGATTAAATCAACTTGGAGAAAGATTTCCAGGGGTTTAGAAAACTCAGCAGTGGCCACAGGACTGGAAAAGATCAGTTTTCATTTCAATCCCTAAGAAAGGCAATCCCAAAGAATGCTCAGACTACCACATAATTGCACGCATCTCACACGCTAGTAAAGTAATGCTCAAAATTCTCCAAGCCAGGCTTCAACAGTACGTGAACTGTGAACTTCTAGATGTTCAAGGTTTTAGAAAAGGCAGAGGAACCAGAGATCAAATTGCCAACATCTGCTGGATCATTGAAAAAGCAAGCCAGTCCCAGAAAAACATCTATTTCTGCTTTATTGACTATACCAAAGCCTTTGACTGTGCAGATCACAACAAACTGTGGAAAATTCTTCAAGAGATGGGAATACCAGACCACCTGACCTGCCTCTTGAGAAACCTGTATGCAGGTCAGGAAGCAACAGTTAGAACTGGACATGGAATAATAGACTGGTCCCAAATAGGTAAAGGAGTACATCAAGGCTGTATATTGTCACCCTGCTTATTTAACTTATATGCAGAGTACATCATGAGAAACACGGGGCTGGAAGAAGCACAAGCTGGAATCAAGATTGCCAGGAGAAATATCAATAACCTCAGAGATGCAGGTGACACCATCTTTATGGTAGAAAGTGAAGAGGAACTAAAGAGCCTCTTGATGAAAGTGAAAGAGGAGAGTGAAAAAGTTGGCTTAACGCTCAACATTCAGAAAACTAAGATCGTGGCATCTGGTCCCATCACTTCATGGGAAATAGATGGGGAAACAGTGGAAACAGTGGCTGACTTTATTTTTTTGGGCTCCACAATCACTGCAGATGGTGATTGCAGCCATGAAACTAAAAGGCGCTTACTCCTTGAAAGGAAAGTTATGACCAACCTAGACAGCATATTAAAAAGCAGAGACATTACATTACTTTGCCAACAAAGGTCTGTCTAGTCAAGGCTATGGTTTTTCCAGTGGTCATGTATGGATGTGAGAGTTGGACTGTGAAGAAAGCTGAGTGCCAAAGAAATGATGCTTTTGAACTGTGGTGTTGGAGAAGACTCTTGAAAGTCCCTTGGACTTCAAGGAGATGCAACCAGTCCATCCTAAAGGAGATCAGTCCTGGGTGTTCATTGGAAGGACTGATGCTGATGCTGAAACTCCAATACTTTGGCCACCTCATGCGAAGAGTTGACTCATTGGAAGAGACCCTGATTCTGGGAGGGATTGGGGGCAGGAGGAGAAGGGGACAACAGAGGATGAGATGGCTGGATGGCATTACTGACTGGATGGACATGTGTTTGAGTAAACTCTGGGAGTTGGTGATGGACAGGAAGGCCTGGCATGCTGCAATTCATGGGGTTGAAGAGAGTTGGACTCGACTGAGTGACTGAACTGAACTGAGTGCATCCTCTGACCACAGCTATCCTGCAGTACATGCTCTTCAGTGACTTTGGTGAAGTTATTAATATAAAGGGACTACTCATTGGAGCTTTGGGGGGTGTCCATCGAATATGTTGGATAGAAAGATTTGGATTCTCAAAGGTGTTTTCAGTTCAAGCCCTTCTTGCTTGTTTCACTGTATATTCTAACATTCCTCTTCTTTTATTGCTTTGCTACGTTGCTTGAGTTTTCAGCACACCCTGTAGATTTTCACCTCTGCACCCTGTCCTCATGACATTCCTTCTTTTTACATATTTGACACATGCTTTTCTTGGATGATCAGCCCTTCCTCTCTAGGGCACTTTCAAGGCCATCATGCTTTAATCAAGATAGTCCCAGAACTTGTTGGTCAATCCTGGCTTTGCCTTGGAAAGCAGGATGGGGAAAAACACCTACCTGTTCCTATGGTTCCAGTTGATGTACATGCATGTCTTTATTTCTCATGGTGCAAGATGCTGTTGACCTTGTTAAGGAAAGGAATCTCTCCATGCCAGTGGAGACTTGCTTGTTTAGATCTGGTCACAGTGCTTTCCTCTGCACAGTGCCCTGTGCCAGCAGTGAGAAAGGGCCCCTTGTTTATTAAATGGACTGAACTAGGCAGAGAGCAACTTTGAAATAGCTTTAGTATTCTCCCACACTGGCTTTAAATCTGTTCTGTCCACTCTCCTTTTCTCACTACTGGGTCATATTCAGAGAGATGTTGCAGCTTTTCTAATCTATTTCAGATATCAGAAGAGTCTTGTCTTCAGGTTTTACCAAGTTGGAACTGATTTAAACCAAAACTTCCTTCCTAGATTCAGTTTAAGGCTCTCCTCTAGCCCCTTCACCCAGACTTGCTGCTTGTTGATCAGTATTGTGGTGGTGATGGTGGGGCATGTCTATTCTTTCACCCTTCACTAGCATTGCTTCACCTCCCCCACACTTCCTGCCTGCCTCAGCATCCTGGATTTGGGCTTGGAGGAGGGAGTCATTTATTCATTCAGCAAATAGTCATTGTGTTCTTAATTTGTGCCAGGCACACCATTCTCAGTTCTGAGTATGAACAAATGTGGTAATGTCTCTGCCTTCACTGAACTTATTTAAGAAGGGCAAGACAATTACACTAATAACAATATATTTTTATTTTTTTTAAACTTTTATTTTGTATTGAGGTATAGCCAATTAACAATATTGTGATAGTTTCAGGTGGAACAACAAAGGGACTCAGCCATACGTATACGTATATCCATTCTCTCCCAGCGCCCCCTCCCATTCAAGCAAACAATATAATATATCTTTAAATAATAAGGACTGTAAGGAGAAGTAAAGAGGAATACAGGACTAGGGATCCTAGGGGTGGAATATGCTATTCTATCTAGAGCCGTCCATGAGAGACTTTCTGGTAAAGTGGCATTTGAGAAGAGACCCGGTAAAGTGGCATTTGAGAAGAGACCCGAGGAAAGAAAGGCGAGTGAGCCGTGGAGGGGTACAGGCAGGAAGATCTAAGCAGAGGAGACCAAATAGTCAAGGACGCCAAGGAGCCCCCTGTGGCTGGTGGGATGAGTGAGGTGGAGAACCGCAGACGTTGGGGCAGAGAGGCAGTTGGGAACTGGGTGGTCATGTTAGGCTCCTAGATCATGGGAGGAGTTTGGTTTTTATTTCAGGTAGGCTGGGAAGCCACTGGAGACATGTGTGAGGATGAAGAATGTCATCTGACTTTGACATTATGTTCTGGCTGCTGGGTGAATTGAATGTAGAGTGCAGGTCAGGTGTGGGGAGACCACTTAGGAAGTGATTGCAGTAATCTAGCTGACAGATGATGGTGGCTTAGACTAGGGAGGTGGATGAGGAATAGTCATATTCTGGATCTTTTGAAGGTAAATCCAACAGGGTTTGTTTATAGGTAGTATTTGAGATGAAAAAGAAAGATGGGACTCCAGGTGACTCCACTAGTAACTAGACTGATGGATCTGTCATTTACCAAAATAAGAAAAGCTGCAAGAGAAACAAGACTCATTTGGGGTTTGGTGGAAAACAGGTTTGATTTTTGGATTCATTAAGTCTGTAGAGTTCAGGTATCTAGGCTGAAGTTTTGTACTGGGGAGCTGTCACCATAGATGTTCAATATAAAGGAGCAGGAGGGGGTCTGGACAGAGCCTGGCATTGTCAACTACAGAGGCCATCTGGGAATAGATAAGGTGCTGAAGGTTTGGGAAGAGAGATGAAGATAGGAAGAAGAGAGAAGAAAAAGGACACAGGGAAATGCGATTGCAGGATTCAAGCAGCCTTAATGACACCTTGGGGTTTGTGGTCATGAATTTGAACTAAAACTAATCAGCTTGGTTCTACCTTAGCTACATTCTATAGCCTGAGTGAAGAATTTTTTCTTTTTTTTCAAAACACAATTTTGTGGATTCTTTGGATACCTTAGCTCAAGGACCTCTGATGTACCTCATCTTGTTTGTGATCCTGTCAGTCCCTATGTGGCTGAACACTTCTGGGATCCTTGCATCTTGGTAGGCCACACCCATGTTCAGGATCCTTTCAAAGTGACTTGAGTTGTTTTTTGTTTGCACTTCCCAAAGCATCCACTTGTCCCATGGGAACATTTGCATCTCCTTCCTGCAGTGGTAGAGATGTAGCTGACCCACTGTTGTCTTATTTCCTTACCTGACCGTTTCCCAAACTTGTCCAGGTGAGATTTGGCAGTCTGTCTCTTTGCAACTCATGCTTAAGGGAGTACATATGAGGTTCTTCCAAGAATTTTTGAGGCAAGACCTTTCAAAATCTTCATATTTCTATAGCACAGAAATTCTCTAACAAGAGGATAAGATGGTAATTTGTTCTCAAAAGTACAGCCTATAATCTCTCTGCATTATTTTTTTTTAAAAATTATTTTGAAATAGTTTCACATTTACAGGAAGATTGCTAGAATAAGAATAGTATAAAAGACAAATGTATGCTCTTTACTTAGGTTCACCTGTTGTTAACTTTTTATACTGTGTGCTTTATCATTTGCATGCTCTCACTCTCTAGATGGTTTGAAAAAGGAATATCTCTCATTTTTTCTCTCTCCTTAAGTAATTCAGTCTGTAATTCCTAAAAGTAAGGATATTTTCTTATATAACTACAGCATAGTTCTCAGCTTCAGAAATTTATATTGATATAATATTCCATATTCACATTGAAATAATATTCCATATTCCAATCTAGCAATTGATCTAATGATATCTTTCAAAGCATTTTTGTCCTGAGTACAGGATCCAGTCTAATGTCAGGTAATACTGCATTTAGTTGTTGCACCTGTTCATTATCCTTTAATCTAGAATATTCCCACATAATTTTGTGACATCAACATTTTTGAAGAATACTTTCCTTCCTTTAAACAAACATTTCTCATTTGTGTTTGTGTAACATCTCCTTGTGATTAAAGTTATACATTCTTTAAAAAAATTCAGATTGAGGTCACAACATAAAATTTACCTTTAAAGTATACAGTTTAGTACTTTTTAGTATATTCACAGGGTTGTGCAATTATCACCAATGTATAGTTCTAGAATATTTCCATCACCCACCAAAAGAACTTTGTATCTATTAGCAGTTACTCCCCATTCCTCACTCCCCTTGAGCTCCTGACAACCATTAATCTACTTTGTGTCTTTATGGATTTGCTCATTCTGAACATTTCACAAAAATGTTGCTGTGCAATATATGGCCATTTTTGTCTGGCTTCTTTGATTTAGCATAATGTTTCTGAGGTTCACCGTTGTAGTATATGTCAGCTAAATGACATACCATTGTAGGATATACAACATTTATTTATTGGATGTACAAAATTTAAGGGCATATAACACTTATTTATGCCATTTGATGGATATTTGAGTTATTTGCATTTTGTGGTTATTATGAATAATGCTGTTATGAACATTTATGTATAAGCTTTTGGTAGATGTATGTTTTATATTTTCATTTACTTTGGGTATATATCTAGGAATAGGGGATGAACCCCTCGAGGAGGGCATGGCAACCCACTCCAGTATTCTAGCCTGGCGAATCCCATGGACAGAGGAGCCTGGTGGCTATAGTCCACAGGGTCGCAAAGAGTCGGGCACGACTGAAGTGAGTGAGCAGCACACATCTAGGGGTAGAATTGCTGGGTCCTAAAGTAACTTTATGCTTAACTCTTTGCGGAACTGTCAAACTGTTTTCTAAAGTGTCTGCACCATTCTACGTTCTACTACCAATGAATGAAGGTTCCGTTTTCTCCACATCCTTGCCAACACTTATTATCATCTGTCTTTTGATTATATCCATTCTAAAGGGTATAAAGTGGCATCCTGCTGTGATTGTGACTTGCATTTCCCTTTTCCCTAAAGAGTAATGGTGTGTGTCTCTTCATGTGCTTATTGGCCACTTCTGTATCTTTTTTGGAGCATTGTCTGTTCAATTTTTTTCCCACTTTAAAATTTAGATTATTAATCTTTTTATTATCAAGTTGTGTAAGTGTTCTTTTCTAGGGTAATAGACTTTTATCAGATATATTTTGCAAATGATCTCTCCCATTATGTGGACCGTCTTTTCACTTTCTCGATAATGTCTTTTGATGCACAGTTATTGATTGATTTTGATGAAGTCCCATTTATCTAATTTTTCTTTTGTTGCTTTTGCTTTCGATGTAGTATCTAAGAAACTATTGCCTAGTGCAAGGTCATGAAGATGTACCCCTGTGCTTTCTTTTAGAAGTTTTGTAGTTTTAACATTTTTAGGCCTTTGATGTATTTAGAGTTAATTTTTTATGTGCTGTGAGGTAGGGGTTCAATTTCAGTATCTCTTACATGTGGATATACAGTTGTCTATGTGCCATTTTTAGCAAACACTGTTCTTTCCCCATTGAATTGTCTTGACACATTTGTCAAAAGCAAGTGACCATAAATGTATAGGTTTATTAATGGACTTTTGATTCTATTCCAGTAATGTATATACCTAATCTTATGCCAGTATCATACATCTTTTATTAATATAGGTTTGTAGTAAGTTTTGAAATTAAGAAATGCAAGTCCCAGTTTTTGTATTTTATTTTTAATACTGTTTTACTATACTGGGTCCCTTGCATTTCAGTATGAGTTTTAGGATCAGTATGTCAATTTATGAGAAAAGAAAAGGCACCAGAGTTGATAGGAATTATATTGAATCTATAGATTGATTGGGGGATTACTGGCATCTTAACAATAATAATTCTTCCAATCCATGAACAGAAATGCCTTTTCATTTACACGGATCTTAATTTTTTTGCAAATGTGCTTTGTACTTTTTAAATTTCAAGTCTTAATCCCTTTTGATAAATTTATTCTTAAATATTTTATTTATTTTGATGCTATTGTAAATTGAATTGTTTCCATAATTTCACTTTTGAATTGTGTATAGAAATATAATTGATTTTTTATATTGATAATTTATCCTGCCTCTCTGAACTCATTTATTAGCTCTAATAGCTTTGTGTGGATTTCTTAGGACTTTGCATATACTAGATCATGCTGTCTGAAATAGAGATAATTTTACTTCTTGTTTTCCACACTGATATGTTTTATTTTTCCTTGACCAATTGCCCTGCCTAAAACCTTCAGTAAATGGTGAATAAAAATGATGAGAAAAAAAATATTTGTCTTGATCTGACCTTTAGGAGCACAGCTTTCAGTATTTCACCTTTATGTATGATGTTGGCTGTGACTTTTTAAATTCCCTTCTATTCATAGTTTGTTGAGTGTGGTTTTTTTTTAATATATATATTAAGTTATTTCAATATTTCAATATTAAGTTATTTCAAATGCCTTTTTTGTGTGTCTAAAGAGATATGTGTTTTTTGCCCTTATTCTATCAATGTATGAATAGGATTTAGTCCGTTGATTTTCATATGTTAACCAATCTTGCGTTCCTAGGATAAATCCCAGTTGTTCATGGTGTATAATCCTTTTAATGTGCTGTTGGATTCAATTTGATAGTGTTTTGTTGAAGATTTTTGCATCTATATTCAATATGGATATTCATCTAAATTTTCATTCTTTGTGAGGGATTTGGTTTTGGCATCAGGGTAATATACTAGTTTCCTAGAATAAGGGGTAAAATTTTTCCTCCTAGCCTGGAAAATTCATGAACAAAGGCATCTGGTCTTGGGCTATTCTTCATGGGATTATTAAAAATTGCTAATTTTTTTTTTTTTACTAATTACATGTATATTGAAATTTTCTATTTTTGAATCAATTTCAGTAGTATGTGTCTTTCTAAGAATTTGTTCATTTTATCTAGGATACATATTTATTGGCACAGTTTTTCATTCAGCTCAGTTCAGTTGCTCAGTCATGTTTGACTCTTTGCAACTCCATGAACTGCAGCACACCAGGCCTCCCTATCCATCACCAACTCCTGGAGTTTACCCAACTCAAGTCCATTGAGTCCGTGTTGCCATCCAACCATCTCATCCTCTGTTCGTCCCCTTCTCCTCCTGCCCTCAATCTTTCCCAGCATCAGGGTCTTTTCAAATAAGTCAGCTCTTTGCATCAGGTGGCCAAAGTATTAGAGTTTCAGCTTCAACATCAGTCCTTCCAATGAACACCCAGGACTGATCTCTTTCAGGATGGACTGGTTGCATCTCCTTGCAGTCCAAGGGACTCTCAGGAGTCTTCTCCAACACCACAGTTCAAAAGCATCAATTCTTCAGCGCTCAGCTTTCTTTATAGTCCAACTCTCACATCCATACATGACCACTGGAAAAACCATAGCCTTGACTAGATGGACCTTTGTTGGCAAAGTAATGTCTCTGCTTTTTAACATGCTGTCTAGGTTGGTCGTAATTTTCCTTCCAAGGAGTAAGTGTCTTTTAATTTCATGGCTGCAATCACCATCTGCAGTGATTTTGAAGCCCCAAAAAATAAAGTCAGCCACTGTTTCCACTGTTTCCCCATCTATTTCCCATGAAGTGATGGGACCAGATGCCATGATCTTAGTTTTCTGAATGCTGAGCTTTAAGACAACTTTTTCACTCTCCTTTTTCACTTTCATCAAGAGGCTCTTTAGTTCTTCTTCACTTTCTGCCATAAGGGAGGTGTCATCTGCATATCTGAGGTTATTGATATTTCTCCCGGCAATCTTGATTCCAGCTTGTGCTTCCTCCAGCCCACAGTTTCTCTTGGTGTACTCTGCATGTAAGTTAAATAAGCAATTTTTAATAGTATCCCTTTTTAATTCTTTTAATTTCTATAGTAGTGGCATCTTTTTCATCTCTGATTTTAGCAACTTGAATCTCCTCTTTTTTTTTCTTGTTCATTCTAGCTGAAAGTTTTTCAGTTTACTTAATCTTTTCAGGGAACTAACTTTTGGCTGTCTTTTTTTTTTTCTATTCACTTTTGGCTTTCTTTTTTTTTCTGTTTCATTTATTTCTCTAATCTTTATTTTTCCTTCATTATACTTAATTTAGGTTTAGTAAACTTGTTTTTAGGTTTTGTTCTTCTTTTAGCTTCTTAAAATGGAAGTTTAGTTTACTGATTTGATATTTTTCTTGCTTGTAAATATATGCATTTACAGCTATAAATATTCCTTTGAGCACTGATTTTGTTGCACCCCATTTGTTTTGGTGTACTGCACTTTCATTTTAATACATCTCAAAGAATTTTCTAATTTCCCTTTTGATTTCTCCTATGACCCATTGGTGATTTAGGAGTGTTTTATGAAATTTCTATATATTTGTAGATTTCCAAATTTCTATCTGTGTTTATTTCTAGTTTTATTTGTGTTCAGAGAATATAGTGTGTATGACTTCAGTACTTTTACATTTAATAAGACTTGTTTTGTCATCTAACATATAACCTGTACTTGAGATTGTCACATGTGTACTTGAGAAGAATGTACATTATGTTGTGTGGCATGGGAGGCTCTATAGAAGTCTATTAGGTCTAGTTAGTATTTTCTGTGTTGTTCAAGTCATAATATTTCCTTGTTAATTTTATGTCTAGTTTTTCTCTCCACTATGGAAAATGGGAGAAAATTTGCTACAGCAGCTGGTGGGGGCTGAGCCTTGAGAATGACTAAGTTGATCCCACCTGTGTCCAAACACAGAATTAAGTTTCAGTGTCTGCAATGTGGTGTTTCAACTATAAGTCCATATTAGAGTTAGAAAGTGAGACGGTTAAGGTCAGAGTGGCCAGTGTAGCACAGGTGGAGTTGAGAGTCTTGAGCCGAGAATGGATGGGTATCACTGTGTCAGAGATAAAAAGGGTAGGTGCCCGAGTGGAGATGAAGAAATATAGTAAAGTCAAAGAAAAGGGTTCTCTTTGGGAGTACACCTTGAATCTGGCAAAATCTTTCCTGATACTTCTTCCTGTAGCTTCTTGTACTTTTGCTCTGTCCTCAAGAGGATTTTCCCACCTCTATCATGGTGCCCAGGACTTCTGAAAGTAGGTGAGTTCCCTCTGCTTGCAGGAAGAGGGCACCTATGTTTGGGCACACTCTGTTCAGGGGCCAAGGCAGGGATGACAGTGGAGAGGGTCTGGCATTACCGCCAGCCCACAACAGAGACTCAGCAGAGTTGCCCTCCTGTTTTTCCCAGGCTGTGGTGTGTCTTTCATGACAATCGAATTTTATTTAAATAAGTAAATTTATTGCTTGCAGTTGGGCAGTCCTTGAAATTCTATTTGGGAAACAACATGGTCTAAAGAAAAGAAAGCTTTGGAGTCGTAAATCCTGAGCATGCCCAGGTCTGATGGTTACTGTCATTTAGGCCAATTATGAAACCTGTATTGAACTCATACATGTACACATAGTCATGCAGCCGTGTGCCTCCACATAGATGCATATACTGCCACATGCATGGGAGAGTGTAAGTGATGAAAGTATTAAACAAGTAACTTTTAAAGCACTAGTGCCATGTCTGTTGATCAAAGGAATGGGAGTTCTTAGCATCTTTTCTTTCTTCCCCTTCCCTTCTGCCTGCTGTGTGAAAAAGTAAAGGAGAGAGAGAAAAAAGAGAGAAAGTCAGAGAGACAGAGAGAGAGAGAGAGAGAGAGAGAGAGAGAGAGAGAGAGAGAGAGAAGGTATCTCATTCAGTTGGAAAACCAAGCTCAAACACATCTTTTGCACAGAGAGACATCCTGGCTTTAGGCAAGTCAACCAATGGCTTCAGCTATTTTACTCCTGAAATTGAACCATTCCTTTTAGATAAAAGAACTGGATAGAGCAGAGGTTTTGATGGGCATAGAAGAGCAGATAGAAGAGTATGATTGCAAAAAAAAAAAAAAAAAGAAGAGTATGATTGCTTGGCAAGGGATCATCTTACATTGTAAAGTAGATGTGCGTGTTCCTAACCTCTCCCAGGCAGGACTGAGTGAGGACAGAGGTGGATCCCATACAGACCTCAGGCTGCACGAGAACATTTTAGTGTCTTTCCTTCCTTTTGCCCTTTTGTGCTCTCCATCCTCATAGAAACGGTGGTGCTGCTGCTGCACCTGGATTTTGTTGCCGTGGTTACAGATGCAGTCCCTGCTGGTGGAGGGGGAGGGAGCTGTGTTTCTTATAAGGGCAAATTGTGCTGGCATTTAAATTGGAGGCATCACAGTGGAATACAGCTGCCAAGGGCTGGGAGGATATGCTTCCCCTTTGTAACTGGGATGTTTGGAAGACTGTTGCCCCCTCCTCTTTCTATGTGTTTGTGTGTAGGGGGATGTGGACTCATTCTTTAGCCTGTAACATGTTCAGAAGGCTGAGATTCTGGTTGGGAACAGGAAGAGATCTTTAAGTAAGATTTTGAGGCATCAAGGCTTGAACTAGGGATTTCTCAGCAGATGCTACAAATGATATCAAAACAAAGGGGGAGAAATAATCAGATGTGAACAGGAAGACAAGGCTTCCCAGGTGGTGCTAGTGGTAAAGAACTTGCTTACCAATGCAGGAGACATAACAGATGTGGGTTCTGAGCTTGTGTCAGGAAGATCCCCTGGAAGGGAGGGCATGGCAACCCACTTCAGTATTCTTGCCTGGAGAATCCATGGACAGAGGAGCCTGGTGGGCTGCAGTCCATGGGAAAGAGTTGGACACAACTGAAGCAACTTGGTATGCATGCACCTACCCACAGGAAGTCAAAATCTTGAAGCTGAAAGAAGATTAAAAGGGTAGCCAAACAGAAAGAGCCGGGGATCATATGTAGGCAGGAGTCAACAATGTGAAGGTGAAGAAGATAAGAGCAGCATATGGTGAGGGGACCAGTACTTGCCTGGCGTAGGTACTTGTGTTTGCAGTCAGCCCCTGGGGAGCAGTGCCTGTGTGGGTTGGTGGAATTTACCAGGTGGAATCTAACTCAAGGATGCCCATGTCATCTGGAAAGTGGGACCACCAAACAGGACACTGAGCCAGAGCCTCTTCCCCATCCTTAGGGAAGATGATAAATTAGGACAAGTTAGTTGCAAATGTTTTCTTCTCAGGAGTAGCCAGCCCGAAGTCTGTAAACCACCGTGAGCCACAGAAGTGAATTTGTGGCTACACTTCTGGTTGCCTTTGCTTGTTGGCCAAGTGGCCAGTTGGTCAACAGACACCTGTTGAGGCCCCAGTGTTTGCCAGGGCTAAAGGTCCCTGAAGGCTAAAGTGCTGTTCTTGTTTTCAACCCTAGCGTCCTATATTAACTCTACACTCAGGAGCCCAAGCATGCTCCCCAGCTAGGACAGGAACTGGGTTACCGGACATGGGAGAATGAGAAACCAGAGCACTGAGAAAGTCTCTCACTGGCCAGTGGGATCGCCTCTGCCTTCGGGCAGGGGGATATTTGAGGACTCTTTGGGGTCCGTGTGCTAATTGTCAGTTGAGTTGGCCAAGAGTACAGGCAGTACAGATGGAAGGCCTGCTTAGCCCACTTTCCACTTGATTTTCTGGCACTGGGTAAAATAAGTGGAACCACATACTGATATAAATACTTCAAGAGATGAGCTTGAACCTTCTATGTTCTCACTGGTCAGTCCAGAGAGAATGTGTACATAGACTGGTGTGTATACACAAAGCTATTATATATAGACTTTTATGTTTACAGACATAGACTATATGCTTGTGTTTTGCCTCTGTATAGACATCTAAGTGGGTCCCTGCATGTGTCCTTCTGTGCAAATATGTGTGTGCGTGTGTGCATGTGTGAATATGCACGCATGTTTGGGGAAAGAATCTCTTGGTGTAAGCATCTGGAAATCAGAGAGCTCTGGATTTGAGGGTTGACTATTCCTTTTATTAGCTCTGTGATTTTTGAGCAAGCAGTGTTATATCTTTCAGTCACAGTATTCTCACCTGCAAATGGAAATAATTAATCCTATTTTATAGGCATCTTTGTGAGGATTATATGCCATAATTAATGTAAAGCATCTGGTATAGTATCTGGCATAGAGGAGGCAATTAACAAATAATTCAGCTCCTATTACTTTATATATCTCTCTTCCCCGCCATGAGAAGGCATGCCTCAAATTTTGTGTCATTATTCTCATTTGATGAAGGAGCAAATGGTTTTCAAAGCAGGCATATCAATAGCTTGAATGGTAGGCAGTTTATAGAATTTGTAAAAGCATATTCACACAGTTGTTCTCCTAATATCCATTAACTACAGTAAAGCAGTCAAAATTATTTTGGTTGGTATTATGCAGATTCAAGAATGAGAAAGCACAGTTAGAGGAGCTGTTATTATGGAGCAAGCCCTGGTTCACGGCTCTTAGCATCCAACTTGACCCCAGACAGGGAGGTCTGCCCCACGTACAGAGACAGTCAAGTACAGGAAGAAGTGACCTCTCTGACTTCCCTTCTTTATGTTTGGCCATGACTGGTCTATTGGCCACAAGCCTTCCAATGACACCCTAAATCAGAGTTGTGCACGTCAAAATTCCCATTTGTTCCAGGTGAAATCAATTCTCAGCCTGTTGTTTTATACCAGGCAGAGCAGGTTTCCTGCAGCAAGTGTGAGAGACCTTCAGGGAGCCTCCCACCTTGGTCTAGAAGGAAGCTCAAGGCCTCTCCTGACAGCCTCTGGGCTGGTGAGCAGTGGCTCAGCCAGGGCAGGAACCATCAGCTGGTTCCCTCTGGGAGGCAATGCACTCTGTTCCCATAAGGCCACAGTTTCATTTTGAGACATGCAGCCCAGCTGTGACAGAATTCAAGTGCATGCATCGGTCTTGTGTCTTCAGCAACTTGGAGCAGGAACCACACTTGGTCTTTGCCATTCTGTTCTGGTACGGTCTTTGTTCTGTGGAACCCAATGGAAGGGGTTAAGGAGAAAAGCTGTAGCTTGGACTGCAAAGAGCAGCTTTTAGGGTAATCGTAGGGAATAACTTGTCTGTCTGGCCAGGTCAATACCAGAACAGGCATTCTGGAGTGTTGCTTCATCTCTTTATGGCATTTCCTTTAATGATGTGTCCAGGCTTGTGTTGAGGTGGGTAAGGTGTGGGGATTGAGGGGAGGTCATGGCCCTGAACACAGGTATAACCAAAGATCTGAGGTATTTACCTTAGTGGAACCAAACTAATTCTGTATTTGTCTCTGCATGGATACACTGATTAGTAGAAGCAAGTATTAGTAGAAGCAAGACAAAGGTCCTTATTAATTTCCATGTCATTCTCCAAGATGCCTTATGAAGTAGGCAGTAATCTCACTGCTGGTCTGGGTGGTGGGCTCAGGACCAGCAAACAAGGTGGAATAAGATGGGGGAAAGGGAGAAATTTCAAAGGAAAATCAAGGCTCTGATATCAAAAGAGAAGGGACTTAATGTTCAGCAAACAAAACAACAGATAACCAGTGTAGTGACTCTATCCAGACCTCACTAATTCGCCTTCTC
Organism: Odocoileus virginianus; assembly: GCF_023699985.2. Classification (NCBI taxonomy): domain Eukaryota; kingdom Metazoa; phylum Chordata; class Mammalia; order Artiodactyla; family Cervidae; genus Odocoileus; species Odocoileus virginianus. The sequence goes on from NC_069680.1 coordinate 72,825,692, forward strand.
CTGAAACATTTGGGGTCCTTTGGGCTCTAAAGTTAATGCCCAAGTCTTTGTTTTCTGTTTTCTCTTGTTTCCTTTATTTAAGTGTTTCTTTTCTCCCAGACTGGAAACTGTGAAGGACTATGCCTCATCTAGGAAAAATGCAGTTTATTCAAAATGAACTATAGCAAATGTAGGTTTCCAAATGCTCCTTTCAGATACTCCTCCTGCATCATCATCACCATCACATATCATCACCATCATCATCCCTATCATCATTATCACTATCATTACCATCATCATCATTATCAAACACCAATATTTTGAATACCAGGCCCTGAGTAAGTGTCTTCAGTAATTTTCACAGTGAAAAAGAAATCTTTATAATAACCTCATGAGGCAGGCTTCTTTATTTTCTCTTTTTAGAAATAAGAAAAGTGAGGCTGAGGTCACAGTAAATAGAATCAAGATTTGATTTGTTTCTGCCTGACTGTGAACTCCATGTATTTAACTGTGGTGCTAGACTATACTGCATCCCCCCAAGCATTTTTATAGTAGTAATTTACCAAATATTGAATATTGACATGTTTTTCTTGTTCTTGAGTGCTATTTCTCAACAGAGTCCAAGGACTACCTGTATAAAAATCTCTTGGGATTGGTTGTTAAATATGCAATTCCTGAGCCCTATCCATAAATATTTTATTGAAATGTATTTGACATATAACATTATATTAGTTCCAGGTGTACCACATTTTTTTAGATTCCACATATAAGTGAGATCTTTTTCTGTCTGGCTTGTTTCACTTAGCATAATGCTCTCAAGTTCCATCCATATTGTTTAAATGGAAGTGTTTTGCTTCCTTCTTTTTTATATAGCTGAATAATATCCCATTATACATGTGTCACATTTTCTTCCTCCTTTCATGGACACTTAGGTTGTTTCTATGTCTTGGCTGCTGTAAATAATGCTACAGTGAACATGGGGAACAGATGTCTCGTCAGCACAGTATTTTCATTTCCTTTGGATAAGTACTCAGAAATGGAATTGCTGAATCATATGGTAGTTCTATGAAAATGTTTTGAGGAGTCTCCATGCTGTTCTCCAGTGTGGTATATCAATTTCCATTTCCACCACAATGCACAAAGGTTCTCTTTCTTCCATATCCTTACGGACACATGTTATTTTTTGTCTTCTTGGTAAATGATAATAGCCATTCTAATAGCGTAAGATAATATCTCACTGTGGTTTTGATTTGCATTTCCATGATGATTAATAGTGTCGATCAGGTTTTCATGTACCTGTTGGCCATCTGTATAATACGGCTTCTTTGGAAAAATGTCTATTCAGATTTTCTGCCCATTTTCAAATTGTGTTGTTTGGGATTTTTGCTATTGAATTGTATAAGTTTTTGAAATATATTTTGGACATGTGTGCTCAGTCACTTCAACTGTGTCTGACTCTTTGCGTCCCCATGGACTGTAGCCTGCCAGGCTCCTCTGTCTGTGGCATTCTCCAGGCAAGAATACTGGAGTGGGTGGCCATGCCCTTCTCCAGGCAATTTCCCTGACCTGGGAATTGAACCCAAGTCTCTTATGTCTCCCTCACTGACAGGCTGGTTCTTTACCATTAGGACCATCTGGGAAGCCCCTTTGGATATTAACCCCTTACTGGATATCTGATTTACATATTTTCTCCTATTCAGTAGGTTGTCTTCCCATTTTGTCAGTGGCTTCCTTTGCTATGTAGAAACATTTGGGCTCCGACAGTAAAGAATCTGTTTGCAATGCAGGAGACCCAGATTCTATCGCTGGATTAGGAAGATCCCCTGAAGAAGGGAAGGGCAACCCACTCCAGTATTCTTGCTTGGAGAATTCCATGGACAGAGGAGCCTGGTGGGCTACAGTCCATGAGATCACAGAGTCAGCCATGACTGAGCGACTAATATTTATTTCTTTGGAAAAATATCTATTCAGATTTTCTGACAATTTTATTTATTTATATTTTTTTCCATTTATTTTTATTAGTTGGAGGCTAATTACCTTAAAATCAGGTTGTTTGGGGTTTTTGCTATTGAGTTGTATGAGTTTTTGAAATAGATATTAGCCCCTTATTGGATATATGATTTACAAATGTTTTCTCCCATTTAATAGGTTGCCTTTCTATTTTGTCAATTGCCTCTTTTGCTTTGTAGAAACTTTTTACTTTGATGCCGTCTCACTTGTTTATTTTTGTTTTCCTTGCCCAGAAATATTGAATCAGAATCTCTGGCAGTGGGGTTGAACGATGATATGTCTTTCACATGATTCTTGCTAAAGTTTGGAAACTATTGTTCAGAGAATAGGAGAGTATCCATCTTAATGATTGTCTTTGGCCCTTCAGTCAGTGCTTCATAATCCTAACACAATAGCCATAATTTTTATAGCTACAGGGCATGCTGTGAAATCAAAGCGGGGGTGCCCACTGGGGAAGGCCAGGAGCAGGCATGGCCATCATCAACAAACACAATCTGATTGTAGAGTTCAAACTTGTGTCTATGGGATGTGAGCTTCATTTATAAAAGTCCTAATTTGGCTCAGCAATTGCCATGACTGCCCCATTTCCATCCTTCAGTTTAGGCATAATTTCTTCTACTCTGTCTCACTATCCTTAATATTTCTTTCATTGTATTTATTCAAATCTACCATCTTATTATCTTCAGTTATTTATTTGGTCATTTGTCCATTTTCTACTTATCTGATTAGAATGTAACTTTGAAGGAGGCAGGGGCTTTGACTTTTCTGTGGAAAAGTCATCAAGGAATCCACAGAACCTGAACTATGCCTGACATCTTATAGATATTCACAAAAATATGTGCCAAAAGAATGCATCAGTGATCTAGTGGGAGAGACCTAGTGGCAGCAACTTCCTGGTGGTAACTTAAAGGGTAATAGCAGACAGTATTGTCGAGTGGGATGCTTCCTATTGTTTGAAGTAGAACCTCAACAGCCACATGAGAGTATTAGAACAACCAAGAATAATCAATTGGGTAGGATTTAGGGCAAGGCTCCAGTCCACACAGGAGTCTGAATTAAGTCCAAGGCCAGGCAGAGGAAATATAATAGAGACTATTGAAGAAATAAACCTGATTGACCTATAGCATCGCCAGACTTTGGATTTAGGTCAGATTTCCTTGTGTCTGTGATTAGGGGTAGGTTGTGCCTACATATTCTATTTGGCTGGGCCAGGACCATTAAGGAATGGGTAGAATAGAGCCTAAAGAGTGTAGTCGTCCAGGTTTGACCAGGAAGAAAACTATCCCAACCTTTAAGCCTTCTCAAAGTCATCCTTCTCCTTTGCTAGGAGTGGAGTCCTAGGAAATGCAAAATAAATCAGTTGTCCCAAATAAGTGAGAATTTGAGGCTTCCCTGGTGGCTCAATGGTGAAGAATCTACCTGCAATGAGGGAGACGCATGCAAGAAACACAGGCTCGATCCCTGGGTCAGGAATATCCCCTGGAGAAGGGAATGGCAACCCACTCCAGTATTCTTGCCTGAAAAATCCCATGGAAAGAGGAACCTGGCAGGCTACAGACCTTAAGTTCGCAAAAGAATTGAACAAGATTTAGCGACTAAGCAACAACAAACTAAAAATCTACTGTGTGATATGGGTAGTAAATGTAGCAGCAGAGGGAATAAGAAGGCCAATGATTTCAGTGATTTCACTGAAACTTAAATTACTGGCTTCTGTCCCTCACAGAAGTGAAGTAAAGATCTTTAGGAGTGTTTCTGGCATAACCATCCCATGATGATTGGATAAAGGCTTTTCTTTTTGCCACCTCATGGACAGTACCCAGAGTTACTTGGGGATCTGGTGACTGATATTCAGGCATTTCCACTTTTGGTGACAGGCGTTATCTCTCCTTTGGAGCTTTAATCCCTGGCTCCTCTCTCACTGAGGGTTCCTGGAGCAGGTGGTGAAAAATAATTTCTTTGGCCCAGGTACTAAAACATCCTCCATAAGGGCTGAAATACCGCATCAGGTATTTCAATGCCTTCTTGTCTCAGCCACAGAATTTTGAAAGGTTTTAATTCTCTAATTTCTAACTCTTTTCTGCTTCTAAAAATGTATTGGTGGAGATTTCAATATCAAATGAATACATGCTCATTAAAATATTTGGAAAATATAGTAAATAGAGCAGCAAAAATAAGCATCAGTAATTCTACCACCCGAAAACAACTGCTGCTAATATCTTGGCTTATTACCGTCCTGCATTTTTATTATGAATAGCTGTTAAAATTTTTTGTTTTCATTACATGGTGGTAATCATGCTGTATACACAATTTTGTATCCCTAAGTATAAAATTATAATGATAACATAGCAGAGAGTTTTTTCTGTTATTATAGGCACTTCATAAATACCAATTGTATATACCACAGCTGATTTAATCATTTCCTGACTATTGGACATTTAGGTTGTTTGCAATTTTTGAATAATGCTGAGATGAACATCTTTGTAAATAAAACATTTTCCACATTGGGGAATTTTTTACTTTGTGTAGATTTCGTGGAAATGGAGCTACTGTGCTCACATATGTCAATCACCCTTGCCAGTAGCTGATAAGGCAACTTTGTGCAAATTAGAAAGAGACACCCTTTCCTCCAGACACTTGACTGCTATTTATGGGGAAATTGTCTCCATAATTAAACCACAATTCTTGCAAGTGAATAGTGCCACTTGGGGTTGTGCAAAATATAATTTGCACAATCAAAAAAGTGGCAGATGTGTACATATTTCTAAGATTCCAAATTCCTTTCCACAATGTTATAGTAATTTATTCTCCTAATAGTCATGTTGGAATGTGACATTTTACCTCACATCAGTCAGTTTGGGGAGTTATTTTAAATATTCTAATTGGATGGGGAAGAAAATGGTACTTTATTTATTTATATTTATTTAGATTACCTGTGAGTCTTAAAAATGTTACTTTATTTCAGTTGTCTCTAAAGAACTGTTTTAAAGACAGTTTTAAAGAACTGTCTCCTCTTACTAGAGATGGATAGATTTTTTTCTCTTTTTTAACATAGAAATGTTAAGCAGAAGTTGATAGCTGAGCCCAGATATGGTTCCCCAGCTAAACAGAAGGTGTTTTGTGGCTGCTACCCAAGACTTGTGCTTTCAGCCTCTGTGGCTGGGAAAACATGTAATTGGTTCTTTGTGCTTCCAATCTTCCCTCCCAAGAAGGTTTCCTCCTGTTTTCTTGTTCACTTCTGAGCTTATCCATGAAAAACACTGGGAATGTCTTCTCAGGGATCCCGAATGAGAAGGTCTCAGCATGATTTGGTCTGATGGGAGCTTCTTCCCTTGCTCAGCTGCTTCACAGAGACTTTGGAAGATTGTAGAGGCATACAGTAGTAAATTCTGTACCACAAAGCTCTTACCCCTGAACTCTGAACCACCTGCTGAGACTTCCTGTCTAGGATCTAGGATCTTGTAGTGTCAGGAGTCTCCAGAGGAAGAAAACCAGTAAGAGACAAAATGGGAATTATCTCTTGCAATTATGCAGACCAAGAAGCCCTAGGAACTACCACTTGCAAAGTGGAGAACCAGGGAGACCATCAGTGTACTAAGTCCAAATCCGAAGACTTGAGAACCAGGAGCACTGATGTCGGAGGCAGGAGAAGATGGACGTCCCAGCTCAAGCAAAGGGAGTAAACTTGCCATTTCTCCCAAGTTTTTGTTCTAGTCAAGCCCTCAGCAATTTGGATGATGCCTTCCTGCATTGGTAAGGGTGATCTGCTCTACTCAATCTATGATTTAGGTGTTAATCTCTTCCAGAAGCACTTCATAGACACACCCAATGATAATGTTTTACCAGATATCTGGTATTCCTTAGCCCAATGAAATTGACACATAAAATTAACCATCACAGGCCCAGAAAGCCATGGTATACCTGTGAAGCTTTATTGAAACCCTGGTCCCATAACACAGCAAAGTGGCCATGCCTCCCTCTTCATATTAGGGAATCTTCTCAGCTAGAGTCCAGGCTTACAGTTTATTCATGCAACAAATTTTATGGGTTCTCTCTGTGTCCCAGGAACTGCTCTGGGTGCTGTATACAGTGGTCAACAAGAATAGAGGCCCCTGCTATTGTGGAGCTTGTAACGGTTGGCAAGGCATAAAATGAGCAAGCAATCAAATAGATAAGTGAGTAAATGAAGAAAATCTAAAAGGTGATGTGCTTATCAGCAACTTAGAGTGGGGATTTAGAGTGGGAGGATGCTTTATAGTGGGTGGTCAAGGAAGGCTTTTTTGAGGCAATGGCACTTGGGCTGACACTTGAATGACCTTGTTGATCACCTATATGATAAAGAAAGGAACTAGCATCTATTATGACAGCAGTCCCTAATCTTTTTGACACCAGGGACTAGTTTCATGGAACACAGTTTTCCCCTGGACAGTGGGTGATCGTGTCAGGATGATTCAAGAACATTACTTTTATTGTGTTTTTTATTTCTTTGGGGCTTTCCTGATGGCTCAGATGGTAAAGAATCTGCCTGCAATGCAGGACACCCAGGTTCGATCCCTGGGTCTGGAAGATCCCCTGGAGGAGGAAGTGACAATCCACTCTACTATTCTTGCCTGGAGAATTCCATGGACAGAGGAGCCTGACAGGTTATAGTCCATAGGATTGCAAAGAGCTGGACGTGACTGAGCAGCTAACACTTATTTCTATTGTTATTACATCAGCTCCACCTCATATCATCAGGCATTAGATCCCAGAGGTTGGTGACCTCTGAATGATGACATTACCAGGATCTTTGGGGGAAAATATCATTTAACTCACATTACAAGGTATAAAGTGAAATTGGAAAGTGAAATCGCTCAGTCGTGTCCAACTCTTTGCGACCCCGTGGACTGTAGGCCACCAGGCTCCTCCATCCATGGGATTTCCCAGGCAAGAATACTGAAGTGGGTTGCCATTTCCTTCTCCAGGGGATCTTCCTGACCCAGGGACCGAACCCGGGTCTCCCACATTGCAGGCAGATGCTTTAACCTCTGAGCCACCAGGGAAGTCCAAGGTATAAGGTGGTATCTTATACAGAGATTAAATCACTTGCCTGAGGCCTTGCAGCTTGTAAGGGTCAAAACCAATTTGTGGCCATGTGGGTGTAAGTCCAAAACTTGTGCCTTTTCCACAAAACCACATCACATGTGAAAAAGAACTTACAGGCCAGGGGCTGAGCAGTTTCAGTCCCTGGTAGTTTAGAACTGATGAGGGAGGGCAAAATCAAGGACAAGAATTAGTCCCTCCCTTTTTCTTTTGTGAAGCTGTCCATGATTAAAATCGGAGTGCCTCTTGGAGGGAAAGGCTGGCTCAGTGGATAGAGAAACATAATTTATTGGTTCAGTAAATCTCATATGACCCCCACCCTCGACATCCCAGGACAGTCATCTTTTGCTGAGAAATCGTGACTTGTTTCTTTTTATCTTCTTAACCATCAGTAAATAGAAGCCTCTGTCCTAGGTGAAGACTCAAGTTGGAGCAGGGCTGGACCCCCATGAAGCTCTTTCCAACCTGTTCTGGCAGTATTGTGACTTGTGGGAGATCTTTAGGCTGATTCCAGGTTCTCTTGGGTTAGAAGCGTGTGATTCTGGAAGAAATAACCATTTCAGAGACTATCAATGAAGCTCTCAAGCCCTCATCTCTTTGCTAAGTGCTCTGTAATGTGGATGTGACCAACATATGAGATGGGCATCACTGAGTTTTTCTGTTCCTGGGCCCAGCAGAGTCCAGTGGAAACTTTGACAGCTTAATTATGGTCTTATCCAGTCACCCACAACTAATGCATCTTCCTGGCAAAGCAGATGTCTTCCCTAAGGAGAACAACAGGGCAGATTGCTGTCACAAGACTCTGCCAAAATCTGCTCTAAATTGTCCCTGAACCAGTGATAACAAATCAAATTGCTACAAATAGACATCAATTTGCAGAAATGTGAGCTGGCCAAGGGATGGTTTTGACTTGGGGAGTAAAGGTGAATGTGTGACAAATATCAGATTTGCAGAGAAGGGAAGGGACTTGAGGTTGTCTTGTGGGACAATGGTAGAGTCGACGCCCCAAGATACTGATTTTGCTCCATTCTCTGAATTACCAAGAGTTCATCTTTGGTCTAAATCATAGTTTGTATCTTTGGCCATGTGCTCCAGTGGACTGGACAAATTTGCAATATTGGGGTTCCTGGGCTGTTTGAGAGACTAAACATTTGTGTTTTGGGGTGAGTAAGACTGAAGCCTGGAAGACAGTGAGAAATTATGATGCTGTTTCCATCTAGGATTTGCAGTGGAGACTGAAACTAAAAGTCCCATTGGAAAGAATGACTGGAATCAGGCCAGCATGATTTGGTCTCACTCTGTTTAGTTCAGTGTTTATTACATTACTCAGACCCTGTTCTGGTCAGTGGAGCTGGGAAACAGTAACCCCTACCGCAGCTTTCCAGATGCTAAGAGTTTAGTTAGCTAGATGTGGAGGGACTCTCTACCTTGGTGGCAGGTAATAAACCAGCAGTTCCTAAGCCCTTCCTTGGACTAAGTTCCTGGGATGGGACCTTTCAAGGGTCAGGAAGAGGAGGGAGAAAAAATAAATGTCTTCTTTTTTTTCCTTTACTTCTTCAGTCCTTATGCCTTCTTTTCTTTCTTTCCTTCCTTAACAAAGGCTGTTGTTTCATTTAAAATGCCTTTATTTTTCAAATACAAGAGCTCTGAAAGTTGTATATACCGACTGGAACAAGACAAAATTATGAATGGAGCCATGACATTTCATAAGACAAAATTTGCATTAGTATACTGTATTGGTCTTTATCTTTCTGGCTTACTTCACTCTGTATAATGGGCTCCAGTTTCATCCATCTCATTAGAACTAAATTAAAAAATAAATAAATAAAATGTCTTTATTTTGTTAAATTTAGAAAATAAAAAGGAAAGAGGAGAAAAATGATATATCTGCAATTTTACTATCCAAAGGCAATCCATAATGACATTTGAGCCAATTTTCTTTCCGTTTATTTACTCTGCCTAGATAGATACTTTTTCATAACTATGATATTTTAATATGCATTTTATTTCATATTATGTATTACTAACTCTTTATAAACAACTTTAAAGCTGGTAAAGAATCTGCCTGCAATGCAGGAGACCCCAGTTCGATTCCTGGGTCGGGAAGATCCACTGGAGAAGGGACAGGCTGCCCACTCCAGTATTCTTGGGCTTCCCTGGTGGCTCAGCTGGTAAAGAATCCACCTGCAGTGCGGGAGACCTGGGTTCAGTCCTTGGGTTGGGAAGATCCTCTGGAGAAGGGAATGGCAACCCACTCCAGTATTCTGGCCTGGAGAATTCCATGGACTGTATGCTCTATGGGGTCCCAAAGAGTTGGCCACAGCTGAATGACTTTCACTTACACTCACTTTTTCACTTTTAATGGCCACATAATATTCAAACAGAAATAACATAAATTACTTAGAAATCTCCCTATTGTTGAACATTTAGATTTTTCAATATTCATTTTTATAAGACTATAATAGACATCCCTGTAAATGAATACTTTTCTGTATCTAAAAAGATTTCTTGATGCAGTGCTAGAATTGTAATTACTAGCACTAGCATTATTGTAATTACTAATTTATATATATATATATATGTATATTTATGTGTATATATATGTGTGTGTATATATATATAAATAATGGAGAAGGCAATGGCACCCCACTCGAGTACTCTTGCCTAGAAAATCCCATGGACGGAGGAGCCTGGTAGGCTGCAGTCTGTGGGGTCAGGAAGAGTCGGACATGACTGAGCGACTTCACTTTCACTTTTCACTTTTATGCATTGGAGAAGGAAATGGCAACCCACTTCAGTGTTCTTGCCTGGAGAATCCCAGGGATGGGGTCGCACAGAGTCGGACACGACTGAAGTGACTTAGCATATATAAATAATGTATATATATACTGAATACTCTTGATATAGCAAAAGGTATAGGATATGTGTGTGTGTGCATGTATATATGTATAACTAAATTGTTTTCTGAGTCATGTCTATACTCTCAAATCCATTTTCTAAATTTTGTATGCTATATTTAATAACCACAGCAAGTTTTGCTAATTATATGAAATCTGACTTTTATATTGACAAATAAGTGAAATATTTTTCAAGTACATCCTGACAGTAAAATACACCTGTTTGCTAAATGTGTGTGTGAGTCAGCAGCTTGCCAGACCAGCCTTGTCTGCTGGAGAACTGGTGCTGAAGCAAGTAACTCCTCCTAATATCTTAGAAGCCCTGGCCTGTCACCCCCAGATGTCAAGAATCTGCTTATTAGAAGCTGAGCATGGTGGCTTTAACATCAGACTCAGACACCATCTGTATTAATCCCTGGTCTTACAGAACTTACATGTGATACCAGTTTAAAGAACACAGAAATTACTCCCAGTTCCATAGTAAGATAAAAGACACCAATATAAAGCTTATAAATAAGAAGCCAAAGTAGCAGCTTTGAGGAGTTTAAGTTCTGGTGCTTCATTGCTTAGTCGTGTCCAACTCTTTGTGACCCCGTGGACTGTAGCCTGCCAGGTTACCCTGTCCGTGGATTTTTCAGTCAAGAATACCAGGGTAAGTTGCCATTTCCTCCTCCAGGAGATCTTCCTGACTCAGAGGTTGAACCTGCATCTCCTGTGTCTGTTGCATTGCAGACAGATTCTTTACCCACTGAGCCATTAGGGAAGCAATAAGGAGATTCTGCCAAAAAATGATAAGTAAAGATATTTACATCTGTATTAATTATATGTTAACAATCATCTAATTGTGTTATTATTACAGAAGTATAACTACATATATATATTTATTTTTTTTCTTATTTCCCTAAGCACACAACTTAAAGCTTAATTTTTCTTTATGTTTTATGTTTCTTTATGTTTTCTCATCAGGACTGTTGCAAGTACTTATAGCTGAGAATGCATTTAAGAGTATTTAGGAAACTCTTCTGAATTTAATTCTCAGCACAACAATAACAATAATAATAAAAATTAATATTTACTACTTGCTATGTGTCAGATACTATGCTGGATATTTTACATACATTATCCCATTTAATCATCATGATGAGTCAGTGGCATTGGTACTGCACCCATTTTATAGATGAGGAGACTGAGATCTAGAGACAGGAAATGACTTGTCCAAGTTTACACAGTGAGTAAATGAGCACATCCTGGAGGTGACAGATATTCTCAGTGTGAGATAAAGATGAAATAAATTTATAGGTCAATCCCTGAATCCTCTTGCTTTGGAAATTAAGGGTCTTGCCAAGATGATGCTTATTGTTTTCCTGCTGCATGTCCCATTTTAAACAACTCAGGCCTGATCCCTGAGTGAGGCGCCAGAATTTCTACCTGCAATGCTAGCCTTTCATCTGATAGATTCAGCCAGTGCCCACATCGACTCAATGGACATGAGTTTGAGCAAACTCCAGGAGGTGGTGAAGGACAGGAAAGCCTGATATGCTGTAGTCCATGGGGTTGCAAAGAGTCAGACATGACCGAATGATTGAACAACACCTAGGACTGGTATGGCTCACAGTCAAGACTTGGAGAAAAAAGAAATGACTTGGCTCACAATGAACCAGAAATACAATATCACCAGGGAAGAGGTAGATCGGTGGAACATCTAAAATTTTTTTAGAATAAGTAACTACATAGATATAATTTTCTTAAATGTTAAAAGTGAATTTATAGTGGTAAAATCATAGGACGAAGACTCTTCTGAGGGTAGGGAGAGTGACCCTCAGTTGTCTCCCCCACTTTCACAGCCAGTGGCAAATTGTGTTTTCTGCAAACACGATCAAGAAGAAGCATGGTGAGCTGAGCCATTCCTGAGCACTGGCACAGGGTCCACACTCAGTGCAGGAAAATTCTAGAAGCAGATACTGAGGCTGGTGTCCATACCTGTTGAGGGAAGGACCTCAGAAGAGGGCCCTGCATAAATGGTCTGCCAGTCTTGTTACATGAGTGTTTTATGATGCAAGCCCAGTAACTTTGCTATTGATTATTGCGTGTCCCATTTTTTAAAAAAAGATTAATTTTTTTTCTTGGCCAGGCCAAGCATGTGGGATCTTATTTCTCCAACTGGGGATTGAACCCACTCCCCTTGCTGTGAAAGCACAGGGTCTTGACCACTGGGCTGCCAGGAAAGTCGCTGCATGTCCCATTTTAAACAACTTAATTTCAGGTCTTTGATTTCACAAGACGTAGATTTTCTACCAGGAATCCAGCTCAACCAATACTTTCAAATGCCTCATCATCAGGGAATATGGAATTTTAGTTTAAAAAGTTAACAGTCAGTTACAGGATTTGATGGGGGAAAAAATATGCAGTTACAAACTAACTCAGAAGCAATGATGAGGATGTATCATGATAAGACTTAGAGGAAATTTTACTTAGAGGAAATTTTACAGCCTCAAACACCGTCATGTTTAAAAATTGAAAGCTAAACGTGAAAATCTTATGCATTTAAAAATTTCAGAGAATAAGATAAATCAAAATGGGAGAAAGGGTTAAGATATTACTGGAAATGAATGAAGTAGAAAATAAATAGGAGTTTCTTGAAGCACAGTTGTAAAGGTGAAACTCAGTTTTGTGTTGGGACTTTTTTGTTCTCTGCAATCCCAGAGGACCCTATGCAGACCATGCCATAACTTTCAGATGCAAGCCCTTAGGGACACAGAGAGACTCACTTCAATCAGATACACATTCCACTCCTGAAAGGAACTTCTATCAGTGTCTAAGCCTGATTCCTTACTGAGCTTGTTAGTAATTAATAAGAATAATAATAGTGCTGACAGCAATTACTGTTGTTACTGAACACTTAACTAGATGCCAGAGACTTTGCTACTCTTCTTAACACTAGAGAATGAAGCTTAGATTAGGATATTTCATTCATTCAACAAATATTCTTTGAGTATTTGCTTTTTGCTATACAGTCTTCTTAGTGCTGAAGAGACAGTAATAAACAAAACAGATAAACTCTGCCTAAATGGATTTCCATTCCAGTTGCAGCTGACCAAACTTACCCACAGGGGAAATGTGAGATTAGTCCATGGTTGTAGTCACTTTGCTGTGAAAGGCATCTTCCATCTGCCCCCTTGAACTGGAGGTAGCAGAGGAAGGAGTCGAATCTTAGCACAACTGAGGACCGATCACATGGCTTCATGATCCTCGTCTGCATGGTGCTGGGGGCAGGATATCACCACTTATTCCCATCTAGGGGTTGACACTTCAGGGAGGTGTAGCACAGTGACTGATGTGTAGAAAAGCTCAGCAAATCCCAGGTAGTGCTATTAATATTCCTTTTTAAAAAAATGATCTGTGCCTTATCTCTTTCAACTCACCATATACCTTACTTGAGCTGAAGGCACAGCACGCCTGTGTAGTAGGGAATATGCCCTTGCCCCCAGAGAGATCTGGGGAGGAGGGAATAGTTCCAAGAGGGAGTTATTGTCCTCTTGGAACATCATGCCTGATAGGAGTGTCTTTGTTCTCCTAGAGGCCCTGGACCACGCCAAGTAGTCTAACAATATGATGCAGGGCGGGGGCTGCCAAGACGAAAGACCGACAATGTGATAGAGCGTGGGGGCTTTGGGTCATGAAATCAGCCTCCAGAGGGACTGAAATGAACCACGTGGGCCATCAATTAATCATGTCTGCACAGTGAGTCCCAGTAAGAACTCTGAACACTGAGGCCTGGGTCAGTGTGCCTGGTTGACAATACTCCATGCATATTGTCACACATCATCACAGGAGGGACAGTGCCATGCTTCCTTGGGGAGGGGACAGCTGGAAACTCTGCGTTTGGTTCTTCTCCTGAACTCTGTCTTCTGTGTTTCATTCCTTAGTTGTTTTTAATCAGTGTCTCACCCTTTAGTAAACCATGGCAACAGCAGCTCTCTGTGAGTCCTACTGGAAAATTATGAAACCTAAAGGTGGTTTTGAGAACCCCTCGTACTTGTACCTGCTATCAGAAGAAAGGGTGGTCCTGTGGACTGTTCCCTCAAACATCAAAGTTGTGTGATTGCAAAATGCCAAAATCAAACCTCCCCAGGTCTCATCTGGGAAGATGTTAGATTGAGAGGAACTGTCCAGAATCCCTAAGAGATGCATACAAAACTCACACCAGAAGGGGAAAAAAATGAAACAAGTTTAAAGTAATAACAAAATGGCCCTTCTTCATGCCAAAGTCAAAGGCTATTGCACCATAATGCTCCAGCAGTGGCCTAGAAGGCTGAATAGTCTTTGACTTGAATGGAAATAGCGGGTCATAGAGAGAGATTCCAAAACCATCATCCAGAAGCCTCAGGGTTCTGCCTCTGATGAGGGCAAAAGTGCCTTGTGGGGTCAGTAGCTATAACAATTTCCTTCACACTCTTGGAACGCTTTTCCATATTGATTTGATTATTTATTTACATTCCCCATCATTCTAAAGAGATTAGAAGTTTTATATATACATATATATATATATGTATATATAAAAGTTCCAATTGCCACACTTTCTAAAAAAAAGTAAGGAAACTGGAGGTAGAAGGGGAAGGGAAGAGGGCGTAGATAGGAAAGGAGAAAAGAGCTTGGTTAAGATTACTATTGCAAACACATGCTGTAAAAATTCTTTACATGTATCCGTTATATTGTTCAAAACCTCTGTCTTTATTTATTCTGTTGTTTATTCTTGGCTTAATCTATTTTTGACACTGAAAGCATTCTACTGTAATAGTTTCCCTCAGTTTTCTCATGCATTCCTAGTGGTCTTTGCCCTATGCTTCGATACTGTGTAATTAATTCATTTCCAGAGTTCATGATTGTTAGGGTCTTCATTATAGGCTACACTGTCTGTAAAGTAACCTTTTCCCTACTTAATGCATTTTGCCTTGAATTCTACTTGGATACTAAAATGCCTGCCTCTGGGTTATTTTCATTTGTTAGCAGCTACTATAACCTTGAGTAACCTTTTAATTTTAAGTTTTTAGTGTCATTTGGTTTTGGTTGTGTCTTACAGAAGCAGCATATATTTATATTTTCTTTTCATTCAATCTGGGAGATTTTTCTTTTGAGAGGAGAGTTTAAAACAGTTGCATTCTTTTTTTTCCAGAGTTGATGTTTGATATTTTCTCATACCCATGTTGGCTTCCCAGGTAGTGTTAGTGGTAACAACCTGCCTGCCCATACAGGAAACATAAGAGATGCAGGTTCAATCCCTGGTTGGATGATCCCCTGGAGGAGGGCATGGTGACCCACTCTGGTATTCTTGCCTGGAGAATCCCATGGACAGAGGAGCCGGCAGGCTACAGTCCCTAAGATCACATAGAGTCGGACACGACTGAAGCAACTTAGCACGTACATACCCATGATGTGTCTAAAACAGAATTCTGGATTTCTTCCATCTGTTTCCCCAAGTCTCTATCACCAACTCCAAACGAATATTCCCCTCATCTTCCTCACCTCCATAAACTGTATTACCCATACAGGAAGTGAGAGCGGCGTTTACATTGGTTTTGTAGGAGTGGAACAGACCAGCCAGCTGGGGACCCCCTCTCCTCTTGATGGCCAAAATAGTAAGAAGGTGTTTACTCGGGAGGTGATCTGTTTTCACTGTAGCTGCTCTGTGTGTTTTCTTGTTTTACCCTGTTTTCTCAGTATCTGTTGGGAATCTCTGGAGTTGCTTCTGCTCTACTTAACTTTCCTTTCTAAACTTACCACACTTATCTTAGTGAGTATCCCTCAACACATCAACTACTTTCTTTAGAGAGAATATAATATAATAATGTAATATAATATGATAAGTGTGTTATTTGCTCAGTAGTGTCTGACTCTTTGCAACCCAATGGACTGTAAGCCCGCCAGACTCCTCTGTCCATAGAATTTTCCGGGCAAGAATACTGGAGTGGGTTGCCATTTCCTTCTCTAGGGGATCTTCCCAACCCAGGGATCAAATATGAAATCTCCTGCATTGCGAGGAGATTTTTTACCATCTAAGCTGCCAGGAAAGCCCATAATAAAATATAATAATATAATATGTATTTTTAGTTTTGCATGAGGTTAAAGGCCTCTGCTTTCAGGAGCTGTTTTTGCATGGGGAGAGTGGGAGAGAATTATGTTTTTAGCTGTGCAATACCTAGGTTTTCAATCAGTTACCTTGATAATGCTCTGGTTTACCAATCACTGGAGTTTCTGGAAAAGTTCTTGATCCTGCTAGCTCAATGCCAAACATTTTCCAGAAAGAGCTCAAGGGGTTATTTTCAGACAACTCTATTTCTCCACAGATTGTAATTCCTAAGGATCTCCAAATTTTGATCAATAAGAAAAATATCTTTACATTCTTATACAACCTTGAGAATCTATAAATCTGATTTTAATGCAAGTTGTGTCTGCCATAGGTTATCATACAGTTATTGCTATATTTTTTAAAAAATATTTCATTTTGAAATAATTTTAGACATACAGAAAAGTTGCAAAGATAGTAAAAGGCAAAAGACATGTATGATTTAAAAAAAAAATCAAAGTATGAAAAGTTGCAAATGTAGTGCAGAGGATGCCTGTATACCTGTGGAGGAAGAATAATGCCCCGTCTCTGTGTATAATTTATTGTTAGCCTTCTGTATCCATGGTTACTCTGTACCCATGGATTCAACCAAACAGCGTCTGTGTAGTAACCATAGGCAGTATTTGCTGTAAATAATATACGAGTATAAGTGGACCTGTGCCCTTCAAACACACATTGTTCAAGGGTCAACTGTACCGATTTTCCCTTTTCTTACTCTGTTCTTTAGAATTGCTGCAATTTTGTTTTACAGTTGTCATTAGTGACGGTGTGTAAGAATTTTAGGAGCCAACAAGACAGATATGCCACAACCTCGTTGTAAAGCACTGAATAAAATGATTTCATCTCCATATGTCTCTGACCCTCATCTGTACATTGGGAGAGTGTTATCTCCTATAGTTGACCTGGGGATTATAGGAGATAGCACATCTATTTACCTAGCAAATATTTCTTGGGCATCTATAATTTGGTAGGAAAAACATTAAGTGAAAAGGATAACAGTGGTAGCTATCAGTGATTAGCAAAGGATACAGACTTTACTTATGGGCAGTTCATCTTGTGACAGGGAAGATGAATTACTGAACTAGAAGTCACGGTAAAGCATTAATGCCTGTTCCAGTTGGAGAAGTACACAGCGCTGTGAGAATGCATAATCTGAGAACCTAGCAGAGACATCAGGAAAGTCACACAGCACAATGTCTGGTGTATGCAGAGACGCTGACGGACAGAAGGATGCACCCTCCCTGCCTTTGCCCAAGCTGGGCCCCTCTCTCCTCTCTCAATCTCTCAAACAAACAGGTTAAGATAACACCATGCTGTTTTTCCTTTTGTAAAATTCAGCAGTCTTTCAAGTGCTAATGTACGTGGTGACTTGCTGGCAGGTGCTCCAAGTATATAGCTGTTTTCCAAGTGTACATGACTGTGGCGTGCTTTCTTGCTTGAAGCTTGTCACAAGCCTGGAGTCTGCAGCAGAGCTTTGGGGAAATGTGATTTTAGCACGCTGATCTATTCACCACACATAGGATGCCCAGGATGAAATTCACCTCAACATCTGAGTTTTTAGTATGCTCAGATTCTCACAAGCTTTTCACAGAGGTATCTTGGTCACATGCATTCCACATCATTTCACTTCTGAAAGAGAGATTAATCTCTCCAAGGGTTGAGTTCAAGGAAGATTTTTCAATTTAAAAAAACAAATAAAAAATGAACCTATACATTTTTTCATCAAGAGTCAACAATGAATCAGTCATAGGTATACACATCACCCTCTCTTGAACCTGCCTCCCACCTCCTACCCATCCCAGCCCTCTAGGCTGTCTCAGAGCACAGGTTTGAGCTCCCTGTATCATACAGGAAATTCCCACTGACTCGTTTCCATATGGTAATGTATATGTTTCAGTGCTACCTGGCAGAAACCAACACAACATTGTAAAGCAATTAAAAGTAAATATATTTTAAAAAAGAAAGCTTAAAAAAAAAGTTGACAGTGATTAAGATTTTGCCATGTTTGCTTTATGGCTTTCTTTTTTTGCTGAAATATTTTAAAGTGAATATGAGATACTGTAGTACTTCACTTGTATTTTCTTTGGTATACATCCCTAAAAACCACAAACCTTTTTTACATAATGATAGGCCATTATCCCACCTAGTAAAAACAACAGTAATTTGTTGGTGTTGTCTAAAAAGAGAGATGTGTTTGGCAAGGCCCAGCAACCCCAGTTTTAAAATTGGGTACAGCGTGGGCCTCCTTTCAGGAAATGGCTGGTTCTTTCTCGCATATCTTCTGCCCATGGAAAATCACACTTTAAAGCCTGACAGTACCTCAGCATCCCCTCCATCTATCACAGCTTTGGGATGAAGGCATTGTTCAGTAATAGTAATAGTTGTGGCCAAACTGAAGTGGTTTGGGATGGTTTATTGAGCCACAAGAAAGATAGAGGTCACACAAGGCAAGGACATTTTATACACTGGATAGACAAGAGGCTCAGAAGAAGAAATAGGTTGTTCTTATTCCCACAGGCTTTCGTTATTCTTTAGGGAGAGACCAGACATTTAATTGACCTAAATGCAATTCAGTAATACAAAATTAGGATGATCATGTTGTGATTGAATATAAACCAGCTGATTGCATTGCTTTCTAAGACATTGTGTTTGTGTTGTGTGAGGTAGACCAAATGACCAACACAATATTTGGTGGGCTGAATAGAATCACTTATTTTTGACCTCTGTGTAACTTTGGGATACCTGGAACTCTCTTCTGTTTTTACCCGAACTACTGGAACAAATATAGTGTTTTTCAACTGGTCATCCTATGGATCCATTCAGTGGTCCTCAACCTTTTGGGCACCAGAGACTGATTTCATGGAAGACAATTTTTCCCTGGACTGGGGGTGGGAGGGTGTTTCTGGATGATTCAAGTGAATTACATTTATTGTGCACTTTTTTTTCTTTTGTGCACTTTATTTCTAATCTAATGCTGCCACTGATCTGATGGAAAGTACCAGTCACAGCCCAGATGCTGGGGACCCCTGCATTAGTGACAAAGTTGAGGACGGTTGTTAACTCATCAGGCACCCATACCTCAACCATGTCATCTGTCTTTTTACATTTTGCTCTTGCATTTGTAACTCCATGATAGTTTATGATTCCATGGCTCAAAAGAGGTTAGAAAGACACTGGTCTGGAGGGTGACTGCTGGACATCTCTGTAGAGGGAACTAGCTTAGGCAGTTCTGTGGTCACTTCCCTTCACAAGACAGCTGAGGGACAAGGATGTATGTCCCTCTCCCCCTCTATGGGTCTGAGCTGTGCAAACACTGGTGGAGCAGTGACCATCAGACCCAAGTCTCCTACTGCATGGCCTCATCCCAAGAGGAACATGTGGCTGAGTTCCCAAACTGAAATGTACATACTGAGGAATCCCAGCTCCTCCTCATTCAGCAGGAAGGAAAAGTGTGATTGAGTGTTGCCCAGCTGTGGGCTTCTCACTGGAGCAGGACCTCACTATCAATCATCCCATTTATCTGACAGCTGAATAAGCCTGCTAAACAATGACCAAAGTGCTTACTGTCTGGGCAAACAGGAAAATTATGGCTTTCACATGTATACACTGATGGTTTCTTCTGTTATTTACCTTAACAAAGCAACTCAACACAATTAGTGCAAACTATTGAAGGCTCCTGGTTATATTTAGCCAGTGGATTCCATTTAAGGAGCAAGTAGCTAATGATCTGAAGCACAGACTGCTATCACAGCAGCCCTAATAAGCTGGAAATCACAGGGCGAATAAATACTGAACATTTGCCTGGTGGGGGAGTGATTGAACTTTGAAGAGTGTCAACAGGTTCTTCTGGGTGTCCTTAACTGTTTTATACAAGGATGCCCTGAAATTAAGAGACCCAGTGTGAACTTTGCCCCTTTGCTGGTAATCTATCCATTTTAAAAATTGTCAGTTACTAGCTTTGGGCTTCTAAGGGTTCAGGCCAGAATTGGTCTGTGGAGCCCTGAGAGAAATCAGAAAAAAAGATCATGGAGACCAAAGGTTCAGATGCTAAGTTTAGAAAACAAAGAGTCAGTGCCAGGGGCACAGTGGCAGCCAACTTTTGAAAAATTGGAAGCTAAAGGAATCCCCTGGCACACTATCCCTGTCAAGCCATGCAGACAAAGGAAATATGGTAACAGCCAAACCACAGAAAGCCAT
Organism: Odocoileus virginianus; assembly: GCF_023699985.2. NCBI lineage: Eukaryota > Metazoa > Chordata > Mammalia > Artiodactyla > Cervidae > Odocoileus > Odocoileus virginianus. Next base: position 72,845,978 of record NC_069680.1, read on the forward strand.
GAGTTGGCCAGGAGCCCAAGACCAGAGGCTTTCAGTGTAGGAGAAAGAGTAAAGCTTTGGAATCAGACAAGAGTTTGACTTAAACTCTAATGCCTACTCATCTGACGTGATCCTTGTCTGTCTCAGTTTTAGTCTTTTTGATCTATAAGAGGAGGAAGCAGTTCTGACCATCTTATAAGACCAGTGTATCAAGTCAGTGTAATTTGAGAAGAAAAGAGCACTTCACAGTGCTTGGCACATAGACATGCTCAGCATCTGGGGACTGCTTTGGGGTTTGTCATTGCTGTCACGTTGCCTTTTTGGTTGCTAGACAAGACATTAGCTAACAGTGGAGCATCTTTCTCTGCATACTGTGTTCTTGAGTTTTAAAGGAGAAGTGATGTGGCTTCTATCTCCATTCTGGGTGTTTTCGTGGGTCACTGGTTGCGTGTTTTGACTTTATAGCCAGACTCTGTGAATATTTTGGGTAATGTTTTGTCCTCCACCAAGATGGAATGTGAAATGACATTTTCAAATGCAGTGTCTTTGTGATGGGAACAGACTCAGGAGGAGGCAATAACAGTTTTACATATACATTTAGAGCAGGTGTCTTTTGTGAACTGACACTTATGGAGAATTATGTGTCAGCCTCTGTGACGAGCATACATATTCTTATTTAATTCTCATATCCCTTAAGAGAAGTTCTTAGTATATACTCTTTTTTTTTTTTTTTATGGGAGAGGAGACAGATGTGACTTGCCCATAGCCACAGTACTTGACATTAGTTGTCCACAGATGCTCTAAATCATATGTGCTGTCTTCATAGTTTGACAGTGACCTATTTTGTAAATCCTATATTTCCAGCAAAAAAGTAAAGCCACCATTACCACCAAACCCCTATATTTTCCAACCTCCCTTACTGCCAGGGTGCAGACATGTGACTTAGATTCTACAAGTCAGATACAAACCACTCGGGGAACCAAACAGAATATGGGCTGCCCTCTTGGTGGTGGGAGTACAGTCAGAGGTGATATGGTTGTGGGTTCATGGAGCAGCACCTTCCGAACCGGAACTGTTATGGTTCTGGGAGAGATTTCTGAAAGCTCAGCGTAGGGCCTGTTGCCCCTGACTTTCCAAAGGATGCACAATTTTTTTAAATTCCTGAAAAAATTCCCTACTCTCTACAACTCAGAACCTCAACTGAGAATGTTTGGGGCCTTGGTCTTTTTTTTATTTTTTTTAAATTGTGGTGTAGTTGCTTTACAATGTTGTGTTAGTTTCTGTTGTATAACAACAGAAGTGGATTAGTTTTATATATATATATATATATATATATATATGTATAATGTATATATGTATAATACATATATATATATATTAGTTATATGTGTATATATATATCCCCTCCCTCTTGATCTCCCTCCCACCATCCTGCATCCCACTCATCTAGGGCATCACAGAGTACTGAGCTGAACTCCCTGTGTTATGCAGCAGCTTCCCACTAGCTATCTCTCAGTTCATTCCACACCCTCATCCCCTGTCCATGTCCACAAGTCCATTCTCTACATATGCATCTCTGTTCGTGCCCTGCAAATAGGTTCATCTGTACGTTTTTTCTAGATTCCACATATATGCACTGATTCTGATATTTATTTTTCTCTTTTTGACTTACTTCACTGTGTATGATAGTCTCTAGGTCCATTCGTGTCTCTATAAATGACAATTTCAGTTCTTTTTATGGCTGAGTAATATTCCACTGTATATACAGATATATATCTCATCGGACATTTAAGTTGCTTCCACATCCTGGCTGCAGTGAACACTGGTCCCTGGTCTTTACTCGTCTAAAACTCATTACAGCTGAGTGAAGTTCCTGCCTGCTGCCCATCTCTTCTTTTCTCCTACTCTTGTGGCCCCCTGTGCAGACTGTGGGGTGGGCAGAGCCCAGCAGTCTTGCCAACACCCACCTCTCCAGCCTGGGAACTGTGGGGCCTCAGTGCTGAAAAGCCTGGGCAGAGCCATCTCACCATTTCCTGCCTTTTCTTTCCTGGCAATTAGGTTTTTGTATTTAATAACTGGACTTCCCTGGTGGCTCAGTGGTAAAGAATCTCCCTGCCAATGAAGGAGACTCAGGAAACATGAGTATGAAGGGGACTCTAGAAACATGAGTTTGATTCCCTGGATTAGGAAGATCCCCTGGAGAAGGAAATGGCAACCCACTCCAGTATTCTTGCTTGGAGAATCCTATGGACAGAGGAACCTGGTGGGCTACAGTCCATGGGGTTTTAGAGAGTCAGACATGACTGAGCAACTGAGCGTGCACACACACACACACACATTTAATAACCCCTCCCAAAGACTTTGGGCTTCCCTGCTGACTCAGAATGGTAAAGAATGTGCCTGCAATGCAGGAGACCCAGGTTCAATCCCCGGGTTTGGAAGATCCCTTGGAGAAGGGAATGGTAACCCACTCCAGTATTCTTGCCTGGAGAATTCCATGGACGGGGGAATCTGGCAGTATACAGTCCACAGGGTTACAAAGAGTTGGACATGACTGAGCAACTAACACTTTCACTTTTCTGAAGGCTTTAGGATTTCAGGGTTGAACAGTATAGCGGGTTGTACCCCATGGTGATCCCTTGTTTTCCTTTCAGGAACACTGAGCCCATTGACTATGATTACCTCTTTCTAGAAGGTTGGAAGAGAGTAGGTGCTTTTGTGACTCACTGACTATTCTGGTCCCAACCTCCTCATCTACTTTGGGACCAGCCATAGCTCTGAGCCAGGGAGCACCCCTTGCAGAAATTTTCCAAGGGAGCCTTTAGTTATAAACTGATTGACTCCTTCAGGGTCCTGAGCTTTCCAGCACCACTGGCGGTGTCTCTTGCTCTTATTCTATATCTAGGTTGTTAATAGTGTACTTACTGATGAAGGAAATCTGTGATCTCACTCCCTCCATAACCTTTCAGTTGTGTAGCCAGCCTCACAATCCCTGCATTGAAAATGTCTGCCCCACTTGCCTGCTGCTTAGAGGAGTGCCAGATGTAGAAACAAGAAATGGTTTGCAAAATAGAAGAAAACAAACCTTTCTCTGAGTGTTTCCTTAAAATATTTTCCAATTTATCTATTACTTTTTAGCCTGTTCATATTTTTCCTTATTGTGTCAATTTTTATATTTTATCCTTTTGAGGATTTTTTCCCCCAGTGGCATCATTTTCCAAGTGTACAAGATATTCACTTATAATTTAAAACAATCTTTTGTGTATAGCTGGCTACATCTTCATCCTCCTTCCACATTTCGTTGATTTATGCCTTTTCTCTTTGTCTTTATTAGTTCAGCATGGGTTTGTCTCTTTTATTAGTATTTCCAGAGAATCCAGATTTTAGATTTATTAATTTTACTGTTTTTCTATTTACTTATGTCTACTTTTGTTTATGTTATTATCCCATGCTATTTTCCTCTTTTTTCCCTAAGATTTTTAAGTGGAATGCTTAGCATCATTATTTTTGCTTTTATGGTGTAACAATCATCTAATGTGCTAATTTTACAAATGAGGTCAGCTGTGCCAGTCTCCTATAAGTTTTGCTATTTTTAACATCATTTTAATTATCTTCTGACTTTACAGTTATTGTGTTCTGGATTCCTTTCCTCTTCGTGTGCTCCAGTAGGAGAGCTAGAAGTGTGATTTTAATCATAAGATTGGATAGTTTAGAAACCCAATTCCTATACTAACCAACATGTGACCTTCCTTAGAGACATGTAGCGAAGACTATATAGCTAATACATATAAAAGGTTTTGCTTAAACTATTCTGTAAGTGTTCATAGCCAAGTTCCTATGGGCACACTTAAGGGTCTGAACATGTAGGGTGGTGGGCGTATTGCTTATGGCTTAGAGGTCTCAGCAGGGGTACTGAGTAGACCTTACACACTTGATTCTGGTCTGCCATCTTGCACTCACTGCTGCTATCCTGGTTCTTTTCTTTGGGTTTCCTGTTTGTTCAGATGCCTTCCCCTACTTACAGAACTTCCTGTCTTTATAGGATATAAATTATTCATCCCATAAGGCAGCACACATCTTACTGTTTTTCTTTTATTTAACCTTTTTGTTGAATGGCCACATTTTCTTTATTCTTAGTAAAAATTGGAGCATAATTGTTCTTGTTTTTAGCAATCAAAGTGATTATTTAAGACAAAAAGAAGCGTTCTTGTGTAATCATCCAGGTGTGGTGAAATGCAGCCATTTTAAGCTCTTTATGGAATATGAGAACTTCTTGCTTCTTGACTTGTTTTCCTGCCCCCACGTCTCCTTTTCTATTCCTTATTAATTTAATCCATGACTTAAATTGTCCAATATTTGCATGAGAATTTTGTTTTAAAGTTAGTATAGTATATTTACTAAATACAGGATGGTATTTTTGTTTTGCTTAGTTGCTAAGTCATGTCTGACTATTTTGCGATCCCATGGACTGTAGCCGCCAGGCTCCTCTGTCCATGGGATTTTCCAGGCAAGAATACTAGAGTGGGTTGCCACTCCCTTCTCCAGGGGATCTTCCTGGACACAGGGATCGAACTGGGGTCTCCTGCATTGCAGGCAGATTCTTTACCATCTGTGCCACTAGAACCATAGTATAGTATACTTCTTAGCAAAAAGCCTCACCCCCTGTTGCTTCATTTTGATTTTATTCTCTGTTGGATAGTTTCTCTACCTACTTATCAAATGGTCTCCAAAGCAACAATGCTTTTATTCAGCCCTTAGTCTTCTGGATAATGCTTCTTCTTTCAGTCAGATGGTTAATTGGCTGACATAGTTCTGTGGTTGGATATGGAAGGTTGTTTCTCTGCAAGCTTTACTTACCAATGAGAGCTTGACTGAGGCAGTGTCGATGTTTGGTCACATTTTCCCCTTCATGTATTCTGAAAATGAAGTAAGATCTGTCATAAATTTTTGTGTCCCACACCACTACCTTGTTGATTAAACATGTTGCATCCCTGTTATTGGAAATCCCTCATGAGAATTCCTTTATGTAGCCCAAGACCCGTGGAATCAGCAAATAGGAGTGTTATCTTTCTATAGGAATGGAGATGAGTAGTGGGCTATCACTATGGTTTCTTGTCAGGTTCTCTGATGTTGTACAGGTTTTTATTATAATTGTGACATGGGATGAGAGCCTGTAGGATTTGCTTGCTTGAGTTTTGTTTTTCTGTCAAAGAAGACATACATTTTTACTTATTGTTCTAATAATAATCTCATGATTGGAGGTCGTCTGTGGCTTAAGCTGGAGTGACCCTTCAGAGTTGTCCTGCATCACATCCTGTTTTCAGGCAGTAGTTCTCAGGTTTGAAACATCTGCTCCCCAGTCCCCCTCCCTGAGTAGGATCCTGGGGTTCCTGGATTATGCCAACAGAGATCCATGTGCAAAGCACTGATAATTCTGTTCTCATCTCTTCCTTCCTGTCACCAAGGATTCTCACCAATTTGGAGGCACCGGGTCCAGTCTCCAGGAGGTGATGCAGGATAGCTCTGAAGGCTCAGTCCAGCCTCAGAGATCCCCAAGGGGCTGCTGAGTCCTTTGTCAAGACCCTGTCATGGTCCAATTCTCCTTTTTGCTCAATCTTGTTTTCTCCCCTTTTCCTTTATATGTGTTGATCTCATGTGTATTCCCTAAATACACTTCCTGCAAAATCATTTCATTCTCAGAGTCAGCTTCCTAGAGGTCCCTTTCTGCAATACTGGGTCGCTTCCCTCAAGCTGCTCAGCCTCTTGCTTGGTGTGAACAGGGTCTGCCCTGAGGGCACCCCAGGGCCTTTGCATGGGCTCTTCTGCCATATTGCATGTCCTAATGTCTTGTTTCTTCACTTCAAGTCTCTGCTCAGATGCCACCTCATTGAAAAGGCCACTGTGACCTCCCTATGATAAAATAACACCCTTTCCTCCTTATCTTACTTTATTTTTCATTTTTCTTTTATGACCAACTGTCTTCCTCTGTCTTCCCCTACCTGTGTATATGTTCCATGAGAATATTTTATTACTCCTTCCCTCATGTCTGGCACATAGTAAAAAATAGATATTTGTTGAAAGAATGAAGAGATGAGTGAATTCTATCTTCTTTCCTGCTCTAAGCCTGCAAGTACTTTCTCTTCCCCTGTCTCCTACTGTTTGGTTGCAGTTGGATGGCTGGAATTTCCAACTAGAGCACATTTTGAAGTGTGCTCTTTCTTCACTAGCTGATTTAGTTGGCAGCAGTGGGGTAAAGATAGGATTCTTGGAAGATGCCTGGAAAAAGTCCACTTTTCCCCAGTTTGGGCGGGAGATACTATTCTGGCTTTTCTTTTCCTCCTCCTCCTCCTTTTTTTTTAACTTGTCCTCTGCTCTTTTTGAGCTGTCATATTTCAAAGCATTGGACATTGACCTATATGTCTACATCCCTTTTGCCTTTAACCTCATCATTGTCTGTTACCTGTGAGTTATGAGGGGAGGTAATTCGCTGAGCTGTAGGTCATAGTGATCAGCAGCCCTAGGCTTGACCATAGTGGTAGACATTGTCATGTCTGAGGATCAGTTAGTTACTGGTGAGTCCCCTCAATTCACTCAGTCACTGACTTCATATTTACATACTTCTCTTATGTCTAAATTCCTCTTTTATTAAAAAATGGGTGAAGACAAAGCCCTTGTGACACACTATTTCAATTAAGAGAAATGAAAAAATTAAGCCTTAAACCCACGCTTGTCCTCTGCTTAACAAACACTTTTTCTCCCCGCACAGGAATATGAGACCTGAGCCTTCCTTTCTCATTGTGAGCAGGTTACAGTTTGAAGGAAGCCATTCACTTATGCATCTCATTTTCAGAAGATCTTGATTGTGAAATGCTGTTTGTGAAGCCCATCAGAGATGGCCAGGTAAATGAGCAGTGACTGATTCAATTAATTGATAAGAATCTATTAGCACGGATCCAAACCATCTTGTTTGAACATAGAGCGTCATGTCCCAGAAGCTGTCAGGGAGGCTGTCATTTCCTCTTGGTTAGACAGAGGAGCCTGTGGGTGGCGCATCCCAGCAGGTGGCGCCATACACATTTAGAGAATAATTGATTTTTTTAAGTGGACCCGGTGTGGATAGCAGTTTGTGAGAAATTTCTCTAGTTGGACGATTTGAAGAGCAGAACCCACCCTTTCTGTGTCCAACAGACCTTCCCCTTTGAGGAAGTCAGGGAGTTCACACTCTGCATTTTTTTCTCCACTCTGAGTGCTGTGTGGAGAATACGGGCGTGGGAGTTGGAGGACTTACTTTGAAATCCCAGCTTTGCCATTTACAGGCTGTGTGGCCCCGAGCATGGTGCTTAACCTTGATTTTGCTCAATATAATTTAGGATTAGTAAGAACTCTGTCGTCAGGCTCTGAGGATTAAGCGAAATAATGTGTGCTAAGTAGGTTACATATGGTCAGGCTGCATACCTGTCTTAGAAAAAGGCATCACTCTGGAGTGATAACAGGCCCGCAGATTGGCACAGTGAGTGGAGAGTGGACTGGGCCACAGCCCCCACCAGCCACGTCCTGGGCCAAGTGTCCTTGTGGCCACCCTGCCTCCTCTCTCCTCATCCCACTTTACCTGCAAACTTGTCAACCTGGAATTTATTGATGTGGCTACGCTCATTTTAGATGATTAAGAGTGGTAAGCAATACCTCCCAGAAGAGAGGAAGGATGCAATGTTATTCCTTTGGAGAGAGATGGAGCGAGAACCAGGACAATTTAAACCTCCTAGCTTTAAAATATATAATCAGTATGCTACAGAGCCAGACTGGAATAAACAAAAAGGCATGTAATTTGAACAAAGAATTCTTGGAGCTCTGAAGCGGAAGCTTAGCCGGCAAAGCAGAAATTTTTACCTACTTGGAAAATTGGATTTGTTAACCTTTTGGATGTTGAAATTCCTGGATAACTTAACAGAGTGTCTGGAATGTGGGTTTCTGTGAACGATGACTTGAGCTGGAGCTAGAGTGCAGTCCTAGCAGTGGGGACACGTTTCTATGGAAACCCTGAAGCTGGAAGTTCTTCCATGTCTCGGAAAGGCTGTCAGTTAGATCTATGCACTTGGGGAGTCTAATGAAAACAGACACTTGTCATTTTTCCAGCAGCCATCTAACATAATACACATTTAAAATATGTCCATGGGAAGAAAAGCCTACAGTTAAGTTTAGCTGTTTATTTTAAGAGAATTCCCTTGTGTGGCTTTGACCAGGCAGATTTTTTTTTTCTCTCCCTCTACATTAAAGGAAAAAAAAGGAAGCCCTTCAGTGTTGAGCAGAAATACAAGTAGGAGAACCACTTCTGGTGGTTCATTCCAGGCTGTTCATTCCAGGCTAAAGAGCCTCAGTCCTATGACCCTTATTTACATCACGGTGAGGATGGGTGGCCCACCCTTTCGTATTTACCTCTCTCATACTGGGTTCATCCCCAGAGCTTTTGGTATTGTGAGCCAACACTGTTTGACGGATGGGTACTTTTCTTTTAATGGGGCAGCTCTGAAAAGAAACCTTCATTAGACATCAGTCTCTTCAAATGTCAGATGCTAAGGAATAAGGAGTCATAGTTTTTGCTTAGACTGGCTTGCCATTTGAGGCCAACTGCTGGGATCTGACTCTGAGAACATAAATCAATAGTCAGTACAGAAATCGGAGTCAGAAGAGCTGGTTGAAGATGGTCTATTACTATTTGCTTTCAATCGAATGTATGTGTGTATGTATTTGCTTAATTTTACTTAAACATGTTAATTTTGAGTTGCAATTTGCAGAAAAAACACTCCTACTTCTTATCATGAGATGGTTAACAATATGATAAGAACACTTTTTTCAAATTGAGCTGGGTGAAGACCTGTGGTTATGAACAATGTCAGGCACAAACACAGAGCTGAAAGCACACATTCAATCAAGCCTATCTTTTCCTAACCCATTAGGCAATCAAATGACAATGCAGAATTCAGTTCTCCACATTGAGAACTAAAGACTGGTGACTCTTTGACTTCTGAGTTCAGGGCATCCTACTCTTCTTTTACATGTTGAATCATAAGTAGGTCAACAGAAACCAGTGTTATTAGTTCTCCAGTTAAGTTTGGCTTGTTAAGAATGTAGCACACTTTCCTACATTTGGTTTTCAGTGATATTTGGAAATTGCATTTTATGCTCCAGATCTGATTGTATCTGATAATGATCACATCTCTGCTTGTGGCAAAGAAGCTAAAAATATTGATATGGGAAAGACATAGATACTGCTTGGCCTCACGATTGAATCGGGGGGGCAGTAATTATACATATCCCCAAAGTATACATATTATGTGGCTCTAGATAAAAATTATGCTTAAGAAACTCCTTCATGGTATACTTACAGTAATGATGCTAATTAGTACAATAAAAACAGGAAATAGCAAGTCCAAGTCGCATATCTCTCCCCATAGCTTTCTCCTCTAATATCAAATTCTCAGCTAGATGGTTGGCAGAGTAATTACCCACATCAAATATACTCAAGTAGAAAGTGTTGCCCAATGGTTAGAATATAAGACTTAAGGTAAACTCTACCACTAATTGACTGTATACTTGGGAAAGTCCTTCACGCGATCTGGCTCTCAGTTTTACCACCTGTAAGAGGATTGATCTAATTGAGCACAAGTTTCCTGTTTTGATTCTGTAAGTGCAAAGCCTGCCATGTCGCCTTTGGGAGCTGAGCAAATATCTGCTTCTTGGATGGGCTAGGAAGGCCCCATTCCCACAGAACCAAGAGTTGTGCTACATCTTCCCAGCCTAGCCATGAGGACTAGAGCCTTTGTTCTGCTTTTGCAAAGCATGGGCAACAGTCAAAGCCTCTCTCTCAAACAGCCAGAGTTGCCCAGGCAGTGTACTCACCACCATGCTTGTCTAACTGCTCTTGCATGAGAAGATGAGATGTTGCTCTGAATGGGTCCTTTGGTTGGTAGTTTTAGGATCTCAAAGTTGTGGCTTCATGATCATCGCTTAAAGTCTCTTAAATTTTGTGACCTACTACTCACTATGACAGCATAAAATGAGAGCCTGGGAAAAAATAAAGGGCTGGCCACCTTCCTCATAAGCTCTATTAGTGACAATCATTTTATAGAGAAAATTGCTCCCTTCTGGGAAGTACCTCCTCTGACTTGATGCTGGCTGCCAGTGGAAGGTGAAATTACAACAATTACAAACTTAATCTTGGCAGTGACCCCTGAATTGACCCTTTGAAGGAACCTAGATTATGTCTGAGTCTGTTATCTCTGCAAGGAGACAAGCTGTCTTCAGAATTGCTTTTGGGGCCCCATCATGTCATTGTGAAATTGCAGTTAGTCATCCTGGCAACATTTTTCAGATTTGGTACAGATAAGCTTGAACACATCCAGTTTCCTGGTTTCCACTGTTGTTTAGAGAATTGGATGATTTAAAGCACTTATTTTTACTTAACTCAATTCTCATCATAATCTATCAACATCACAGTATGTTTATTCTCCATTTCATTTTAATATGATCCTATTTAGTTGGGAGTAACCCAAGTTATATTTTTCTTTACTGTGGTCCTGTTTCCTCTTTGCTTTTGCTAAAGTAAAAATTCAGCCATCCTCTAGGCAGCAATTTTCATAACCCTGATTTTATTCCTTGATTTTTTCCTTCTGCCCCATGCAAATGACATTCACAACAATATCTTTAAATCAGAGATTTGAAATGCCTCTCTTAGATTATTGCGGCTGATACTGTTGTAATCAACTGCTTTCTGTGGTATCCTTGTGCTATTCCATGAAAGTGAAAGGAAGTTTGGAATTGAGAGTGAGTCATACTTCCAGGCCCTAGGGAACACAGCCCCATCGTGGCTCCAGTATGATGACTCAAACAAAAACATCCTGGGGTGTGTGAAAGGCATCAGTCTTGGCTATATGGTGGTTTCCCATTAACTTTCCAGGTGAAGTTAGCACGCCCTATTGTCAAGGAGCTGGTGGCCCTGAGTGAGTTCTCATTGTAGTAGCGATGCAGGCTTGCTTCAAGGGGGCATTTCTGCTCCTGTTTCCTGAGTTGGTTGTCTCTCTATTGGAAACCTCACGAATCATAGGCCAGGATACGAAGGCAGCATTTACTCTATCCATTCAAAGTTATTTAAGGAATGCACATTCCTCCTGTACAACTGTTTTCCTTTAGGAAAACAGTTTATCCTAGGGAAATAGGATAAAGGATCAGTTGCTCAGTTCTATTTGACAAAACACTCACTGAGAATCTGATGCACTGGGACTAGTAAAATGACGAGATAAGGATTTCCCTGCTCATAAGGTACCACTTAAGTGGACTGGATGTGGGACATGTTGAACTTAATGACATGGTCAGTGGGGCAAGAGGATTATGAAAATAAACCAGCTCTGGAATTTTCCTCTCTAACAGGTGGCCAGCATTGTAATGTACTGTGTAAAGGGAGTTCTAATACCTTGTATTTAGTATCTGAATAAATGTGACTGTAGGCCAGGTTCATCCCTAAAGTTGCTCAAGAAGTACAGTAGTCCACTTTATCTGAGGGGGCACAATCCAAGACCCCCCAGTGAGTGTTTGAAGTCACAGACAGTGCTGAATCTTTGATATACTATATTTTTCCTATACATACTTGATACAGTTTAATTTATAAATTAGGCACAGTAAGAGATTAACAACAATAACTAATTATAATACAGAACAATGATAACAATATACTATAACAAAAATTATGTGTACGTGGTCTCTCTCTCTCTCAAAATATCTTATTGTCCAAACTTAATGCTTTTTCCATTCTATCCAAGCACTCACCTTACACTGTGGCTGCAACTTTTGCAGTTTGAGGTGCAGCAGCAAACCTAGCACAAATGTATTTTTCCTTCTTCGCAGTTTCGGGAGAGAGGATTTGTTCTTACTGTAGATCTTAGCAAACTCAGCATATGAATCTTTTTTTGTTCTCCTACTAAGTCAAGAACTTTCCTCTTTCCAGTGAAAGGAAGGACTGTAGAGCTCCTCTCTGGCGTGTCTGGATTGCCAGCGTTACTGCTCTTGTGCTTCGCAGCCATTAAGAGCTGCGATCAGGGTGACTTGGACACAAGCACTGTGATAGCACAGCAGACAACCTGATCACTGCGACGGCTGCTAATGGGCTAGCAGATGGGAGACGCCGGACAAAGGGGTGACTCCCATTTCAGGCAGGATGAAGTGGGGCGGCTGGCATGAGATTTTATCCTGCTATTCAGAATAGGGCACAATTTGACATTTCTGAACTTTTTCTGGGATTTTTCATTTAACATTTTGGGACTGCTGTTGATTGCATGTGATTGAAACCACGGACAGTGAAACCTTAGAAAGAGGGAGCTGCTATACCTGAAGCTATGTGATGCTTTGTCTGTGAGGGTTTGGCCCCTACTTCTGGTCAGGGATAGCGAGTCAGTCAATGGCAAATCCGGTCTTCTAGGTGCTCAGGGAGCAAAGACCTGAGCCATCGTGATTTCCCCCTCTCCCTCACACATATGGCATCTATGTTGTCAGGAAATGCTGTTGGTTCCGCCTTCAGAACACATCCAGAGTTCAACACTTCTCACTGTCTCCTCTGCTCCACCCTGGGGCAAGCCTTCAGCATCTCACCAGCATCCTGGATCATGACAGTCATTTTCTAACTGCTTCTTACTCTGCTCCTCCTGCATAATCAATTTGCAACACAGTCATGAAAATTCTTCATGTAATATCTAAACCAGATAGGGCCAGTCTTCCAAAACCTACAAGTACTTCGTGTCATTCACAGTGAAAGCCGCTGTCCTTATGAGGGTCTTCACGGTCCAGCCTCAGTGACTTCTCAGACTCATTCCCTGAGTTCCGCATGCTCAGTGGCTCCATTCCAGTCCACTGCCTTCTCCAGTACCCGGACAGCCTCCTTCCAGTCTACACTGGCTGCTTCCTCCAATTATCTGCACACTTTCTTTCCTTATCTCCTTGTCTTTTCTCGACTGTCACTATTGCAATATGGCCTGCTTAGATCATCCTATTTTATTTTATCATTTTTTCTTTCACTGAAGTCTAGTTGCACAATATTATTTAAGTTACAGGTGCACAATATAGTGAATCACAATTTTTAAATGTTATACTTCATTATAAGAAGTATAAGTACTTCATCCTCCATGTTTTACAATATATCCTTATAGCTTATTTGATACCTTATAGCTTGTACCTCTTACTTCCCAACTCCTATATCTCCCCTCCCATCTTCTGTACCTCCTTTGGTAACCACTAATTTGTTCTCTATATTTGTGAGGCTGTTTATTTTTTGTTATATTAACTAACTTGTTGCATTTTTTAGATTCTACATGTAAGTGACTTAGCATGCGTGCATGCATTGGAGAAGGAAATGGCAACCCACTCCAGTGTTCTTGCCTGGAGAATCCTAGGGACAGAGGAGCCTGGTGGGCTGCCGTCTATAGGGTCACACAGAGTCAGACATGACTGCAGTGACTTAGCAGCAGCAGCAGCATGTAAGCGATGGCATGCAGTGTTTGCCACATCTTCTTAATCTAGTCATCTGTTGATGGGTACTTAGGTTGCTTTAGTTTCTTGGCAACTGTAGATAATGCTGTTATGAACATTGCAGTGCATGCAATTTTCAAATTAGTGTTATTGGTTTGTTTTTTTTTAACATATATCCAGGAGTGGAATTGCTGTGTCATATGGTAGTTCTATTTTTAGCTTTTTGAGAAACATCTGTACTGCTTTTTTTTTTTTTTTAACAGTGGCTGCACCCATTTGTATTCCTATCAACAGTGTATGAGGGTTCCCTTTATTCCACATCCTCACCAACACTTGTTATTTGTGTTCTTTTTGATGATAGCCGTTCTGGCAGGTGTAAGGTGGTTTTTAAAAAAATTGTTCAGATTTTTTTAAATTGGAGGATAATTGTTTTCCAATTTTGTGTTGATTTCTGCCATATACCAACATGAATCAGCCATAGGTATATATATGTACCCTCACTCTTGAACCTTCCTCCCATTTCCCACCCCATCCCACCCTTAGAGGTTGTCTCATGGATTTAAGCTGCATTATATTTCCACTGGCTATTTAATTTTACATATGGTAAGGTATATGTTTCAATGAGACTTTCTTTGATTTGCATTTACTTGATGATTAGTGATTGAGTATCTTTTCATATATCTCTTGGTCATCAGCATATTGTGATGGCCTCTACCCTCCTTACCGCTCTCCTTTGACAGGCATTCCTGGTCCTGAATAAGTAGTAAACTTACTCAACATTTTTTTTTTTAATCACAAAAATTATCACCTTCCAATGTACTGTTTTTTTCAGTTATTTACTATGTTTGCTGTTTGTCTTCTCTTAATCCTCCCCTCCCACCCACACACCAGAATGAAAGCTGTATATAGGTAGACTTTTTTGTTTATTTGTTTGCACTGTTATAGCATAGTTCCTTGAAAAGGATCTGGTAGACAGTGGTGGCTCAATAAATTTGTTGAATGGATGAATCCTGCAATCCTTCTCAATAAGCACTTTCAAATACTGCGGAATTCAGAGTTGTAGTTCAGTTAAGGAGTGGCTAATAAATTTTCAACCTATTTGTTGGTTTTACTCAGCTCGTGAATGTATTTTGTCATTTTACTTTAGATGTAATTTTTGTCATTTTAGCATCTAGATATAATTTTTTTTCCATTTATTTTTATTAGTTGGAGGCTAATTAAGATATAATTTTTAAAAATTACATCATTAGGTGTTTTCCCCTTCTGGAAAAAAAAAAAGATAATTTTAGAGAGACTCAGACTCTTGGTGATCATGGGGCTTGTACCACACTTTGGTCTTCTCAGGAATTCCTGGACATATCATTCTCCTCATTAAGTATAAGCTGTTTCAGCCCTGACGTGTGAGGTTCAGGGTGTTGGAGATAACTGACTCTAATTTGGAGATATGCCAGTTGAGTCAGCCACCTGAAGTCACAGCAATCGTCCTTGCTGGCATTATCAGTGCCATGGAGAAACTGCTCTTATCGCATCCTTCATTTTGAAGACCTGTATGTGTGTCTTTCTCCTTGGAAGACACAATCATGTATCTTGCCCATTTCTTCACATAGGATGCGCAAAAGACATTCAGTCGGGTTGAAATAATCAAATCCATATTTTCTTCAAGAAATTTATTATTGATTTGTTTCAAGATCAGGAAATAATTGAACTCCAACTCATCTCTAGGAATATAGAAAAATGGGGATTGAGGTTTAAGTGCAAATGTTTGCATGAGCCAGCATACCTCGCTGGCACTGCAGTGGGGATTTCAAACACTAAACTCTGCTCTTTAGTTTATTTATGTTTGATGCTGTCAGGAGTGTCTTTAATTATTTTTTAACTCTTTGGCAAAGAGAAGATAATTGATTCTGATAGCTCTTCTCTAAACCAGAATCTGCTCTAGCTCTTCCTTATACTCTTTGGAGTAAAGAAAGACAGAGAAATACATCGGTGATGGCTTTGCAGTTTGAATTGTAGGGGAGATAAAGGAAACAGGCCCTCATGAACTCACATTCTTCTTTTCCTGTGAAAACATTTCTGTGATTCCTTGCAGTTCTCTCAAGACTGGAGGATAAGGATTGTGTTGTAGATGTAACAGTCTTAATTAGCAACACTGACAAGAAAATACTTATCTCTTTATGTTGAATGACAGGAAAATACAACTTAGGGAATTTGTCACTTATGATTGAACAGAATCACATTTGAGTCTTACACATTTGTCTCAACCTGATTAGTTCACAGGCAGGTTTTTGTTTAGCTTCCTGGATCATGAATATTCTGAAGTCTTAGCTTTTCTTATCAGCAAAGAAAAGCAATTTATAATATGAGGCCTGAACAAACAAAGCACTTTAGACTCTTTTCCAGTTTCCCTGCTAGAGAAGCTGATTTTCTGCTTAAAAGGGAAACTCACATTTTCAAATGTCATATTTTTCTTGATCAAAGAGAAGGGGGTTCATTATTTTCTAAACTTTTTTTAGGAACAGGAAGACTTGTTTTTTTAAATTCCACAATACTGATTCTAAGACAACTTCACTAGACATAATTGTGCCTCCAAAAATAGTTATTTACTCAAACAACTATCTCTTCTAAAGAGCACAAATATTTATCATTTCTCCTTTATAAATATTGAATACTACGCACATATGCCAAGAACCGACTCATTCTTTTCAAGTCAGCAGTTTCATCCAATAGTAAAGAAACATGTCTACTATCATATGTGGTGTTATTTGCTATAGAAAATTCACCAAAAGCCTGTTCTGAGCATAATATTTGGCTTTAGTTCTGTGTGAATCACAAGAGTCTTATCAATAGATATTGTAGCTTGTACCATTTTTTTACCTTATGTGAAATACAGCTTTGAAAACCGCCTTTTATTTTTTTTTTGGTCTCTTACTTAAGTGACTGAATTTGGGGACACTAGCATTACTTTTTTAAATCACTGTTTCTAGAGAAGACATTGTACCTTTGAAAGTGAACCTCAGGCTCTGATGACTTCATGTCACCACTAGCTAAGTTTTTCATACGGTAGCAGCATGATTTTTCTGGACTCCCAGGGAGATGGAGGAAGGCAGTGCCAGGGACAGCTGGCATGATTACTCTTTCTGTTGATGAAGATGTACCCTTGCAATCACGAGCTTTGCTTAATTTGGTCTGTGAACCAGGAGAGTGTTGTATTTGTAAACGTTCCCTTCAAAAAAGGGAAAAGGGTTTTAGTGTTTATTTTTCCAGATTAGTAATGCCCAAATAAAAGAGAAGAGGCAAAAACAAAAATTGTCTTTCTTGTACTTCTGCCTAAGTCCTGCCTGACTTGCAGGATTCACTGGAGACTTAGCCCGCAAGAGCAGGAGCCCAGAATGACAGCCTGGGCCTGTTTCTGTCTGGGGCCACTGCCATGCTTTATGCTTCTGTGAGGTTTGTATCCTTTGCCAAAAACTGTTAGGAATTTATATAGGTGTGTGGGTATATGACTCACCTAGAGCCAGACACCCTGGAATGAGAAGTCAAGTGGGCCTTAGAAAGCATCACTATGAACCAAGCTAGTGGATGTGATGGAATTTCAGTTGACCTATTTCAAATCCTGAAAGATGATGCTGTGAAAGTGCTGCATTCAATATGCCAGCAAATTTGGAAAACTCAGCAGTGGCCACAGGACTGGAAAAGATCAGTTTTCATTCCAATCTCTAAGAAAGGCAATGCCAAAGAATGCTCAAACTACCGCACAATTGCACTCATCTCACACGCTAGTAAAGTAATGCTCAAAATTCTCTAAGCCAGGCTTCAGCAATACGTGAACCGAGAACTTCCATATGTTCAAGCTGGTTTTAGAAAAGGCAGAGGAACCAGAGATCAAATTGCCAATATCTGCTGGATCATCGAAAAAGCAAGAGAGTTCCAGAAAAACATCTATTTCTGCTTTATTGACTATGCCAAAGCCTTTGACTGTGTGGGTCACAATAAACTGTGGAAAATTCTGAAAGAGATGGGAATACCAGACCACCTGATCTGCCTCTTGAGAAACCTATATGCAGGTCAGGAAGTAACAGTTAGAACTGGACATGGAACGACAGACTGGTTCCAAATAGGAAAAGGAGTATGTCAAGGCTGCATATTGTCACCCTGCTTATTTAGCTTCTATGCAGAGTACATCATGAGAAATGCTGGGCTGGAAGAAGCACAAGCTGGAATTAAGATTGCCAGGAGAAATATCAATAACCTCAGATATGCAGATGACACCACCCTATGGCAGAAAGTGAAGAGGAACTAAAAAGCGTCTTGATGAAAGTGAAAGAGGAGAGTGAAAAAGTTGGCTTAAAGCTCAACATTCAGAAAACTAAGATCATGGCATCTGGTCCCATCACCTCATGGGAAATAGATGGGGAGACAGTGGAAACAGTGTCAGACTTTATTTTTTTGGGCTCCAAAATCACTGCAGATGGTGATTGCAGCCATGAAGTTAAAAGATGCTTACTCCTTGGAAGGAAAATTATGACCAACCTAGATAGCATATTAAAAAGCAGAGACATTACTTTGCCAACAAAGGTCTGTCTAGTCAAGGCTATGGTTTTTCCAGTAGTCATGTATGGATGTGAGGTTTGTACTGTGAAGAAAGCTGAGCGCCGAGAAATTGATGCTTTTGAACTGTGGTGTTGGAGAAGACTCTTGAGAGTCCCTTGGACTGCAAGGAGATCCAACCAGTCTATCTTTTTTTTTTTTTTTCCAACCAGTCTCTCTTGAAGGAGATCAGTCCTGGGTGTTCATTGGAAGGACTGATGCTGAAGCTGAAACTCCAATACTTTGGCCACCTCATGTGAACAGTTGACTCATTGGAAGAGACCCTGATGCTTGGAGGGATTGGGGGCAGGAGGAGAAGGGGATGATAGAGGATGAGATGGCTGGATGGCATCACCGACTCGATGGGCATGAGTTTGAGTAAACTCCGGGAGTTTGTGATGGACAGGGAGGCCTGGTGTGCTGTGATTCATGGGGTCGAAAAGAGTCAGACACGACTGAGTGACTGAACTGAACTGATGGGTGTATGTATGTGTGTTTACTACCCACAAATCCAAAACCTATTTCCAGAGGTAGAATAACACACTAAGGGCTCAGAATTAATAAAGTGGTTGGTTCCATCAATCCCCATTTTCAAATATTTATCACTCTATTTTCTGGTCATATTTTATTTTTTAGGTGCTCATCCTAAATCACTATAGGTACAAATTCACTTGTCCCAACACATAGAGTTATGGTCCCACTTAAGTTCCCTCTTTTATTTATATTTACAACATCAGTGTGAGTGGTACTACATTTTCAAACTTTTCAGTGGCTTTATTGAGGTGAGTTGATTTATAATATACTGCACATATATAGAGTATGTCATTTGATGAGTTGAATAGATGTATACACCTATGAAACTGTCAAGAAACCATTTTACAGTCAAGATAATGAACATATCCATCACCCTCAAAAGTAACTTTTTGCCTACTCATAATTCCTCTCTCCAACCCTTTGTCCATCCCCAGGCAAACATTGATCTGTTTTCTGTTATTGTAACTTAGTTTGCATTTTCTGGAATTTAATACAAATGGAATCATATAGAATGTACTCTTTCTTGTCTGGCTTCTTTCAGTCACTATCATTATTTTGAGATTCAAACATGTGTGTGTTAGTAGTTCCTCCCTCCAATTTTATTGCTGAGTGGTGTTCCATCAAATGGACATAAAACAATTTCTTTATCTTTGTTGATAAATGTTTGTATTGTTTCCAGTCATTGGCTACTGCAAACAAAGCTATTACTAACTTTACCGTACAAATCTTTGTGTGGGCATATGCTTTCATTTTGCGTGGGTAAATGCTTAGGAGTAGAATGGCTGCATCTTATAGTAGATATATTTGTACTTTTTATGAAATTGCTAAACTGTTTTACAAAGTGTTTGTAACATTTTACATTCGTTTCACCAGTAGATGAGAGTTCCAACTGTTCCACATCCCTGAAAGAGTTGTTATGGTCAGTCTTTTAGCTCTCATGTTTCTAATAGTGGATAGTGGAATATTATTGTGTTTTAATTTGCATTTCTTTAATGTCTGATGACTATTGACTGGTGTGTACACACTTATTGCCATCATATATTATTTTTGGTGAAATAACTCAAATGTTTGGCTCATTTTGGATCTTTAAAATTATTGTTTATTATTTTAGACTTCTTAACATATTCTGGATATGGTTCCATTGATTGTTCTCTATTCTTCTGTTTATCAGTTTCATTGATTTCAATCTAATTTTTAGTATTTCCTTCCTTGTACTTACTTTGTCTTTATTTGTTCTTTTTTTGTCTAATTTGTTAAGAGAGCAGCTGTGGTCATTGAACTGAAAGCTTGCTTCTTTTTTAAAGATTAGTATTTAGTGGGGGTTAACATTCCCTTAATATTGCCTTTGTTGCATTCAATAACTTTTAATATGTTGTATTTTCATAATCATTCAGTGCAAAATACTGATTTCTCATTTTGAACTCTCCTTTGACTCATAAATTAAAAGTGCAGTCCAGAGCTAGAATTAAATGTAAATGTAACTGAGGAAATAAATACTCACAGCTCAGCTTCCTCTAAAGTTCAGATCAGCGTGGATGCTTGGGGAGGGACTAAGCAGGAAACAATAAAGTGCAGTGGGTCCCAGTAATGGTGGCCCTAATAAAATTATTACCAGAAAGACTTTTTCTATAAATGAGAAAATACCAGAACAGGTCTGAGTCCTCTTAAGTTGGAATACAGTTACTGAAGAATTGGAATAGGCTGAAAAATGTGCAAAACCAGAGCAACAGTCAGGGGAAGGCTCCGTTTCTGTAGGTGTCTTGAAAAAGACAAGCATCTCTGGGGGACTTGGTGGCAAATATAAAGAAGGAAGCACGTAGAGGAAATAAACAGTCCTACACAAACAAAAGGTGACTTGATGAATTGGAAGACACTCTTTTTCCAGGTACGATTCTGTCCCCAAGTAAATTATACTCTCTGGAGCAAGAGAGAAGGATACTCTTCAACTAAGGAACCTAGTAGACTAATCCAAAAGTTTTAACCTTCCTACCTAGAAGGAGGTTAACTGCTAGTCTAGAAAAATAGAAGATACTTTCCAATTAAAGGAAATTAAAAGCAGGATGACACAAAACAACTCTATATAGAAACTGAAAATGAGAATCAATTTATTTAGTTAATGAAAACATTTTCCTAAAATGAAACTGAAACAGGAAAATGGTAATATGACATTCTAACATGAAAGAAATACTATTAAACACTTGCAAATATTAACATTGGTTCAAAAATTTATGATGTTGATTCAAAAACAAACCACTCACAAGAGAAATGAACCAAAAAATTAAAAGAACAAGATGAAATGACAAGTGATTAAATCAAGAAAGAATTTGAAGTAAAAGGACAAGTAATCTGAGGAATGAAAACTAAATTGGAAGTGCCCAAAGGATATTGAACTGAGATACTAAAACAGAAAAAAAAGAAGTAAATATAATTATGAAAGATGATAGAAGAATCTGAAAAACAGGTTATAAAAGATGAGTAGGTCCAGATTACATATTTTTGGAATCTCTGAAGAAGAAAAACAGAAGATAGAATCAAATCAATACTTAAAATGGTAAATCCAAAAAATTTATAAATAAAAGAATGATCTGCATCTATATATCAAAATGTTATACTATAAGTTTGGAAAATTGACTGGTAATGAACAGCTCTGGTACATATCCTGGTGAAAATTTTAGGCTTTAAAAATAAAGAAAAACAAATCCTCTGGCCTCCGGGCAAAAAAGATCATATAGCTGACAAAGAAAAGAGAATCAGTGTGGCATCAAACTTTTTTCCAGCAACCTACAAAGCAAGAACAAAAAGGAGCATCGTTGTTTTTTTTTTTTTTAACAACTCAAGGAAAAGAAAGTGATAGCCAAGGACTTTATGTCCAGACAAACTGTTCTTCACTTATCAGAATTATAAAAAACAGGTTTAATACAGTCAGCCCTTCCAATGTGCTGGTTCTGCATCTGTGGATTCAGCCAACAGAGGATCAAAAATATTTAGAAAGAGGGACTTCCCTGACAGTGGTCCAGTGGTTATAGACTCTGAGCTTCCAAGGCATGTTCGATCCCTGGATAGGGAGCTAGGATTCCACATGCCACTTTGCATAGCCAAAAAACCATATATTTGGAAAAAACTATCCATAAATTCCAAAAAGCAAAACTTGAATTTGTAGCACAGTGGTAACTATTTATATAGCATTTCAATTGTATTAGATGGATAAGTAATCTAGAGATAATTTACAGTATATGGGAAGATGTGCATAGACTATGTAGTATTTGCAGATCCCAACCATCTTATAGAAGATGCTTGAGCATCTGTGGAATTTGGTATCCATGGGGGATTTGTTCCAGGAGCCCGTGGATACCAAGGGATGATTACATTGAAAAACCTAGGGAATACTGTATTCAGAGCCCTTCCTGAATAATCTATGAAAGATGAAATTTTCCTCTGCTGAAAGTGATTGGGGAGTTTGGCAGCTGTGATGACTGAAGCCACTGAATGAGTGATTTTCACTCTGCCCTTGTCCCAAGGAAGGTCCAAGTTCTGCTCTGCCTCCCCTCCATACCAGCTTGACTTTCAGAAATGAAGCCCAAATGGGCAGAATTGAGACCAACCAGGAAGAGATACTTTGTATGTGAATGTTACCTGTGTGTGAGCACTGAATCTTTAAAAACTAACTGAAAATATCTTGCTCATTTCAATAGCATAATATGTTCTCTGTGGATTCCATTCACAGTTGTGACTACTGAAGATAATAGACAACTGAATGATAGAAAGGAAAGGCAGGAAAGGGCAGGAGGCTGCAGGCTGCCCATAAAAATTTACAGAGGAGAATTATGAATTTGAGTCACACAGACAGGAGCAGACTGTCTTGCACAGAGGAAGCAACAAAGAAAGTGAGAGGTTTTCATTGTTCCCAGTGTTTATCTCATGGATATTTGAATGCCTTTGTTGCCTGACAAAGACAGTGTTTGGTGCCCTTTCATATTATGTTGAATTGGGGAAGAGATGTGTTCTTCTCTGACTGTCACTAATCCCCTATGTCCCTATAGCATCCTTGGTGCCAGTAAGAGGATATGGGCATCCCTGAATCATTTTAAGTGTTTCCTCCCTCTGTTTTCATTCCTTCTGAAAATGACCCTTGCTACTCAGCGTGCCTAGCGCCAACAGTACTGGCATCACTGAGGAGCTTGTTAGGGATGCAGAATCGGTCTGCACTTCTAAAGTGTGTCCTGCATATGAATATGAAATCCCTGATGGTTCAGATGGTAAAGAGTCTGCCTGCAATGTGGGAGATCTGGGTTTGATCCCTGTGTCAGGAAGATTCCCTGGAGAAGGAAATGGCAACCCACTCTAGTATTCTTGACTGGAAAATCCCATGGACAGAGTTGCCTGGGGGGCTACAGTCCGTGGTGTTGCCAAGAGTTGGACACGTACATACATACATGTGAATATAGATGAAAATTATATTATATGATAATATAATAATTTGTTATTATTCTTATTAATTCCATATTTTAACAAGACCTTGTCAAAAGTAGATCTTGGTTCAGAAGTCTGGGAGGGTGACCAAGATTCTGCATTTCTAATAAGCTCTCAAGTTATTTCAATGCCTCTGGTCCTTGCAACACACTAGATCACTTATCCCTTCCAGAAGAAGTTTGTTGAATGACTCCTTTCTGATATTCCCTGGCCAACTAGTGTTCAGTGTTTCCCTATAAATATCTAAAATAGAACAATAAGCCATCATAGGTAGAGAGATTCTCCTGCTAATCTCTTGAGGACCAAGAACTAGGTTTAATCTACAGTGAAGCAGTGACAGATTTTAGTTTTTTGGGCTCTAAAATCACTACGGAGTCACACACATGTGACTGCAGCCTTGAAATTAAAAGACACTTACTCCTTGGAAGAAAAGCTATGACAAACCTAGACAGCATATTAAAAAGCAGAGATATCACTTTGCTGACAAAGGTCCATTGAAGCTATGGCTTTTCCAGTAGTTATGTATGGATGTGACATTTGGACCATGAAGAAGGCTGAGCACTGAAGAATTGATGCTTTTGAATTGTGGTGTTAAAGAAGACTCTTGAGAGTCCCTCGGATAGCAAGGAGATAAAACCAGTCAACTCTAAAGGAAATCAACCCTGAATCTTCATTGGAAGGACTGTTGTTGAAGCTGAAGCACAAATACTTTGCCCACCTGATGTGAAGAGCCAACTCATTGGAAAAGACCCTGATGCTAGGAAAGATTGAAGGCAGGAGAAGAAGGGGACGACAGAGGATGAGATGATTGGATGGCATCATCGACTCAGTGGACCTGAGTTTGAGCAAACTCTGGGAGAGCAAACTCTGGGAGACAGTGAAGGAAAGGGGACCCTGGCATGCTGCAGCCCATGGGGGTCTCAAAGAGTCAGACATGACTTAGCAACTGACAACAATAAATTTCCATTTCCAGTCACATATGTTGGATATTAGGTTATCCATACCTGTCTTGAAGTTTTCAGTGATCTCTTGTCCATTACATAGATTCAAGAAAGAGTTGGCTCTTAATGTATAGGTGAGTTTGTTATGTAAGACATTGGTAAGAATATAATATAGTGAAATTCAACAAACAGAAAACAATGCTACTTCATGTTGCTTGCTTATCAAATCACATGGGGCCTTTAGGGCAGCAAATGAGACAGACATAAAGAATAGACTTTGCCCTCAGTGGGAGAGGAGGGTGTGATGATTTGAGAGAATAGCCTTGAAACATATACGTTACCATATGTAAAATAGATAGCCTATGGTAGTTTGATGTAAGATATAGGGCACCCAAAACCAGTGCTCTGTGACAACTTGGAGGAATGGAGTGGGGAGGAAGGTGGAAGGAAGATTCAGGATAGAAGTTACAGTGTATGCCTATGGCCAATTCATATTGATGTATGGCAAAAACCCATCATAATATTGTGAAGTAATTATCCTCCAATTAAAAAAAAAGCAAGCATAGTTTCCTAAGCCTAACTTCAGAAGTGTTAAATCAGAATGGGTACAGGCAACAGGTATTTGTATTTTAAAATGCAAATTAAATGCAAATTTTTAAATCACTCCATGGTGATTCTGATGCCAAGACAGTTTGAGAACACTGTTCTGTGTAAATTATTCTCCTGGAGTTATATAACCTGGTGGTACAGGATCAAACAGAAAAAAAATGGGCAAGAATAACATTGGAGATTTAAGCAACCTAATTATCAAGCTTGGTCTAATGGATAAATACAGAATTCTGCATTCAGTAACTAGAAAGATACATTTTTTTGTCTACATACTAAGATATTAATCAAATCTTAACAAATGCACAAGGGAGCCTGGCGTTCTGCAGTCCATGGGGTCACGAAGAATCAGACATGACTGAGCGCCTGAACAATGACAACAACAAATGTAAGTGTGATTAGTATACAGATTATATTTTCTATCCACAATTATATTATGTTTCAGGGAGAAAAATAATTTTTATTGAAAAAACCCCACAGAAATAAAAAACCTCTCCATGCAAACATCAAGAACAACAACAAGAAAAAAAAAAGACCAAGACTACATTATATTTGAATTCTGACATACAATCCAGTAACAGAAAATGATAATAGTATATAAATTTTACTAGATAATATAATGCTACTTTCTAAGAATAACAACAAAACCATATGAAGACAGTATGAGAAAGTAAATTGTAGGCCAATCTCACTCATGAATATAGATGAAAAATTTTTAAGTATTTTTGTTAAACAAATTCATAGCATTTTAAAAAGATAATGTGTCATGTCTAATATGAATTATCCAAGGAATGCATGGATGATTTTACACTGAAACATTATTATTGTATTTTATCTTATTAAAGAACTAAATGAGAAAAAAACCACATCAATAGATACAGAGAATCTATCCATAATGTCCACAAGCATTCAATAATAAAAACTCCTCAAAAACTGGGAAGTAGTTATAATAGAAAGAAACTTCCTGAATCTGATATTGGGTATCTATCAACAACTTACTGCATATAATATATTCAGATGTAAAGTTTAAAACATTCCCTTTAAAGTAAAATACAATGTTAAGTAGCTTGAGTCTTGTTCTGGAGGTCCTAGCCAGGGCAGTAGGAGAAGAAAAATTCATAAAAGTGGAAGAAAACTGTCATTATTCACACAGTATATAAGTTGTGTCCAACTCTTTGCAATCCCATAGACTTTGCCAAATGTAAATATAGCTAACCCTAAAGATTCTGTATGTAAATATTTATAAATAATAAGAATTATTTGAAAACTTGTATTCTATATACCTTCCACAAGGAATAGAAAATGTTTTTTATTTTAAAAGATGAATTTAATAAGAGCAACCAAAAATGTAATGGATCAAAGTATATATTTAACAAAAAAAAACACATAAAACCTCTATTGAGAAAATTATAAAATTTTAACATATTAAAGAAACTTAAAATTGATGGAGAAATATACCAAGTTCAGGGAAGGGAGTCTCAATAATTTTAAAATGTCATCTCCCACACAAAGGACCCCTTTGATTCTAATAATAGTCCCAACAGAATTTTTCTTGGAACCTAACAAGCTGATTTTTAAACTTACTAAGAGAACAATGTCAAGTAGAGTTGAAACACACTTCAAAAGGAAGAAAAAGTTGATGGAAAATGCTCTGGGTATCACAACTTGTTACAAAGCCATTAGTATTGTTAGTTAAGGAGTAGACATCTAAAACAATAGAACAAAACTTAGAGTCCAGAGATAGATTAAACGTGAACTGTGATAGAGCCAGTGTGGCAGACTTCTATGAAAGATAAAACTATTTAAAACAATTGTGTTGGGATAGTTGACTATACACATGGAGAATAATGTTAGATTCATATCTTATATAGTTCACAAAAATCAATTCTGGGTGAACTGAATACTTTAATCAGAAAGGAAACACTTTAAACATTTTTTATAAGAAATACAAGAAAATATTTCTGTGAACTTAAGGTAGAGAAATATTTCTTAATCAAGATACCACAAATACAAAATGATTAACTTGACTGTAGTGAAATTAAGAGACCTGCTCATCAGACCATAAAGAGGGAGAAAATGCAAGTTATAAACTGGGAGAAATTATTTTCTATAGATATAAGTAATAAACTGTTGGTATGCAGAATATGGAAAAAACTCCCCAGAACTCCCCAAACTCAATAAGAATTAGACAAAGAAGTCCACAGAGTAAAATAATGAGCAAAAGACACTAGTTGCATTACAGAAGAAGAAATGCAAATAGCAATAAATATATGAAAAGATAAGTTCATTAATATTAAGGAAAGACATTAAATACAAGATAAAAGGTATAGTTCCCTGAATAGCAAAAGTTAATATCAAATGATACAAATGAATTAGTAAGAATGTAGAGCAAAGCAAATTTTTATAAACTGTTGGAGGAAGGTTGATTTGGTAAAGTTGCTTTGGGAAGTAGTTTGCCATTACTGAGTGAAGCTGAAACTGAACATTTCCTTATGTCCTGACCATTCTCTATAACACAGAGAAAGCTTGTGATATATGTAATATTAGAAAGCTGTTAATAAATGTCAATTGAGAAGAGAATGGGATAAGCAGTTCTATGATCATACAAAGAAATAATATAACACTATAATATTACACCAGTGAGAAATAAATGTGTTACTTAGATGACTCTACAAAAAAAAAAAGAAAAAAACTTTCAGAAAAACTAGTTTTAAATAATATAACTTCTGTGTTAAAACTACAAAAAAAAAGAGCAAAAAATAATAGGCCAAATGCACATGTGTGAAAGCTATATAGGAAAGAAATAGAATGATAAATAAAAGATTCATGATTGGGTTTACCTTTAGGTGGAGAGAGAAGGACATAATTGCAGATTTTCAGAGAAAAAGCTTCAATAACATTAGGAAAGTTCTATATCTCAAATCAGGTGGTGAATTTATGGCTATTTAATTGTCATCATTTATATCTTACATATAATAATTATATAAGTATATTAAATATTTAATAACAAAATACTTGAAATGATTGACTCAGTCAAATATGTTTTTAGAAATTAAAAAGAAAAAAAATCACACAAATTGCTACTCCAAAGCTGAGTCAAAGCTTTCTTATCCCAATTCTTGAGGCAGCCAGAATGAGTCAGGTAATGCTCTTGTCCTCACCCAGAAATCATATCCATTAAACATCTGTAGTCAAAGCCCTCAACAGCCCACATTTAGTTAAATCCAATTTATTGCTATCTGTTTTTCATCTTATTTGACCTCTGAGCTTAAAATCTCCTTCCTTGTCAGTTTTCTGAGGCATCTTCTCATTTTGGCTTTTAAGCCATACTTTTCTTTTCTTTTTTTTTTTTTTTCTGTTTCCTTGCCATTTCAGGACACTTTGCTGACTCTCTTGTAAAGAGTCCTGTAAAGCAGAAACCACACTAGGTATTTATTGGTCCTGTAAAGCAGAAACCACACTAGGTATTTTAGCTGAGAGAATTTAATATAGAAAACTGGTTACACAGGTGTGTGTGTGTGTGTGTGTGTGTGTGTGTGTGTGTGTGTGTTAGTCACAAAAAGTCCTACTCTTTGGGACCCCATGGACTGAGCCCATCAGGTACTTCTGTTCATGGAATTCTCCAGTCAAGAATACTGGAGTGGTTTGTCATTCACTTCTCTAGGGGATCTTCCCGACCCAGGGATTGAACCTGCGTCTCCTGCATTGCAGACAGATTCTTTACCATCTGAGCCACCAGGGAAGCCCTACACAGGTTGTTAGAGCACTGAAAAAAAGAAACATACATATAGTACCTGCAGGAAGCAGTTAACATCTCAAGGAATGGGAAACATATGGGAGATGTTGGGATTACTGGATCTAGAATCTCAGACGAGGGTCCCTGTGGAATTGGGACTGAAATTTCTGAGGAGTGGATACCATTTGGTTGATGACCACACTCCAAAAACTCGGAAGAGAGCCCTGACAAAGTTGAGCTCAGATTCTGGGGAGTGAGTTTCTGCTCATTGCTCTGTTATTGCAGAGAGGACCACTTCTAGGAACTGAAACTGGCAGCTTCTGTCTCTGGGCAGGGATGCTGCTGAGACAACACTGACAAAGTCAGCAAGCAAACAGGAAATGAGAAGGAATATGTCCATCTCTTTTCTTTGACTTTCAGGTTTCATTCTGTTCCTATTGGCAGAACCTAAAAGGAAGCCAGCTGGTGAAGAATAAATTTTGTTTTCAGGGTTCTAGCTCTGGCATCACAAAACAAAATATGAGATGGTGGGTTTCAAGCTTTGAGAACATAGTATAATGATTATCATGCTTTACCTATCTTTAGGCTTCAAGTATTAGAGAACATAAGAGCTTTAATCCTTGGCCCATTTCTTTTCTTGATAGAATCTTTCTTCAAGGAATCTTATCTGGTCTCATGCTTTCTATATCAGATAAAATAAGATGACTCCAAAATTTATTTCTCCAGCTTTCACTTGAGCTCCAGACTTCTGTATCCACCTACATATCTGACAACTGTAATTGAACGCCCTCAAAAGCAACTGCAGACTCAATACTTGCAAAATGAAATGTGCTTTCCTTCAGTTTTCCTCTTGTCCATTAATATTATCATCATTCACACAGTGGTTCAAACAAGAAACCTGACATCATTCTTGCTTTCTTCCTTTATATCTGCCATCTCCCCATACCCAACCCATCAAAATTCTTGAGCTTTAAGCTTTAAAATACACTCAGACCCTTCACCCAACGTGCATGACAACTGTTATAAAAGATGCCTTTTACATGGACCATAGCAGTAGCTTTGCAGTGGCTCATCCTCCTCTAATTTTTCATGCCTTTTAACTGACCTCTCAGAAGTAGCCTAAGCAATCTCTATTTATTTATTTATTTAAAAGTTTATTTATTTTAATTCGAGACTAATCACTTTACAGTATTGTAGTGGTTTTTGCCATGCATTGACATGAATCTGCCACAGGTGTACATGTGTTCCTCATCCTGAACCCCCCTCCCAACTCCCTCCTTATCCCATCCCTCAGGATCATCCCAGTGCACCAGCCCTGAGCACCCTGTCTCATGCATTGAACCTGGACTGGTGATCTGTTTCACATACGATAATATAAATATTTCAGTGCTATTTTCTCAAATCATTGCACCCTCGCCTTCTCCCACAGAGTCCAAAAGACTGTTCTATACATTTGTGTCTCTCATGCTGTCTCACATATAGGATCATCATTACCATCTTTCTAAATTCCATATATATGCATTAGTATACTGTATTGGTGTTTTTCTTTCTGACTTACTTCACTCTGTATAATAGGCTCGTTTCATCCACCTCATTAGAACTGATTCAAATGTATTCTTTTTTAATGGCTGAGTAATATTCCATTCTGTATATGTACTACAGTTTTCTTTTTTTTAATTACCTTAGTCTAATTTTTTTTCCATTTATTTTTATTAGTTGGAGGCTAATTACTTTACAATATTGTAGTGG
Source organism: Odocoileus virginianus (assembly GCF_023699985.2). NCBI lineage: Eukaryota > Metazoa > Chordata > Mammalia > Artiodactyla > Cervidae > Odocoileus > Odocoileus virginianus. Next base: position 72,876,092 of record NC_069680.1, read on the forward strand.
TTTTTGCCATACATTGACATAAATCAGCCATGGATTTACATGTATTCGCCATCCTGATCCCCCCTCTCACCTCCCTTTCTACCAGATCCCTCTGGGTCTTCCCAGTGCACCAGCCCTGAGCACTTGTCTCATGCATCCAACCTGGGCTGGTAATCTGTTTCACCCTTGATAATATACATGTTTCAATGCTGTTCTCTCGAAACACCCCACCCTCACCTTCTCGCACAGAGTCCAAAAGTCTGTTCTGTACATCTGTGTCTCTTTTTCTGTTTTGCATATAGGGTTATCGTTTCCATCTTTTTAAATTCCATATATATGCATTAGTATACTGTATTGGTCTTTATCTTTCTGGCTTACTTCACTCTGTATAATGGGCTCCAGTTTCATCCATCTCATTAGAACTGATTCAAACGAATTCTTCTTAATGGCTGAGTAATATTCCATGGTGTATATGTACCACAGCTTCCTTATCCATTTGTCTGCTGATGGGCATCTAGGTTGTTTCCATGTCCTGGCTATTATAAACAGTGCTGCGATGAACATTGGGGTACACGTGTCTCTTTCAGATCTGCTTTCCTTGGTGTGTATGCCCAGCAGTGGGATTGCTGGGTTGTATGACAGTTCTATTTCCAGTTTTTTAAGGGTTCTTCACACTGTTCACCATAGTGGCTGTACTAGTTTGCATTCCCACCAACAGTGTAAGAGGGTTCCCTTTTCTCCACACCCTCTCCAGCATTTATTGCTTGCAGACTTTTGTATAGCAGCCATTCTGACCAGTGTGAGATGGTACCTCATTGTGGTTTTGATTTGCATTTCTCTGGTAATCAGTGATGTTGAGCACCTTTTCATGTGTTTATTAGCCATCTGTATGTCTTTGGAGAAATGTCTTTTTAGTTCTTTGGCCCGCTTTTTGACTGGGTCATTTATTTTTCTGGAATTGAGCTGCAGGAACTGCTTGTATATTTTTGAGATTAATACTTTGTCAGTTGCTTTGTTTGCTATTCCCTGGTCTTCCCTGGTGGTTCAGACAGTAAAGCATCTGACTACAATGCAGGAGACCCAGGTTCAATCCCTGGGTTGGGAAGATCTACTGGAGAAGGAAATGGTAACCCACTCCAGTATTCTTGCCTGGAAAATCCCATGGATGAAAGAGCCTTGTAGACTATAGTCCATGGGGTCGCAAAGAGTTGGACACGACTGAGCAACTTCACTTTCATTTTCACTTTTGTTTTCTATTATTTTCTCCCATTCTGAAGGCTGTCTTTTCACCTTGCTTATAGTTTCCTTCATTGCACAAAAGCTTTTAAGTTTAATTATGTCCCATTTGTTTATTTTTGCTTTTATTTCCATTACTCTGGGAGGTGGGTCATAGAAGATCCTGCTGTGATTTATGTCAAAGAGTGTTTTGCCTATGTTCTCCTTCCGGTCTTACATTTAGATCTTTAATCCATTTTGAGTTTCTTTTTGTGTATGGTGTTAGAAAGTGTTCTAGTTTCATTCTTTTACAAGTGGTTGACCAGTTTTCCCAGCACCACTTGTTAAAGAGATTTTTTCTTCTCCATTGTATATTCCTGCCTCCTTTGTCAAAGATAACGTGTCCATAGGTGTGTGGATTTATCTCTGGGCTTTCTATTTTGTTCTATTGATCTGTATTTCTGTCTTTGTTCCAGTACCATACTGTCTTGATGACTGTAACTTGGTAGTATAGCCTGAAGTCAGGCAGGTTGATTCCTCCAGTTCCATTCTTCTTTCTCAAGATTGCTTTAGCTATTTGAGGGTTTTTTTTGTATTTCCATACAAATTGTGAAGTTATTTGTTCCAGTTCTCTGAAAAATACCGTTGGTAGCTTGATAGGGATTGCACTGAATCTATAGATTGCTTTGGGTAGTATACTCACTTTCACTATATTGTTTCTTCTGATCCATGAGCATGGTATATTTCTCCATCTATTTGTGTCCTCTTTGATTTCTTTCATCAGTGTTTTATAGTTTTCTATGTATAGGTCTTTTGTTTCTTTAGGTAGATTTATTCCTGAGTATTTTATTCATTTGATTGCAATGGTGAATGGAATAGTTTCCTTAATTTCTCTTTCTGTTTTCTCATTGTTAGTGTATAGGAATGCAAGGGATTTCTGTGTGTTAATTTTATATCCTGCCACTTTACTATATACATTGATTAGCTGTAGTAATTTTCTGGTGGAGTCTTTAGGGTTTTCTATGTAGAGGATCATGTCATCTGCAAACAGTGAGAGTTTTACTTCTTCTTTTCCTATCTGGATTCCTTTTATTTCTTTTTCTTCTCTTACTGCTGCGGCCAACACTTCCAAAACTATGTTGAATAGTAGTGGTGAGAGTGGGCACCCTTGTCTTGTTCCTTATTTTAGGGGAAATGCTTTCAATTTTTCACCATTGAGGATAATGTTTGCTGAGGGTTTGTCATATATAGCTTTTATTATGTTGAGGTATGTTCCTTCTATTCCTGCTTTCTGGAGGGTTTTTATCATAAACGGATGTTGAATTTTGTCAAAGGCTTTCTCTGCATCTATTGAGATAATCATATGGTTTTTATCTTTCAATTTGTTAATGTGGTGTATTACATTGATTGATTTGTGGATATTAAAGAATCCTTGCATCCCTGGGATAAAGCCTACTTGGTCATGATGTATGATCTTTTTAATATGTTGTTGGATTCTGTTTGCTAGGATTTTGTTAAGGATTTTTGCATCTATGTTCATCAGTGATATTGGCCTGTAGTTTTCTTTTTGGGGGGCATCTTTGTCTGGATTTGGTATTAGAGTGATGGTGGCTTCATAGAATGAGTTTGGAAGTTTACCTTCCTCTGATTTTCTGGAAGAGTTTGAGTAGGATAGGTGTTAGCTCTTCTCTAAATTTTTGGTAGAATTCAGCTGTGAAGCCATCTGGTCCTGGGCTTTTGTTGGTTGGAAGATTTCTGATTACAGTTTCAATTTCCATGCTTTTGATGGGTCTGTTAAGATTTTCTGTATCTTCCTAGTTCGGTTTTGGAAAGTTACACTTTTCTAAGAATTTGTCCATTTCTTCCAAGTTGTCCATTTTATTAGCATATAGTTGCTGATAGTAGTCTCTTATGATCCTTTGTACTTCTGTGTTGTCTGTTGTGATCTCTCCATTTTCATTTCTGATTTTGTTGATTTGGTTCTTCTCCCTTTGTTTCTTGATGAGTCTGGCTAATGGTTTGTCTATTTTATTTATCTTGTCAAAGAACCAGCTTTTAGCTTTGTTGATTTTTGCTGTGGTCTCTTTTGTTTCTTTTGCATTTATTTCTGCCCTAATTTTTAAGATTTCTTTCCTTCTACTAACTCTGGGGTTCTTCATTTCTTCCTTCTCTAGTTGCTTTAGGTGTAGAGTTAGGTTATTTATTTGACTTTTTTCTTGTTTCTTGAGGTAAGCTCTTATTGCTGTGAACCTTCCCCTTAGCACTGCTTTTACAGTGTCCCATAGGTTTTGGGTTGTTGTGTTTTCATTTTCATTCATTTCTATGCATATTTTGATTTCTTTTTTTATTTCTTCTGTGATTTGTTGGTTATTCAGAAGTGTGTTGTTTAGCCTCAATATGTTGTAATTTTTAATAGTTTTTTTTTCCTGTAGTTGACATCTCATCTTACTGCATTGTGGTCAGAAAAGATGATTGGCATGATTTCAATTTTTTTGAATTTACCAAGGCTAGATTTATGGTCCAGGATGTGACCTATCCTGGAGAAGGTTCCATGTGCATTTGAGAAAATGGTGAAATTCATTATTTTTGGGTGAAATGTCCTATAGATATCAATTAGGTCTAACTGGTCCATTTATTATTTAAAGTTTATGTTTCCTTGTTAATTTTTTGTTCAGTTGATCTATCCATAGGTGTGAGTGGGGTATTAGAGTCTCCCACTATTATTGTGTTACTGTTAATTCCCCTTTCATATTTGTTAGCATTTGCCTTACATATTGCGGTGCTCCTATGTTGGGTGTATGTATATTTGTAATTGTTATATCTTCTTCTTGGATTGATCCTTTGATCATTATGTAGTGTCCTTCTTTGTCTCTTTTCACAGCCTTTATTTCAAAGTATATTTTATCTGATATAAGTGTTGCTACTCCTGCTTTCTTTTGGTCTCCATTTGTGTGAAATATTTTTTTCCAGCCTTTTACTTTCAGTCTGTATGTGTCCCTTGTTTTGAGGTGGGTCTCTTGTAGACAGCATATATAGGGGTCTTGTGTTTGTATCCATTCAGCCAGTCTTTGTCTTGGTTGGGGCATTCAAACTATTTACATTTAAGGTAATTATTGATAAGTATGATCCCGCTGCCATTTACTTTGTTGTTTTGGGTTTGAGTTTATACACCTTTTCTGTGTTTCCTGTCTAAAGAAAATCCTTTAGCATTTGTTGAAGAGCTGGTTTGGTGGTGCTGAATTCTCTCAGCTTTTGCTTGTCTGTAAAGGTTTTGAGTTCTCCTTCATATCTGAATGAGATCCTTGCTGGGTACAGTAATCTGGATTGTAGCTTTTTCTCTTTCATCACTTTGATTATGTCCTGCCATTCCCTTCTGACCTGAAGAGTTTCTATTGAAAGATCAGTTGTTATCCTTATGGGAATCCCCTTGTGTGTTATTTGTTGTTTTTCCCTTGCTGCTTTTAATATTTGTTCTTTGTGTTTGATCTTCATTAATTTGATAAGCATGTGTCTTGGGGTGTTTTGCCTTGGGTTTATCCTGTTTGGGACTCTCTGGGTTTCTCAGACTTGGGTGGCTATCTCCTTCCCCATTTTAGGGAAGTTCTCAACTATTATCTCCTCGAGTATTTTCTCATGGCCTTTCTTTTTGTCTTCTTCTTCTGGGACTACTATGATTTGAATGTTGGGGCATTTGACATTGTCCCAGAGGTCTCTGAGGTTCTCCTCATTTCTTTTAATTCTTTTTTCTTTTTTTCCTCTCTGCTTCATTTATTTCCACCATTCTATCTTCCACCTCACTTATCCTGTCTTCTTCCTCAGTTATTACATTGTTGGTTTCCTCCAGAGTGTTTTTTATCTCATTTATTGCATTATTCATTATTGATTGACTCTTTTTTTATTTCTTCTAGGTCCTTGTTAAACATTTCTTGCATCTTCTCAATCTTGTCTCCAGGCTATTTGTCTGTAATTCCATTTTGTTTTCAAGATTTTGGATCATTTTTATTATCATTATTCTGAATTCTTTTTCTCGATAGTCTTCCTATCTCCTCCTCTTTTGCTTGGTTTGATGGGCATTTATCTTGTTCCTTTACCTGCTGAGTATTTCTCTGCCTTTTCATCTTGTTTAGATTGCTGTGTTTGGGATGGCCTTTCTGTTTTCTGGCAGTTTGTAGTTCCTCTTTATTGTGGAGGTTCCTCCCTGTGGGTGGGGTTGGACAAGTGGCTTGTCAAGGTTTCCTGGTTAGGGATGCTTGCATCAGTGTTCTGGTGGGTGGAGCTGGACTTCTTCTCCCTGGAGTGCAATGGAGTGTCCAGTAGTGAGTTTTGAGATGGGTCTTTGGGTTTGATGTGACTTTGGGCAGCCTGTATATTGATGCTCAGGGCTATGTTCCTGTGTTGTTCGAGAATTTGCATGGAATGTCTTGCTCTGGAACTTATTGGCTCTTGGGTGGAGCTTGGTTTCAGTGTAGGTATGGAGGCTTTTGGATGAGCTCTTATCGATTAATGTTCCCTGGAGTCAGGAGTTCTCTGGTGTTCTCAGGTTTTGGATTTAAGCCTCCTGCCTCTGGATTTCAGTCTTATTCTTACAGTAGCCTCAAGACTTCTCCATCCATATAGTACCAGTGATAAAATATCTAGGTTAATGGAGAAAATGTTCTCCATAGTGAGGGACACCCAGAAAGATTCACTGATTTACATAGAGAAGAGAAGAGGGAGGACGGAGATAGAGGTGACCGGGAGGAGAAAGAGGGGGAATCAAAAGGGGAGAGAGCAATCTAGCCAGTAATCAAATCCCTATGTGCTCTCCACAGCCTGGAACACCCAGAGAGGTTCATGGAGTTACATAGAGAAGAGAAGAGGGAGGAAGGAGATAGAGGTGATCGGGAGGAGGCGGAGGTGGGGAGCTCAAAAGGAGAGAGACAGATCTAGCCAGTAATCAAGTCTGTAAGTGCTCTCCATAGTCTGCAACACACAAAGAGATTCACAACTTGGGTAGAGAAGTGAAGGGGGAGGGAGGAGATAGAGGTGACCTAGGGGAGAAAAAGGAGAGTCAAAAGGGGGAGAGAGCAATCAAGCCAGTAATCACACTCCTAAGTAAAAATGGGTACTGAAGATTGGATTCTTAAAGGTACAAAATTGATAATAAATAACAAAAAGCAAAGATTAAAAATCTAGATTAGAGGTTAGACTGTCAAAAATACAATATTAAAAAAATAAAACAAAATCACAAAAATTATAAAAAATAAATATGAAAGTTGCTTTAAAATAGGGTTTTTTTGGGCAAGGTAGTAGTAGGTTATAAAAATGAAAATTAAAGGGGTAATAAAGGACTTAAAAATTTTTTTAAATGTAAAAAATGATAATAGTAAAAATATATCTAGGAATTTCTCTGGGGCTCTTGTGGGCAGTGTGGGGTCAGTTCAGTTTCAGATAGTTTCTTGTTCCAGCTTATACTTCTCAAGGTCTATAGGCCCCTTGCAACATAGTCAGTGCTAACTACAGGGTTTTAATCTGTTGCACCTCTCACTTCCAAAGTGGTTTCCTCTGTCTGTTTTGGCTTCTTCTATTTGCAAGTCTCTTCAGTGTCTAATTTCCACCCTGACACAAGGGGGTGAAGGTGGTCACTTATTTAGCCTCACTTGTTCAGTCATGCTGTGGGGAGGGAGGAGCACTGCAAACATATATCACTGGCGTGCATGGGGAGTACTTGCAGTGTCTCAGCCACACTGGGTTTGCCCCCACTCACGGCGTGTGTGCTTTCCCAGTCTACACTGCTCAGGCTCCAGGTTGCTCTGTAGGGGAATTGTCTAAAGTGGGCCCTGGGTTGCATGCACTTCCCAGGTCTATGCCACTCAGGTTCAGGTTCTCGGGTACTCCACAAAGGCACAGACTCGGTTGGGTCTGTGTTTTGTGCCCTTCCCAGGTCCAAGCAGCTCAGGCGACCAGGTACTTGGCGAGTGCACTCTCCCCAGTTGTGTGGTGCATCTCATCCCCTCCCCTGTCCCAGACGCTTGGTTTCCTGATGCACAGTGGGAGCGCTGTCTCAGGTGTGCTGTATCCCCCCTCTGGGGAGCTGATCTCTGGTTGCGACCCTCCCAGTGGATGTCAACTATCCAGGATCCCAGGAAGACTTGGTTAGCAACTGGGAGCCTGCTTGCAATTTGGTAGAGGATGCCATCTCTGGAGCCAAGATTGCCCCCTTTCCAGGCTCTGGCTGTCACCTGCCTGCCTCCCTGCCTCCAGCAGGGGATTGGCTGGTCTGCAGCCGGCTAGCTCTCTTCTGGTATTTGCTCAGTCCTTTGTTCTGTGAGTGGTCTAGCAGTGCCTTAGGCTTGAGCTTTTTGTGGGAAAGTTCTCTCTCTCTCTGGCTATCCCACAGTTTGTGTTGCTGTCTCACGTTAGCTCCCCAGATTGTCCTCAGGGCATTCAGGCCTGGTCCCTACCCTAAGCAATGCAGCCTTTGTCTCCCTGTTCAGCCCCCGCTTACTGGTGGTGGATGCGAGTGTCTGGGCAACTTTTCCACTGGGAGTTGCTATTAGGCACATAATCTGTGGGGTTTATTTATTTATTTATTTATTTTTCCTCCCAGTTATGTTGCCCTCTGAGATTCCAAAACTTCCCACAGACCCACCAGTGAGAGGGTTTCCTGGTGTTTGAAAACTTCTCTTTTACAACTCCCTCCCTGGAATGGGTCTCCATTCCTGACTATTTTGTCTCTTTTTTTATCTTTTATATTTTGTATAGATTTGTATATATAAATATATATATATTTATATACCTTCCTTTGAAGACAATGGGCTGCCTTTCTGGGTGCCTTGTGTCCTCTGCCAGCATTCAGAAGTTGTTTTGTGGAATTTGCTCAGTGTTCAAATGATCTTTGATGAAATTTTGGGGGAGAAAGTGGTTTCCCCATCCTATTACCCTGCCATCTTAGGACCCTAAGCAATCTTGAAAAGAAGAAATTGTATTATGTCAATCCCCAATGTAAAAACAATCCTTTGGATTTTATTAACAGAACCAAAATGGCCTTGAAGAGCCTACATGGCCTGGACCCTACTTCTCTCTCCATCTGATCTCATATTGTTCTCTTTCCAGTTTGTTGCTCTCTGGGTACATCAGCCTAGGATGCTCTGCCAATGCAGCCAGGCTTGGCTGCCTCTGACCTCTGACCATCTTTCAGATATTAACTTAAACATTGTTCTACACAGAACCTCTACACAGAGGTCTTTCCTTACTATCGGAGTAAAGTAACCACTTTTCTTTCCAGTTGCTGTCTGTTGTTTCATACTGTTTATTGCCTTCATAGTAATAATTTGACAAAATTTTGACTAGCTTAATAGCCAAACTCTGACTTCTCTGTGGGAGATATTCTGTCTTTAAACCACTATATCTTCAGAATCATTTGTAATAGTATCTTGCACATAGTAGGTGTTCAATAAATGTTTTTACTAAAGCTATGAGAGCTGTCCAGCTTTCTGCCATCCACATGCTGATTGTTCAGGATGAATTTAGCAAAAAATAGGCCAAGATGCAAGGGAATCTTATGATATATGACAATGCACTCAATTTTCTAAAGATGAAGGATGAAGGTGGCATAAAATGTCTCTTAGGGATGGAAAACAGCTTAGAAAAGTTTGTTCTGTAATCAGTGCCTCGAAAAACACACCACTTCCAGCCTCCCAGCTACCAAACCATTTATTAATACATCTTCAAACTCCTGCTGCCACCCTTCCAACCAGAATTGCCAATGAGAACCAGCTCACTGGAGCCAGGTTGCCTTTCTGCCTCTAGACAGAGAGCTCATGGTCTCCATTTCTTAAAAGAGGCCACGTGTGTCTTTTGATGGCCACTTTTGACATTACTTATGTTCTTTTCTGTTGGTGGCCTACCACATGGCTCAGCAGACAGACCTTGGAATCTGAGAGACTTGGGTTTACATTCAGTTTTCCCTACTTCCTTTCTTTGCATCTCTGAGTTTGTTTCCTCATTTGTAGTGTGCCAATAGTAATATTTATGTCATGTTTGTGAAGATTAAGAGAAACAAAATGTGCACAGTATCTAAGGGAGTATCTGGCACAAAAAAAGAAATGGGATTGCTAGGGATTATGTAAAACTGACATTACAATGTTTGGAATCTAGACATACCCTGGGGGCGCCAGCTCACTTCCTTTGTTTCTTTTTGTTTTCCTTGGAAAGGAAGAGCTCCCCCTCTCTGTGATAGCTTTCTTTGCCCCCCTGACCCTTCCTTTGCCGTTGTTCTTGCTCTTGAGCAGGGATACTGTATGGACCACACCTCTGGGCTGATGTGGACACTGGCAGGAGTGAGGGCGGCATGTCTCCTCCGTTCCCTCCCTGCAGGGCTGCCACATGGGCCTTGTTGGTGTCCACAGGTCTCAACTCTGACCACAGGCTGTCTACATGGCATAATTTCTCTCTCTGGGTTGCTACCATCACTCCATCCCCTTGCTCCTTTGGGCCTAAAGCACATAACTGCACTTACTCAAGGTTCAGATTTCCCTTAGTCATTTCCCTACATCCTTCATACCCCCTTGTCAGTAATCCCTTTATTAAACAGTCTGTGAATTATTTTGATACCATCTATTTCTGCCAGAGTTGAGCCAATGCAGTCTCCCTAAATGGTCAATATTGTGGTGACTAAAATCCACACTCAATCTGGTCAGAACATGTACACACACACACATATGAGTCACATGGTCATTTTTATCCCCCTTGTGGGAACCACTGAGACCTCTACTGAGGCCACCTGGTAGCCACCAGCCAGCCCAATGGTGTTCCAGAAGACTGCTGGCCACCGTCACCCCTGTGGAGGGTTGTGACTCTGCTCTCCAGTTACATCTCCCATTTGCTGTTTTACAAAAGGTCCTAGTCTTTTCAGTTTCCCTGGTGTGGGGACAACACTGACGTTATGAGTCACAGACGCTCGAGCAATGAGATGTCAGTTACTTCTTCAGCTACGACTCTTCTGCCAGCTCCGCCTCCTTTCTCTGTGCTTCCCTGCCAGCTCAAGGAGCAAAGGCTTTGCTCACAGCTGCCAGTTCTACAGAGCCATGGACATCTGTGGCAGCAACAGAGAGTGAATTGCAAAGCTGCCTGCATAGTGAGCTAGATGGCTTCCTTGAATAGATGGCAGCTGTAGTTGCCGTTGTTCAGTCGTTAAGTTGTGTCCAACCCATGGACTGCAGCACACCACGGTCCCTTGTCCTTCACTGTCTTCCAGAGTTTGCTCAAATTCATGTCCATTGACACAGTGATGCTATCTAACCATCTCACTCTCTGTTGCCCCTTTCTCCTTTTGCCTCCAATCTTTCCTGGCATCAGTCTTTTCCAATGAGGAGTCTCTTTGCATCAGGTGGCAGAAGTAATGGAAGTTTATCTACAGCGTCAGTCCTTCCAATGAATATTCAGGATTGATTTCCTTTAGGATTGGCTGGTTTGATCTCCTTACAGTCCAAGGGACTCTTAGGAGTCTTCTCCAACACCACAATTTGAAAGCATCAATTCTTCAGCACTCAGCCTTCTCTATGGTCCAACTTTCACATCTGTACATGAATACTGGAAAAACCAAAGCTTTGACTGTAATAGTATTTGGTGGTAGTAGGATGCTATTGTTGATAAACCCTGCACCTACCCAGAAGCTACTCTAGTGCTTCAGTTAAAAGTATCATTCATAGTTACTTATAGATCCAAAATTGCTCATTTTTTTAAGATTTGAGAAAAATGTTGGAGACTTTTAAAATACTTTATTATTAACAAGACATATTTCTTAGCCTTAAAACAAAGTGAATGAATACTTCATTCTGTATAATGGGCTCCAGTTTCATCCATCTCATTAGAACTGATTCAAATGAATTCTTTTTAATGGCTGAGTAATATTCCATGGTGTATATGTACCACAGCTTCCTTATCCATTCGTCTGCTGATGGACGTCTAGGTTGCTTCCATGTCCTGGCTATTATAAACAGTGCTGCGATGAACATTGGGGTGCACGTGTCTCTTTCAGATCTAGTTTCTTTGGTGTGTATGCCCAGGAGTGGGATTGCTGGGTCATATGGCAGTTCTATTTCCAGTTTTTTAAGGAATCTCCACACTGTTCTCCATAGCGGCTGTACTAGTTTACATTCCCACCAACAGTGTAAGAGGGTTCCCTTTTCTCCACACTCTCTCCAGAATTTATTGCTTGTAGACTTTTGGATAGCAGCCATCCTGACTGGCGTGTAATGGTACCTTGTTGTGGTTTTGATTTGCGTTTCTCTGATAATGAGTGATGTTGAGCATCTTTTCATGTGTTTGTTAGCCATCTGTATGTCTTCTTTGGAGAAATGTCTGTTTAGTTCTTTGGCCCATTTTTTGATTGGGTCATTTATTTTTCTGGAATTGAGCTTCAGGAGTTGCTTGTATACTTTTGAGATTAATCCTTTGTCTGTTTCTTTGTTTGCTATTATTTTCTCCCATTCTGAAGGCTGTCTTTTCACCTGGCTTATAGTTTCCTTTGTTGTGCAAAAGCTTTTAAGTTTAATTAGGTCCCATTTGTTTATTTTTGCTTTTATTTCCAATATTCTGGGAGGTGGGTCATAGAGGATCCTGCTGTGATTTATGTCGGAGAGTGTTTTGCCTATGTTCTTCTCTAGAAGTTTTATAGTTTCTGGTCTTACATTTAGATCTTTAATCTATTCTGAGTTTATTTTTGGCTGCTGTAAATTATGTTGCTATGAACATTGGTATACAAATGTTTTCTCATATATAGTGTCCCTACTATAATTCTTTTGTGTATATACCCAGAAGTGGAGTTTCTGTATCATGTGATGTAGTAATTCTATGTTTAATTTTTTGAGGAACTACCATATTGTTTTCCACAGTGGCTACTCCATTTAACATTTCCACAAACTGAACACAAGGGTTCCAGCCTCTCCACATCCCCACTAACATTTATTTTCTGTTTTCTTTCTTGATAATAGCCATCCAAATGAATGTGAAGTATTATATAATTGTAGTTTGATTTGCACTTCCCTAATGATCAATGATGTTGAACATCTCTTTATATGATTATTTACCATCTGTATATTTTGGAGAAATGGCTTAAATCCTTTGCCCATTTTAAAACTGACTTGTTTGTTTTTAGTTGTTGAGTTGTAGGACTTCTTTATATATTCTAGATACCAATATTCTATCAGATACAGAGTTTACAAATATTTTTTCCCATCCTTGGGTTGCCTTTTCAAACTGTTGATATGTCCTCTGATACACAATAGTTTTAAATTTTCACAAAGTCCAACTAATCTCCATTTTCTTTTGTTGCTTATGTTTTTGGTGTCGTACTAAGAAATCATTGCCAAATCCAATGTCATGAAGCTTTCCTTCTATATTTTCTTTGAAAAGTTTTATAATTTTAGTCCTTTTTCTTAGGTCTTTGATTTTGAGTTAATTTTTGTGTATTGTGTAAGGTAAGGTCCAGTTTCATTGTTTTGCATGTAGATACTCAGTTTTCCCATCACCACTTGTTGAAAAAAACTAACCTTTCCTCATTGAATGGTTTGGCACTCTTGTTGAAAATTATTTGACCATATATACAAGGGTTTATGTCTGTGCTCTCTACCCTGTTTTATTATATGGCTGTTTGTATGCCAATACTGCGCTGTTTTGATTACCATAGCTTTGTAGTAAGTTTTTAAATCAGGAAGTATGATAATTTCAACTTTATTTCAAGATTATTTTGGCTATTTGAGGCCCTTTGGGATACCATGTGAATTTTAGGATGGATTTATTTTTCTGAAAAAAAAAAAAAATCTTTGAGATTTTTGAAAGGAATTGTGTTGAATCTGTAGACCACTTGGGTAGTAGTCACATCTCAACTATACTATCCATTTCTATAAGTATCAGAAAGGTAAAACAAAACTCATCCATGGCTTATGGGAGTTCTATTCCTTAGTCACTCAGTGAAAGTTAATTCTGAGTACAGTTGTGTAGAAAGTAATGATGGGGATGTCCACAGTAACATAATACATCCTGGAAGGCAAAGAGCCTTGCATTATGTTATTTAAATTATCTGAAAAACTAGAATAAATCTATATAATAAAATATATCTATAATAGACGAATGGCTCTTGGCACATGAGAATTGAAGAACTGAAATAAGGCTGTATTCATTAACCTGGCCCTAAATTGAAGTTCAAGGGGATAGATTTATCATTGCTTAAGTGAGCAGAAAACATGCCAAAGGCTATCCACATATGCTATCTTTTGGCATACAACAACCCTACATAAAGTGATCAGAAAATGAGTAATCAGTCAGATAATTTACTCCCAAGAGAAGCAAAGCAATAGTAGTGATAATCAAAGGTGTCATAGAAAAAAGTGTCCTGGAGTTTCCCAAAAGAAGAAAAAGAAAAAACAAAAACCCAAAATTATGGTTAAAAGAATCATTAAATTCTTGAAAGAAGTCAGTGAAAAACAATCAATAAATGGTTACTGTATTGGCTATACTCCAATATAAAATAGAAAGTTTTAAAAAATGGATACTCAATGGAAGAAAATAAATTTAGGCACTTTTATTAGAGGGAAAAAAAGTCCTGTTAGTGTCTAGCCAAAAAATCACTTAGGTTCCCACAAAGACGCAAAGCTCAGGCTACCATGAATCTCCTAAACCTCAATATAAAATGATAAACAATGGAGCAATTTCTACAAGTATTGAAGGAAGAAAGTTTTTTACCCAATAATTTCAAACCAAAATAAGTTCTCTGTCAGTAGGGAACACAGCAGGAATGTATTTTCAGACATAAAATATTAAAAAAAAAAACCCTTCTACGAACATGTAATTTCATGAAAAAATTCTTGAAGGTTCACTCCAGCCAATTTAAAGATGAAGTAAAATTAACTCAAAATGGAAAAGTCACAGAATAAAAGTACTGGAAGAATATCTGACTTGGACCACAGTCAACTGGCTACCAACAAGAATCACCACACAGCCATGGGGGAAACATGAATTGAGTGAAATGGGCTATGTCCTCTGTGGAAGTCTTCTGGAATTCTGTAGTGAAATAGTAATAGGCTGCTTTATACAGTTCTTACTAAGAAACTTGAGTTCATACTTACATGACTGTAGAATAAACCAGAGAACGATATGGCAGAAAGAATGGCTAGAATTGAGTCTTGATTTTCTTATTTGTATCACAAGGATACTGCTTATCTCAAAGTGTTTCAAGGAAAAAAAATAGAGAAAAATAGTGCCTTGTTGAGAACCTCTCACACAATATACCAAATGAGATTGAATGTTAATCAATGGAAAAATTAAATAAGCACTTCTATAGTGTTAAATGTTGGCAACAGGCAATCGTTCAAGTACATAATGTGAAAGGACTTGCTTGTCTGAACTTCATGGGAAATAACTTGAGGCCAATTGCAGCTCATTACAGGTTAAATATTTGAAGGGGATACTTAAGAACTGATTTTATCCCAAGAAGAAAAATAAAATAAAGAATATAGGAATAGAGACGGGAAGGCCTCATTTTATTCTGAACTGGCAAAATCATATTGGAGTCCAGGATTTTGGAGCTGGCAGTACTAAGGGTTACAATGGGGTTAGCAGTAAAAATGGTCATGGAAGAACAGATATTAAAAAGAGAAGATTTAAAGTTGACCGTTGGGGGCATAGGGGCCCAGCAGTTCAGTTTAACAGTACCTTGCACCCTTCATATCTTTGGTTCAGTGACAACCAATCATGGATCATGTTTAGCACCACAGTACATATTTACATATGAAAAAATACATATTTGCATATTAAAAAACACACCTGTAAGTGAACCTGTGCATGTCAACTGTATTTTTAAATTTCCATATCTTCATACATTTTTGATGACAACATAGTCTAAGAGCAAAGGTACTATCTCCCTAAGGGACTAGACATACTCTGCACTTCTGGATGTGTATGCCAAACCCTTCACACTGGTTTGGATTCAGGCCTGACCCAGGCCCAAGGAAATGCTGGCAGGAATCTGATTTGGAAAATCAAATTACACCCCCAATGCCATCAAAACTTTTTCTATGGTATTTTTGGCCTGGTGAATAAAATAAAAAAATTTGATTTAAAAAAAAAAAATTGATTTTGCTATACAGACCTTGAACACACCAAAGTGAAGAAATTTCAAATATAATAGTATGTTGGTTAAACACTCCCTGTGTCATCTGTGGCTCCTCCAGTGGCAGCTGGCCTGTCTCTACTGGACACTCAGCAAATTCAGACTATTCCAATAGACTACAGTTCTTGCCTAAGAGATGGGCCCAGGAATTATGGAGTAAAAAATGGTTCTTTGCATCCAGTTTTTAAAGCAAAATGCAAATGTGTTTTAGTGATCTGATTTTGAGATTATCTATGCTCCTGACCCCTCCATGGATGGTTAAAATTGGGAAAATTCATAAATATGGCATGGATTTTATTTGAATTGAGTGTAGCGCTTGAATGAGTTGTCATGGTATGTGTATGCTAAGGATGGCTCAACAGGTCTTGTTTGGGAAGACTTCTTTATTTAGAGAACAGTAGATAGTATTAATTGTGCTCCTGTTAGGTGGCAAGTGTCTTGCACAAACTAGGTCATTTATCAATATCTTCTTAAAACAGTCCTTTGGTAGGGACTGGGGAGAGGGAGTTGGAGGGACCAGCAAGGTTCAAAGCTTGTGTGCAGTTACTTGGCTAGAGTCTGGCTTTGAATGAGGCTCAGGATCACTGCTTTTCTCCGGAGGAAAACAATACTGTTTCATTGGCCCTATAGCTCAGACCAAACCTTGGTCTAGCAGCTGCTGTCTTCATTCATCTTTGCTTTCCTGCTTCATGCATCCTACCCTAATTCTTCTACCCCTGATTCAGAGGAATACCTAGAGAAGGACTTGAACACAGGGCCAAGCCAGCGGGATATAATCATTTTTATTTTATCGCTTCTCTCAAAGCCTGTTGCTAGAGTTGTTTTCCATTCATTGAGGTAATGCTAGCCCTTCTAAATTAAACATGATTTTTCTTCTCAGAAAAAAAAAAAAGCTCAAAGGCAACATCAGAGTTAATTAAAGAAAGTGATGCTGTAACTGCTGACAGGAAGAACCCCATCAAAGGCAATGGTTAAGGGGGGGATCTCAGATCATCAAAGCAGAGCCATTCAGTTGCAAATTGCTCTCTATTTCAGCTTTGTAGGGTAGAGGGTGTTCTGGGATCTTGGTGGTCTGCAAACATGACTCCGCCCCTACCCCAGCTCGGAGAAAAGGAGCTAGCTTTCACCCCTCTCAGTGATTTTGAAGTCTACAGAGGTTAATTAAAGGCTGTTTCATGGTATGAGGTTTTTGTCCTAATGGTGACACATAGAACATTTATTCTCTGAGGTGGGCAGAAGTCCTTAGCTTCTTAGGTTTTCTAATTCAAATTCACCTATGTGCTATATGTGAGCTTCTGTGCTAGGTTTTGGCTGCCTTTGTTCATCTCAGATACTTCAATAGGGTCTGTGTTTGATACCCAAAGTGATTCCAAAAAATTTAAATCCTAAAAGTATATATTTTTTAATTGATGAAGACTTTGGCACGACATGAAATAAATAATGTCCTGCTTCAGGGTCTATAATACTCACTCTCAATTTCCTTCTACTCTCTCAGCATTCTTGGTTGGCTTCGTCCTCTATTTGTCAGAGCCTCCTCTTTTTGCTCAGTTGGTGACAAGAGTTAGGTCTGTTTCTTCCCTTCCAGTGTAGGTTCTTTTACAGGTAGTACTCATACACTTAGGATTCTACTTTTTTCTCCCAACTTTCTTGCAATATAATTAACATACAATATTGTATTTGTTTAAGGTGTAAAACATAATCATTTGACATATGTATATATTGCAAAATGATCACCACAGTAAGTCAACACCCATTTAACTCACAGTTATATTTTTTCTTGTGGTGAGAAATTTTAAGATCTGCTATCTTAGTAACTTTCAAATATAAAATAGCAGTATTGCCAACTAAATACATCCCCAGAACTTACGTATTTTAAAGCGGAAAATCTGTGCCTTTAACCACCTTCATCAATTTTCCCCACCCACCACCCCCACCTTTGGCAACCACCAATCTGTTCTTTATATCTCTGAATTTGGATTTTGTAGATTCTGTGTGTGAATGACACCATAGATTATTTGTCTTTTTCTGTCCAACATACTTCACTTAGCATAATGACCTCAAAATTCATCTATGTTATCACAAATGGCAGGGTTTCCTTCCTTTTTATGACTGATACAAATATATACACACATGCTCACACACACACACACATATATATGCCACAATTTCTTTATTCCTCCCATCAATGTACACTTTATGTTGTTCCATATCTTGGCTATTGTAAATACTACTGAAATAAACATGTTCAATTCAGTTCAGTTGCTCAGTCACTCAGTCATGTCTGACACTTTGTGACCCCATGAACTGCAGCACGCCAGGCTTCCCTGTCCATCACCAACTCCCAGAGCTTGGTCAAACTCTCCCTTGCAGTCCTAGGGACTCTCAAGAGCCTTCTCTAACACCACAGTTCAAAAGCATCAATTCTTCTGCACTCAGCTTTCTTTATAGTCCAACACTCACATCCATACATGACTACTGGAAAAACCATAGCTTTGACTAGACAGACCTTTGTTGGCAAATAAATAAACATGGGAGAGTGGCAAATATTGCTTCGAGATAATGATTTAATTTCCTTTGGATATATACTGGGCTCTGTTTCTATTGTTAGAAAAAGCCCTGATGCTGGGAAAGATTGAAGGCAGGAGGAGAAGGGGACGATAGAGGATGAAATGGTTGGATGGCATCACTGACTCAATGGACATGAGTTTGAGCAAACTCCAGGAGATAGTAAAGGATAGGGAGGCCTGGCCTGCTGCAGTCCATGGGGTTGCAAAGAGTCGGACATGACTGGGCAACTGAACAACAACAACAACTTCTATTGTTTATCTGACGTTTCTCCCATGAGGTGACTCATGATGTCTACAGACTTTTTTAGGTCTGTTTCCTTTTGGCTTCTCAGTAGCAGTTCATGCTGTGAACACATGCTCCCTCATCTGTTAAGTCTCTGGCCCTGTGCTCAGTACTCCTTTACCTTTCCTACTGGTCAAACTCTCTCAAGTATCTTTTAACTATCCTTTTCTAATTACTTTTTCTTTGCTTGCTTTTATTATTCAAACTTTTTGTTTGAGTCATGATCAAAATAATGTCCATATGTTATAATGGTTTGATATGTCTTTTAAATGTTTTTAAATCCAGGGATTCATGAACTTTTTCTGTAAAAGGCCAGATAGTAGATATTTTAGTCTTCGGGGGCCTGTGATCTATATGACAACTACTCAACTCTTGTACTGTAGGACGAAATCACAATTCATAAGTAAGTGGACATGATAGTGTTTTAATAAAGTTTTATTTACAAGGCAGTGTGATGACCAGATTGGGCCTATACACTGTAGTTGGCTGACCCTTATTTAAATCTGTTGGTGCTCCTTTTATCCTGTTTATCTATGCAGTTAATTTGTTGATAGAACTATATAATTTGTTCTGTGGAACAAATCTGGATGATCCTCTGTCTCTTGTGTTTCTTGGAAATTTGTACTTAGACTTAGAGGTTTGATCAGACTCAGTTTTGATTTTTTGACAAGACTAATTAAAAAGTGGTAATATATATTTTTGTCAATTGGCATATAGCATGAAATTGACCCTCTTTTTATGATGTTAACAGCTATTAGCAGCCTTTACCTAAATCTATCATTTCATTAGGATTTTGTTTTTATAATTATGTAATTCTTCTTAATTTACTAGCTAGAACATTTCTATGAAAGAAACTTCCCTCACCAACTCTTTTCTTACCTAAAGATATATTTTGTAAAGGAAAGACAGAATAAATGTTTGGGCATTTCCCTTTATTTACCAGTTTTCAAAATAATAAGTTAGTACCTATAAATTTCCAAAATTGGCCAGTGAGATAATTTTTCTTCAGTATACTTTGACTAAAATACTTATGAATATCTGAAGTGTTTCAGTGCCTTTTATTACTATCCTTTTAATGCTCAAATTGTACCATTTTTGGACAGAGGGAATTTTTTCAAGATGACTTCTCAATCTTTTAGGAAAGCCCTCAATTGTTAAAATAGTCTTTGGTCTCAAATATGAACAGATGTTCAGCACATCTTCTCCATTTCTTTCCCTAGACCTAGAATCAAGGATTCCTGGTTCCTTTTAGTAGAAGTAGGATTTAGAGACGATAATCTGGCCCTAAAGGTGCTCATTGCCATTGGGTTGATTTTTATTTCTAAGACTTTTTTTTTTTTTAAGTTGAGAAATATTTTAAAGTCAAAATCATTCTGGGCTCATGGTAATATTTCCATTCAAATTCAAGACCACAGGATTTTTATAACACTGTGTTTATTTTGAATCTGTTCAAATTAATTTGCTTTTAAAGTCACCAAACATACGTTCTTTTTGTGTTATCCCACTGTAGTGGCATGCCACCATATTTTTGTGTTCCTTTGTTTTATTCTTTTTATCTTTAGAAAATTTTAACTTTAATTTTGTTATATAATTACATAAAATTTTTATAGAATTCCAAAATCAAAGCTACAGATCCAAGAAATATAGTTTCTCTCACCCCTGCCTTTCTGTTTCTTTATTCAGTCTATAGGTAACCAGTAATTTTTGTTTATTTATCTTTCCATTAAAAATAAAAGCAAATAGTTATGCATCTGTATCACACCCCCTTTTCGGTAAATGGTAGCATGCTATAAATAATTTTCTCCACAGTGCCTTTTTCAGACAGTAATATATCCTGGAGATCAGTCCATATCAGTATATGGAAATATCCTCAATTCTTTTATTGGGCTTCATGGTTCTTCATTGTGCGGATGCACCATAGTTGATTCATTCGCTTTCCTGTTAATGGACATTTGGGTAATTTCTACTTTTTTGTTGATCAGATATTTCTGCAGCTAACTTATGCAGTTTTTTCCTTCTTTTTTTGTTTTTCTAGTATATTATCTAGATAGACTCCTGGAAGTCATATTACCAACAGGAATGGTGAAAGAGAATGAAATTTTGCTAGGTATTGCCAGAGTACTCTCCACATTGGTTTTTTATGGTTTGATATTTCTACGAAAAATTTATAAGGATGTGTATTTCCCATAGACTTTTCAAGAGTATGTTATCAATTTTTTTTTTAAATTCTGTCAGTCTGATTGAAAAATATATGTGTAGTTTTAATTTTCATGTCTCTTATTATAGGTAAGGTTGAACATCTTTTCATATGCTTTGTTGTTGTTCAGTCACACAGTCTTGCCCTACTCTTTTTGACCCCATGGACTGAAGCACGCCAGGCTTCCCTGTCCTTCACCATCTCCCAGAGTTTGCTCAAACCCATGTCCATTGAGTTGGTGATGCCATCTAATCAGCTCATCTTCTGTCATCCCCTTCTCCTCCTGCCTTCAGTCTTTCCCAGCAGAGTCTTTTCCAATGAGTCTGTTCTTTGCATCAGGTGGCCAAAGTATTGGAGCTTCAGCTTCAGCGTCAGTCTTTCCAGTGAATATTTAGGGTTGATTTCCTTTAGGATTGACTGGTTTGACCTCCTTGCTGTCCAAGGGACTCTCAAGAGTCTTCTCCAACACCACAGTTTGAAGGCATCAGTTCTTCAGTGCGCAGCCTTTTTTATCATGCAGCTCTCATATGCTTAAGGAACATTTTTTCCCTTGAACTTACTCTTTGAGTCCTCTGTCATTTTTCTTTGACATCTTTTCTTGGTCTTTTCCCTATATTTTTATGTCTTTATATATTAGAAATAGTAACCATTTGTGATAAAATTCAAGACCTTTTTTCATTTTGGCATTCAATCTGGAAATTTCTTATGGTTGTTTTTGCTCTTGAGTTTATTTTCACTTTAATGTTAAGTATATAAATCCCTTTCCTTATTGCATTTGGATTTTAAGTCATAGTTACAAAAGGTTTTCCTAACCCTAGATTAAGGAAGAATTCACCCATTTTGAAGTACCTATAAATTTAATTTAATTTTTCACATTTAAATACCTGATCCACTTGGAATATATATTTGAGCATGATATGAAGAATAGATTCAATCTTAATGTGGTTATCCAGTTATCTTAGTAGCATTTATTGATTTTTACCCTACTGATTTGAGATACTGCTTTTCTTTTATACTAAATTTCCATATAGAATTAGAGTTATTTCTGGATTTTCTATTTTTCATTTGTCTGTGTATTAATTTACTACATCAAAGCCATACTTTTAAAATTATATATAAAATTTAAAAAAAAATAAAATAAAATTATATATAAAATTTTTGTTCAGTTCGGTCACTCATTCGTGTATGACTCTTTGCGACCCCATGGACCGCAGCACACCAGGCTTCCCTGTCCAACACCAACTCCCGGAGCATACTCAAACTCATGTCCATCGAGTCAGTGATGAAATCCAAACATCTCATCCTCTGTCAGTCCCTTCTCCTCCTGCCTTCAATCTTTCCCAACATCAGGGTCTTCTCTAGTGACTCAGTTCCTTGCATCAGGTGGTCAAGGTATTGGAGTTCCAGCTTTAGCATCAGTCCTTCCAATGAACATTCAGTACTGATTTCCTTTAGGATGGAATACTTGGATCTCCTTGCAGTCCACAGGACTCCTAGAGTCTTCTCCAATACCACAGTTTAAAAGCATTAATTTTTTGGCACTCAGATTTCTTTATAGTCCAACTCTCACATCCATACATGACTACTGGAAAAACCATAGCTTTGACTAGAAGGACCTTTGTTGGCAAAGTTATGTCTATGCTTTTTAATGTGCTGTCTAGGTTGAACATAGCTTTCCTTCCAAGGAGCAAGCAAGTGTCTTTTAAATTCATGGCTGCAGTCGCCGTCTGCAGTGATTTTGGAGCCCCCCGAAATAAAGTCTCTCACTGTTTTGATTGTTTCCGCATCTATTTGCCAAAAAGTGATGGGACCGGATGTCATGATCTTAGTTTTCTGAATGTTGAGTTTTAGGCCAACTTTTTCACTCTTCTCTTTCACTTTCCTCAAGAGCCTCTTTAGTTCTTCTTTGCTTTCTGCCATAGGGTGGTATCATCTGCATATCTGAGGTTATTGATATTTCTCCTGGCAATCTTGAATCCAGCTTATGCTTCATCCAGCCCAGCATTTCGCATGATGTACTCTGTTAAATAAGCAGGGTGACAATATACAGCCTTAAGGTACTTCTGTCTAGATTTGGAACCAGTCTTGTTCCATGTCCAGTTCTAACTGTTGCTTCCTGATCTGCATACAGATTTCTCAAGAGGCAGGTCAGGTGGTCTGGTATTCCCATCTCTTCAAGAATTTTCCACAGTTGTTTGTGATCCACGCAGTCAAAGGCTATGGCATAGTAAAAAAAAGCAGAAGTAGATGATTTTCTGGAACTTTCTCTTTTTTTCGAGGATCCAACGGATGTTGGAAATTTGATCTCTGGTTCCTCTGCCTTTTCTAAATCCAGCTTGAACATCTGGAAGTTCGCAGTTCATGTACTGTTGAAGCCTGGCTTGGATAATTTTGAGCATTACTTTGCTAGTGTGTGATGTGAGTGCAATTGTGCAATAGTTTGAGCAGTCTTTGACATTGCCTTTCTTATGATTTGAATGAAAATGGAACTTTTCCAGTCCAGTGGCCACAGCTGAGTTTTTCAAATTTGCTGGCATACTGAGTGCAGCACTTTAACAACATCATCTTTTAGGATTTGAAATAGCTCAACTGGAATTTGAAATAGCCCACTTCATGGCAAATAGATGGGGAAACACTGGGAATAGTGACAGACTTTATTTTTGGGGGCTCCAAAATCACTGCAGATGGTGAGTGCAGCCATGAAATTAAAATACGCTTGCTCCTGGGAAGAAAAGTTATGACCAACCTAGATAGCATATTAAAAAGCAGAGACATGACTTTGCCAACAAAGGTCCATCTAGTCAAAGCTATGGTTTTTCCAGTAGTCTTGTATGGATGTGAGAGTTGGACTATAAAGAGGCTGAGAGTCAAAGAATTGATGCTTTTGCACTGTGGTGTTGGAGAAGACTCTTGAAAGTTCCTTGGATGGCAAGTAGATCCAACCAGTCCATTGTAAAGAAAGTCAGTCCTGAATATTCATTGGAAGGACTGATGCTAAAGTTGAAACTCCAATACTTTGGCCACCTAATGGGAAGAACTGACACATTGGAAAAGACCTGGATACTGGGAAAGATTGAGGGCAGGAGGAGAAGGGGATGACAGAGGATGAAATGGTTGGATGGCAATCACCGACTCATTGCACTTGAGTTTGAGTAAACTCCGGGAGTTGGTGATGGGCAGGAAAACCTGGCATGCTGCAGTCCATGGGTTTGCAAAGATTCAGACATGACTGAATGAGAGAACCAAACTGAACTGAACTGAACTGAATCCCTATAGTGAAAAGGACATCTTTTTTGGGTGTTAGTTCTAGTGGGTCTGGTAGGTCTTCGTAGAACTGTTCAACTTCAGCTTCTTCAGCATTACTGGTCGGGGCATAGACTTGGATTACTGTGATAGTGAATAGTTTGCCTTGGAAACAAACAGAGATCATTCTGTCATTTTTGAGATTGCATCCAAGTACTATATTTCGAACTCTTGTTGACTATGATAGCTACTCCATGTCTTCTAAGGGATTCCTGCCCACAGTAGTACATATAATGGTCACCTGAGTTAAATTCACCCATTCCAGTCCATTCTAGTTCACTGAGTCCTAAAATGTCAATGTTCACTCTTGCCATCTCCTGTTTGATCACTTCCAATTTGCCTTGACTCATGGATCTAACATTCCAGGTTCCTATGCAGTATTGCTCTTTACAGCATTGGACTTTACTTCCATCACCAGTCACATCCACAGCTGGGTGTTGTTTTTGCTTTGGCTCTGTCTCTTCATTCTTTCTGGAGTCATTTGTCCACCTATCTACAGTAGCATGTTGGGCACCTAGCAACCTAGGGTGTTCATCTTTCAGTGTCCTATCTTTTTGCCTTTTTATACTGTTCATGGGGTTCTCAAGGGAAGAATACTCAAGTGGTTTGCCGTTCCCTTCTCCAGTGGATCACGTTTTGTCAGAACTCTCCACTATGACCTGTCGGCCTTGAGTCACGCTACACGGCATGGCTCATAGTTTCATTGAGTTAGACAACGCTGTGGTCCCCTCTGATGAATAAGGATAAGAGGCTTATGGAAGCTTCCTGATGGGAGAGACTGACTGAGGGGGAAACTGGGTTTCCCCTGGGTTTGTTCTGATGGGGTGGGGGGCATGCACAGTAAATTGTTAATCCAGTTTTCTGTTGATGGGTGGGTCTGTGTTCCCTCCCTATTGTTTGACCTGAGTCCAATCTATTGTAAGCAATGAAGATAGTGGCAAAAATAAAATTTTTGTAATTAATTTTAATACCTATAACTAGTCACATCTTCCTCAGCCCCTACTCTTCTTTTTCAAGATTTTTATGGCTATTCTTAATTGCTTGTTCTCCCAAATAAATGTTATAACTAACTTGCCTAAGCTCCAGAAAACAATATGATGAAATTTTTGCTAATCCATTGAATTTATTAACTTAAGAATAATCTCTATAATATTAATTGCTTTTATCTAATAATATGGTATGTCTTAACAATTGTTATGGTTGAATACTTTAGATTTTGTCTTTTTATCTTCAGATTATTCTTTGGCCATCTTACCTTCCCACTTTACCTACTTGGAATTAAGGACTTGAGGATCTTGTTGAATCACATTTATTTCCTCTAAACTGGGGATATCACATATATGTTACCAGTCTGGTCCCTCCTTCAAGTGCCAAACCCAAAGATACACATATTCTACCTTTCTATGTGGACTATTCTTAAAGACTGATATTAATTAGACTATGTCTTCATTGCCCATGGGCTCCTGTGTCCTGTTGTTCAGGGCACAATTACTGGAAATCTAGTGGTCAGAAAACGTGCAGTAGCATCTTCTGTTTAATCATCTTTTGCATGCAGTAGGCATAAGCTCATCCATCTTGGGAAATATTTGGAGTTAGATTATTTCTAGAGTGTATTAGTTGGTAGGACTTCACTTTCAGCTGCCAATCATGTTTAAGAAAACTAAAATCAGAAAGGCTGAACTTGCAAAAACTGTCTTAAAATGACAGGCATCAGTCATTTTCCCCCCAAATTTTATGTAATCCTCTAAAACTGACAGTGGCACAGAAAAAGGAATCGGCAAACACAGACATTCCTTTGCTGTGAATCAGAACATCTAAAGTGCCATCTCTTCCTTGCTCCCTGCAGTGAAATCAGAACTTTAAATGGAACCTTAATAATGAAACCGTCTCTAGATTTGTTGAATTTCTTCAATAAGTTCCTTAACCTGTTTCTGTATGTTTCAGGTATGTTTCTGTTTTTCCAAAATAAAAGAGTCTAATTCTAAGTGTTTGATGTGAAGTTACTTGAAGTGTTGAAATAAACAGTGAAGTTAGTTAGAAACTAACTCAATCAGCTGTAATTACAAGGGGAAAATGATATAAATACTCACCAGACAATATCTTAAAAGTTAGCTTTCAAAAATTTGTAGAATAAAATTGACCTAGTATAAGGAAATAGCTCCCAAAACCAGGAAAAATTTAAATGAGAACACAAGGTCAAGATTGCTGGGCCTAGGGTGTTAGAATCCAGAAATAGAGATTAGTGAATTTTGGATATTTACTACTGATGAGTTTAATATTCATTTCTAAGATTCCTAGTGTCCAAGTTAAAAAGAGAAACATAGTAATCAACTTAATTGTCTCTGTAGGAGATACTGAATGGCAGGTTTAAAGTGTCATCAAAATATTTCCTGAATATACTAACGAGTTTTTTGCTCCTTCTTGTGGTAACCCTTAACATCAGTCAAAGACATGATACTAAAGTGTAAAGTACTATTCAGAAAGAGATGCTGAGACAGTGTAGTCCAAAACTTATGGTCTAACTGAGCCCATAGCCTTGATGACCACTGTGAAAGATCTTAGTTCATCTGAGAATGATTGTTGTTATATTATCCAAAATTATAAAATCAGAATGATATATATATATATAAACAGAACTGTTTTCAGAAGTGCCTATGGAATCTTATGCTTCATTGTTTTTAGAAAACCAACATTCTTAAAGCTTATTTTCCACTTCTTTGGCACATCAGTGATTACCTGAGAGCCCTATGGAATGCCTTTCTCTAAACGTCTAATTGTTGGTATCACATGGGTGGGGCCCAATGTCCGTAATGGTGAAACCTAAAGAAATTATAAACCCAGGTGTTGCTAGAACATGAAGAAACTGTGTTGTGATAACTTCTATTCTATGTGCCTCATAGAGATGGGGAGAGGAGTCTTAAGAATTGCCAGCTCTTGGGGAACATTGCTATCTAAATCAGTCTCTTCTTGGAAGTTGTAAATTGGAAAAAAAAAATTTTTTTTTGTTTAAAAATTGCTGTGCAAAGCCTCCCAATCTTAAATTTATTGGCCTCATTAGTAATTAGTAAAGGTTTTATGAGCAAAGCAATGGCACATAAACATTCAGCTTATGCTCTATGCTGCTTCCACATCATAGTACTTGCTGTGATTTATGAGATGAAATGGAAATGGAAAAAATGTGGGCATTGGCATATGTCTCCAATGAAAGAAAACAATTGAGATCCTTTCCTAGAGTTGCAATGAACCTCTCAGTAATGAACGGAAAAGGGCTCAAAGGACACCTGTTATTAATGCACTTAATCAACCTTTGTTTGCTGGAAACCAGAGTACAGGCTGCATTCAGATGGTACAGGTGTACTTCCTCTTCTGATTTTTGAATTAACACAACATCTCATAGATAGGCCAAGGGAGACCTGGGAGCTGACTTTAGATCTCCACTGAGGATGACTCAGAAGCTCAGAATCCCCTTTCTCCCATGCTCTCTGCTGTTCAGTTTACTTTCTCTGCTTTTCATTTTAGAAGTAAAAAACAGGGAGAGGATCAAATATATGAAGTTACATAAATAAGCTATAGTTATTTATCTTTGCTTTTCTACTATTTTCATAGCATCCTTTATTACTTGATTGAAACCTAACTGGTTTTTCACATTGCTACTCTTTTCCCAAATAGGGAAAAAGAGAGTTGCTTTTGAAATCAGATGGACATGTGTTTGAATCTCACATATGTTGTGACTTGGTTATCTGAGCAAGCTACACAATTTCTCTGAGCCGTGTCTCCTCTTTAAGACATGGGGACAGTGTTTCTTAACACACAGAGTTGCTATAGAGTTTAAATGAAACAAATATCACAAAGCATATTAGCCAGTGCTTGGCACACAGTAGGGCCAGTGCAAGTCAAAGTCTGTATTCTGACCATTCCCACAGTTGTAGTTGGATGCCAGGTCCAGGCTATTTTAAAGTCAAGGCCACTCTGCAGATGAGTGGGGAAGCAGATGGAAGCTTCTGGGAAGTGATGGATTACCCTCAGATTTTGCATTCTTGGCTCTTCTTTGCAAGGCTTCACATGGAGAAAGCGCGATCCCTGCAGCCCTGGGACTGAGAGGACTGAGAGATTCCTAGAGCCATTGGGTCACTCGAGGCTCTCTGGAAAATGGGGTTCATCCCCTTCAGAGACAGAAGGGATTAGAATTAGACAAATATGGAATGTTGGCAGAGATGTCAGGGCATGGAGGACTGGCAGCTCAGGCCAGGGCTCCCGAGCAGATGGGATTCCTGGGGCTCCTAGGGTTCAGATAGCGTCCTCAGAATATGGCCAAGTTTCCCATACGCAATCAGCCTGGAGCCCCACTCATATTCATCAAACTCACCAAAGACCAACACGTGAACCAGGTGCCAAAGGATTTGTTTTGTGAAGGATGTTCCCTTCACCTAGATCACACCCTTCTAAGTATCAGGAAACCCTGTGGGAATTTAGGGATTATCATTGCAACCCTCACAACCATTTATTGAGTGTCCAATGCGTCCTGAGTATAAACATTCTTTGAACCTTAGATGGAGTTTCCCTCAGAGCATGGCTTGAGACCTCAGCTTGAAAGCAGTTAGTTTATTTTGGAATGTGATGCCAGGGAATAGGATTGGGGTGTGGGGGCTGGGAAGCATAAAATAGGGAAGAAGGAAAGGTGATTCAAGGGTCTGTTATCAGACTGGTCACTGCCAAGGGCAACAGGGGCTCAGTCCCTCCAGCGGGCTTCTGTGTAGAATGTGCTTCAAAATTGTCTGCTCAAAACATAGAAATATTCATTTCTTGATCTCTGTCTATCATTGGCTGTGCCTAGGGTATATTGTTAGCTCCTTCCAGCTTCTAGGTTTGTGCCTATGCCAGAATGGTTGAGGGGGCTCCTGCAGGCATCCCACAGGGAGAGGATCAGGAGCCCCAGGGAAGAAGGCAGGAGATGCTGCTTGGTACAGCTGGGCCAACGGCCTCTGAAGCTGCCCCTCTGCAGCAATGGCCAGACCAAAAAAGTGAGCTAAGAAGATGTAGGACTGGACATATGAGATGTCTAACGTAATCTTTACTCCTTATAGCAAGTTCACAGGTCCGTAATGCTAGTGTCACTTCACTGATAGAGTAATCAGAGCTTGGTGAAGGGAAATAACTGGCTCACGGTTACACAGCTCTTAATGGCAGGACCGAATTTAAATGCAGGCTCATTCTAACGTTCAAGCATGTGCCAGACTTCTCTGCTATGATGCTAGATGCTTCCATTTGTCCCTCCAAATTCTCCTTCCAGCCTTGTCTGCCCTAGGAAGAATATCAAAGAGCTCTCTTTCCCACTGGCTTCTGGTTGGGGTAGTATAATGGGGAGCGCCAGCAAGTGACAAGAGAGAGGGAGAGAGTATGAGCAGTGAAGTTATTTCTTTGGTTCCCTCTCTGCAAAGTTGCCCAGGATTAGCTGTGCCCCTGGATGGAATATCATGGCTCTTCCCAGGATGTATGTCCATACTTTCCTTTCCTCTTTATTCTCCCAACGTCCCCTTTCTTTGCTCTTTCAATCCTTGAGGCGCAGTGTTGTAGTTGCTTGTGATTTCCTTATACTCTTCCCACACCTCTTTGAATTGTCCTACTTTGATTGTACTGTGCCCTGCTGGGGGTACCCTGATTGATACAGTCACCTTGCAGGCGTGGCTGGAAAATGCAGTCATAGCACAGATGTGATCTGCCTAGGTCTTCTTCTCTGTCACTTAGCCACCATCAATCTCTTTAGTGACTAAAGATGGTTCCTAGCCTAGGACAATTCTCTGTCCACAAGTAAGTGCTCACAAACATCAATACATTATTGCTCATTCCTTCTCTAAGCTCCATGCCAGCAGTTTCTTTTACCATGCACAATTCCTCTTGGATGGATTAATAATTTAACGATGATAGCTTAACCTTTGGTTGTGCTTTGCTTTGAAGTTCAGGCTAATTTTGCTCTTCTCTGGTTGGGGCCACATCTGTCCTTTGAGATGTTCCTGCACATGGCTAATCTCTGTAGTTCCGGACAGATTATGCTCATTTTCCTCCTGGGGATCAGAGTATTTCCAAGTATTTTGGAGACAGAGAAGAGCTATGAGTTCAGTTCATCAGGTGGTAAACCTGTTGGACTGATACACCGTCTGCCTTTTTGAAGCCTGGGATTGTCTTTCCTTTGAAGGGAGCTGGAACTCAGCTGAAAAGAAGAGGAGGAGGAAGAGAAGGAGAGGTCTACCTCTGCCCTCTCTCTGCAAACTCTAGCTCCACTTTTATGCCTCGCAGTACCTCTAGGTGTTTGACAGTTTGCTGAATTCATTTTGAATAAAAAAAAAAAAGACTAGCTCTGGGTTTGAACAAACATGTTTTTATTCAAGGTTTAAGGCATTTCTTTTATGGTTCCCCTGTGGTGCCTCTGATTGTTTCCCTTTTCTCAGAACATGAATGATTGTTTATTAAACATAATAATAATAATAAAGTAGAGGTAGGGTCCCTTAGCTGGCATTAGTTCAGATTCCAATTTCATCTTTCCCCAGTCTCACTTCATTACAACTCTATTCAGTTGCGTATTTCATAACCAGCATGTGTCATGGTGAATGAAGTCAAGCTTCAGAATAGCATGTCAGTAAGATGATTGTTCATGGAACACACAGTACCTCTGGTCTATAATTAAAAAAAACAAAACAACCTGTTTCCAAAAAAAAAAAAAAAAACTTCTTTCATTGCACAGAACTCAGTAGCTTTGAAATGGCAGAGTCTGCCTTCCTGAGCCAAGAGACCTGTCCCTGTGAATGTCAGGATAGGAGGAGATGCTTTGTGATCTTTCAGAGAGGTAAGCAAGGCTCTTCTGAACCACTCAAAGAAATGTAGGAGGGGCATGAACCTTCAGTCCTTAAACTTCCAGGAACAGTGTGCTTAGGATGACAGACTCTGCCTCTTGTTAGTAATGTGGCCTCAGCTCATTCAGCTATGAAGTGAGAGAGATAATAAGTGATATCTGAGGCTGTTAATCACATTACAAAACATGAGGTACTACACGTGACTGCCCAGCACATAGTCAGACTGCCCAGCACATAGTCAGTGCACAATATTTGGGAACTGCATCTGTTATTGTGCAAGATTCCATTACAAATAACCTTATCAATTGTCAGAAATAATGATTGTTTCAACAGACCTTGGGTTATGATTGAAGGAGAAAACAAAGATGACACTTTTCAGAGTGTGAGTCTAAGTGAACACATAGACTCAAAAGTATAAGGAAATAGCATAGAAATGCTCTTTGGTTATAAGAAGAAAAAAGGACACTGATGGGTTTGGGTTGGAAGGCAACTCCCCAAGAACCTG
Organism: Odocoileus virginianus; assembly: GCF_023699985.2. Lineage (NCBI taxonomy): Eukaryota > Metazoa > Chordata > Mammalia > Artiodactyla > Cervidae > Odocoileus > Odocoileus virginianus. The sequence continues at coordinate 72,907,141 of NC_069680.1, forward strand.
CTTGAGTTACATTAAAAAAGTGGGTGCCTCACAAAAGAGGAATGCGAATGGCAAATAAGCATATAAGAAAATGATCTACATCACATGTCATCTGAAAAACGTGAATTAAAACAATAATGAAATGCCACCACACCTATTAAAATGGCCAAAATCCAGAATACCAACAACATCAAATGATGTGAGGATGTAGAAAAAAGGAAACTCTGGTTTAGGGCAATGTAAATTGGGTACTGCCAGTCTGGAAGGCAGTGTGCTGGTTTCTTATAGAACTAAACCTACTCTTACCATACTGCCTAGCAGTCATGCTTGATATTTACCCCCCCAAAGTTGAAAGCTTATGTCCACATAAAACCCTGCATGCAGATGATTTATAGCAGCTTTATTCATACTTACCAAAACTTGGAAGTGACCAAGATATCCTTCAGTAGATGAATGGTTAAACTGTGTATATCCAGACAATGGAATATTATTCAATACTAAAAAGAAATGAGCTATCAAGCTATGAAAATACATGAAGAAACTTAAATTCATATTACTAAGTGAAAGAAGATGATCTGAAAAAAACTATTTTCTATGTGATTCCAACTATATGATACTCTAAGCAAGGCAAAACTTTGGAGAGAGTAAAGTGATGAGTAGCTGCCAGGAAATGCAAGCAGAGGAGGAGTGAATAGGGCAGTGAGACTATTCTCTAAGTTATATAATGATGGACACATGTCATATTCATCTGTCAAAACCCACTGGACACGCAGCACCAAGAGAGAACACTGCTGTAAAGTAGGGGCTTTGGATGGTTATTATGGATGAGAGCTGGTTCCAGGGTTGTAACAAATATACCACTCTGGTGGGGAATGTTGATGATGAGGAAGACTGTGCATGTGTGTGTCAGTGAGGAGGGGTGGTGGGAGCAGCGGAGGGAGCACATGGGAAATCTCTTTATCTTCCTCTCAGTTTTGCTGTGAACCTAAAACAGCTCTAAAACATTTGTCCTGTTTAAAAAAAAAAAAAAAAACAAAGGTGGTTTCCAGATTGGTATGCATAAGACAAGCATAGAATTTAAGAAGACACAAGAGTCTGGAGCTGAGAATGTGAGGCTGGGGTGCAGTGGGTGAGGCAGGATGTGGACCCAAGGATAAAAGAAGTCAGAAACTTGGGAGAATGGTAATGTCCAGGGGGCTTTTAAAGCTTTTTGCTGTAGGGTCGGTGATGTAAACCATCTCTTCTCTCTCCTCCAGGACAGCCTCAGGCATGTTCATCTAGTTTACAAATTCTTTTGTGTGTGTATCTTTTTAGAGAAGCTCAAAAGTTGCTGAGTTCTACCAGTGGGTCATTGCTGGTGAAAACTGGGATAGTTTTATGAGACACAGGAAATAGGGAAGGAGGAGGCAGCTGGCATCTTGGTTATAGTAATCAGTTCAGTTCAGTTCAGTCGCTCAGTCGTGTCCGACTCTTTGTGAACCCATGAATCGCAGCACGCCAGGCCTCCCTGTCCATCACCAACTCCCAGAGTTTACTCAAACTCATGCCCATCGAGTCAGTGATGCCATCCAGCGATCTCATCCTCTGTCGTCCCCTTCTCCTCCTGCCCCCAACCCCTCCCAGCATCAGGGTCTTTTCCAATGAGTCAACTCATCGCATGAGGTGGCCATAGTATTGGAGTTTCAACTTCAACATCAGTCCTTCCAATGAACACCCAGGACTGATCTCCTTTAGGATGGACTGGTTGGATCTCCTTGCAGTCCAAGGGACTCTCAAGAGTCTTCTCCAACACCACAGTTCAAAAACATCAAATTTTCGGTGCTCAGCTTTCTTCACAGTCCAACTCTCACATCCATACATGACCACTTGAAAAACCATAGCCTTGACTAGACGGACCTTTGTTGGCAAAGTAATGTCTCTGCTTTTTAATATGCTGTCTAGGTTGGTCATAACTTTCCTTTCAAGGAGTAAGTGTCTTAATTTCATGGCTGCAATCACCATCTGCAGTGATTTTGGAGCCCCCCAAAATAAAGTCAGCCACTGTTTCCACTGTTTCCCCATCTATTTCCCATGAAGTGATGGGACCAGATGCCATGATCTTAGTTTTCTGAATGTTGAGCTTTAAGCCAACTTTTTCACTCTCCTCTTTCACTTTCATCAAGACGCTTTTTAGTTCCTCTTCACTCTCTGCCATAGGGTGGTATCATCTGCATATCTGAGGTTATTGATATTTCTCCTTGCAATCTTAATTCCAGCTTGTGCTTCTTCCAGCCCAGCGTTTCTCATGATGTACTCTGCATATAAGCTAAATAAGCAGGGTGACAATATACAGCCTTGACATACTCCTTTTCCTATTTGGAACCAGTCTGTCGTTCCATGTCCAGTTCTAACTGTTGCTTCCTTGACCTTCATATAGGTTTCTCAAGAGGCAGGTCAGGTGGTCTGGTATTCCCATCTCTTTCAGAATTTTCCACAGTTTATTGTGATCCACACAGTCAATACGCCATAAATATCCTCTGAGGGTGCCCAGACTTGGCCAGCCAGGTGAGCATTGACACGGGGACCTGTTGGCCTCCTGAGGATTAGTTATCAGCCAACCTCACATGGTTCTAGTGAGGAGCTGGTGAAGTCTAGTTTTCAGTAAAGCAAGTGCACCTCTCCCCCATCAACCATCTACACATAGTGGCCATATTTAAAAATGAGGTCATCTATAGAATTTGTCTGACACCCCACTCCAGTACTCTTGCCTGGAAAATCCCATGGACGGAGGAGCCTGGTAGGCTGCAGTCCATGGGGTCACTGGGAGTCGGACACGACTGAGCGACTTCATTTTCACTTTTCACTTTCATGCATCAGAGAAGGAAATGGCAACCCACTCCAGTGTTCTTGCCTGGAGAATCCCAGGGACAGGGGGGCCTGGTGAACTGCCATCTATGGGGTCACACAGAGTCGGACACAACCGAAGCGACTTAGCAGCAGCAGCATAGAATTTGTCTTCTTGGGAATTTTCATTGAGGCTCATACTCTGGTTAATTTAGAATCAAGAAACTTATTCAAGGAGGAGCTAAAATCAAGAAGATGAATATAACAGTTGTCTGCGTAAAATGGCAATTTGTTGGTCCTAGCTAGCCATGTTGAAGTCAGCTAACTCTACCCAGTTATGCCCAGATGACCCATGGGTTTCTGCCTTTCTGAAGCTTTATTGTTGGATTTTTCTTTGAATCTAGCTCAGCAAACCAGCAAGAGCCTCGATAATCCATTTTGCTAAAGTCGGTGTGAGTTGGTCTCTTTCATAGACAGTCTGAGTGGAAAACCAGCAAAGGTGGCTGTATTAGTCAGGATTCTCCAGAGAGATAAAGCCAATAGGAGATACATTTCCATAAATTTATTATAACAGATTGGCTCACATGTTTATGGAGGCTGAGAAGTCCCATGATATGCCATCTGAAAGCTGGAGAACCAGGAAGGCTGGTTGTAGGTTAAGTCTTGAGAGCCAGAAGGCTGATGGTGTAGATTCCAGCAGGTATCTGAAGGCTGGAGAACCAAAAGAGTCAAGGGCAGGAGAAAATTGATATCCCAGCTCCAGTAGTTAGGCAGAAAGAGAATCCAATTTTCTTCAGCTCTTTTCATTCTATTCAGGCCCTCAACAGGTTAGGTGATACCCCCTGAGACTGGGGAAGGGCATATGCTTTACTCAGTACACCAATTCACAAGGTAATCTCATTTAGGAACAGCTGCACAGACACACTTGGAAATAAGGTTTGACCAGATCTTGGGCACCCAGTCAAGCTGGCATAATTAACCATCACAGTGGCCATGAGGTTGGGTCAGTTGGCTGCACCATGCTCTCACCTGGGGAGCAGGTTGTGACTTCCTCATTATGTCTGGGCCTTGCCACCTGCCTGCTGGTAACCACCTGTGATCTGCTTACCTGCTTTGCCACCACTGGCAGTTCCCTTGGCCTCTGAGCTTTACCTTCAACATGTCAATTGAAAAAATGAACTCAATAGTCTCCTGGGGTGTCATTCCACATCCTGTTTGTAATTCCAGGATTAAGTAAAGGCATCAGAAGCTATATTCTGAGAAAACGATCCCTCCATTTTCTTCCCAAACCTCTGAGTTGCCAAAGGCACCACTGCCTTCCCTGTTTGTAACTGTGTTCCCCGCTGGCCCCTCACCCCCATCCTGGCCTAACCTCTGAGCATCTCACTGGGAGTCTGAGTGAATACTGTAGATTCCACTGCTGCCTCCTCCAGATGACTTTCTCTTGGCTCCAGGAAGCCTTTAGATGGTGTTTCAGGAGGACAGAGGAGAGCAGAAAGGATAGGAAAAGGGTCCCGGGAATTGTGCGAAGAACAACTAGCATGCTCCTTTCTCAAGATCACCATGCACAGACCCTGTCTCATGTAGTGAGTTCATCAGTCCAGGAAACAGTGTCTGCAGCACTAGTTGTGTGGCCAGGTCTAAGAGCTATCTGCCCCTCCACTAGTTCGTTGAGCACAGTCATGGTGCTCTTCCAAGTACATGACCTGTACTTTGCAGCTTAGATTCTAAGCTATAAGAATGCTTAGATGGTTGGATGGCCCTGGGTTCCAGAACCAACACTACTGCATACTTTCTTGAGTAGATATCAAATCTCAGTTTCCTCATCTAATAAAATGAAAGTATACCTATCTCTCAGGGTTTCAGTGAGAATTAAAGTAAGGCACAGTGTGTGGTATATGGTAAACACTGAACATAAATGCACATCCGTATTTGTGCTGACCAATTCTGTTTTGGAACATGTTTTAAAGAGAGGGGTGAATCCAAGTCTGGATTCTGTTTTTGACTCATACTTAAGTTCCAAATTCTGACTGTATTTTATATATTGGAAAAGACTTCTCTTGCCACTAAACTGACCTGAAGGAGATGTGTCAAACAAAGGCAAACAAGCCCAAAGTACCCTTATATTTTAATCTTGCTTGTATATTCTTGGAGCACTTTTTATATGAATCAATGTAGACCATTCAGTTGCTTGAAAGCTCCATCTAGTATTAGACCCACACTCTAGAAATAGACATTTTTGATACTTACTTGCACACTTTTTGGGAGACAAACTTGTTCCTAAAATTTTTTATAAATATTTTAAATAATTGCTGTTGAAAATTGCTCACTATATCCAAAGGAATATATTCAAAGCACTCACTCTCTGTGGTATCTGACGGGAAAACTGCCTGTCTGTTGGAACAAACAAAATAAGGTTGTCAATGATTTCTATAGAACTTTTCTATTATTTCTCTTCTACATAAAATCCTATGAAACAACTTTTTTTTTGTATAGCAACTTAAAAAAAAAGAAAAAAGGTTTAAATGGATGCAGCTATTTTATTGAATGAGAAATAAGTTTTCTTACTCTCCAATTGTTTCTGTTCTCTGGTCTCCTCCAATGTTGGGAAACAGGGTGGTAAAATACTCTTTATTTCAACCTATTGTGGTAGTTTGGATAATGACAACAAGACAGAGAAAGATTTTATAAAGCATCCTTTTCCTGATGTCCATAGAAGAAATCAAAAACAGTGAAGGAGGAAGTGGACAAATTATTACTCCAGGTCCTATGGTGAGAGCTTTACAATATCCTTTACCTAATTGAGCCCTGGAAATCCTATTAAAAGTAACTCTCACAACTGAACACATGCCAGGCACTATACTCACAAACACAGGAAAATGCGGCATCTAAATACATACATATGTGTCCCCAGTTACCTGAAGGGCTTTAGAGATATGCTATCTGAGGCCAGAGGGAGACAACTGATAAAAGGATTTCTGAATTGGAGGGTTCTGCTTTTGTGGACTTGCCCCACTCCCTCCTAGCTGGATTTTCACATCTGTGAATGGATAAATTGGATGAGATTTTATCATATCCCTTTCTCCTTTAACTTTGCTTCTGATGTGGAGGGTCCCTTTGGGAAGTCAGGTAAGGCTGGAGAAGAGCTGGCTCCAGGTTGAGACTGCCTGCATGAGGGTGCTGTCCCTGGTGCTGAAGGGAAACCAGTAGTAACACCCAAATCTAGGGATGGGGCAGCTTCTACCCCCAGGGCTTCTCATAGTGCTGGCAGAAGGTTGTTTCCTTCAGCATCAGTTCAGAGGACAGAAGAAAAACCCTGTGTTTAAGTTACATGTTACAGGGAAGGCCAAGAACCATGTGTAAGGGTTCCCGTGTGGGCGGTCCAACATGGGTAATTACATAAGCCACATCGAGATCACAGCTCTACTTGAAGCCTTTGGGGAATGAGACCATATACAGCTCTAGCTTTGCTCTCTGGGAAGTAACAAATCACCGTCCCTATATGGTTAGTGCAAGAATTTGGGGCATGGGGTCACTGTGTCATAACTGTGTGACAACATTTGGAAGGAGTGGTATTAAGCAGCAAGCCGTGACAGTGGCCTGAGGGGGCAGGGAAGCTAGAAGTTGCCATAGACCTCTTCTTTGGGCTGAGCTGCCATTCCATAGGGCCTTCCCAGGATGGGCCTCTCTCAGGAGAGCATTTCTAATGCACTCTGATGCAAATCTGACGCTGTCTAACTTCCCTTTGCACATGGGTATCGGTGGTCCCCTGGAGAACAGACTGTCCAAGGGAGATGATCCAGTTCCTTCTTTGAAATTTGAAGGATGGGTGTTCAGTTCAGTTCAGTCAGTTGCTCAGTCATGTCCAACTCTTTGTGACCCCATGAACCGCAGCACACCAGGCCTCCCTGTCCATCACAAGCTCCCGGAGTCCACCCAAACCCATGTCCATTGTGTTGGTGATGCCATCCAACCATCTCATCCTCTGTTGTCTCCTTCTCCTCCTGCCCTCAATCTTTCCCAGCATCAGGGTCTTTTCAAATGAGTCAGCTCTTCGCATCAGATGGCCAAAGTATTGGAGTTCAGCTTCAGCATCAGTCCTTCCAATGAACACCCATGACTGATCTCCTTTAGGATGGACTGGTTGGGTCTCCTTGCTGTCCAAGGGACTCTCAAGAGTCTTCTCCAACACCACAGTTCAAAAACATCAAATTTTCGGTGCTCAGCTTTCTTTATAGTCCAACTCTCACATCCATACATGACCACTGGGAAAACCATAGCCTTGACTAGATGGATCTTTGTTGACAAAGTAATGTCTCTGCTTTTCAATATGCTGTCTAGGTTGGTCATAACTTTCCTTCCAAGAAGTAAGTGTCTTTTAATTTCATGGCTGCAATCACCATCCGCAGTGATTTTGGAGCCCAAAAAAATAAAGTCAGAAAAAAAAAAATAAAGTCAGCCACTGTTTCCACTGTTTCCCATCTATTTCCCATGAAGTGATGGGACCAGATACCATGATCTTAGTTTTCTGAATGTTGAGCTTTAAGTCAACTTTTTTACTCTCCTCTTTCACTTTCCTCAAGAGGCTCTTTAGTTCTTCTTCGCTTTCTGCCATAAGGGTGGTGTCATCTGCATATCTGAGGTTATTGATATTTCTCCTGGAAATCTTAATTCCAGCTTCTGCTTCCTCCAGCCCAGCGTTTCTCATGATGTACTCTGCATAGAAGTTAAATATAAACAGGGTGACAATATACAGCCTTGACGTACTCCTTTTCCTATTTGGAATCAGTCTGTTGTTCCATGTCCAGTTCTAACTGTTGCTTCTTGACCTGTATACAGGTTTCTCAAGAGGCAGATCAGGTGGTCTGGTATTCCCATCTCTTTCAGAATTTTCCCCAGTTTGTTGTGATCCACACAATCAAAGTCTTTGGCATAGTCAATAAAGTAGAAATAGATGTTTTTCTGGAACTCTCTTGCTTTTTTGATGATCCAGCAGATGTTGGCAATTTGATCTCTGGTTCCTCTGCCTTTTCTAAAACCAGGTGGCAGCTAACAAGTAGGACTCTGCAGGCTTCTTCCAGATCTGGAGGGAGGGCTCATGGCTTTAGGAGACAAGGAAAAGAGGAAGATGGATGGAGACAGAAAGACATGAAGCCAGGGAGAGGGGGAGTGAAGGGGTGGGGCAGCATAGGAAAGAATGAAGAAGGGGAAGTTGGCAATAGGAGAGAAAAAAGAGGAAAAGGGAGAGAAGAAAGAGAAGCAGGGTTAAATGGAAGGAGATAGAAAGAAAGCAAGATGAGAGAAAGGCAGAGATATAGTATATGAAAATAGAGGCCTGGGCACTCACTTTGGGAGGTGTCAGTTACCAATGACAGCCATGTCTGCACCTCTCCCCAGGGGCAGTACCTGCCCACCAGCGTATGACAGCAAACTCTTCTAGGAGGAGTGGAATGCAGTCTCTAACTTGTAGACTCATGACTCATAGCCTGAGAATCCAATCAAACTCATAAGGTCCCAAATAAGAGGCCGTGTCTGCATGAGACTAAGCCCTGGAGACTATCTGTTGTTTAGTCACTAAGTTGTGTCCAACTCTTTTGTGACCCCATGGACTATTGCTCACTAGGCTCCTCTGTTCATGGGATTTCCCAGGCAAGAATACTGGAGTGGGTGGCCATTTCCTTCCCCAGGGAATCTTCCTGATCCAGGGATCAAACCCGTGTCTCCTGCATTTACAGGTGGATTCTTTACCACTGAGCCACCTGGGAAACCCCCTGGAGCCTGGTAGACCTGTTATATTTGGGTCCATTGGACTAAGGTACAGGTTGGAGGATGCTGCTTCAGTTGTAAGGCTGGCCCCTGGCAATGCTTAGGGAAGGATCCAAAGCCCAAAGAAGGTGATGGTGGCATTTAAGTCGTCCTGGTTTGCTTGGAGAGCTAGAGCTCCAAGGGTCCTGGGAATTCTGGCTCAGAGGGGGAACAAGAGTCCAACAGGTGACCAGCGAGTGAGGGGCAGGGCGAGAGTCCCAGAGGAAAAGGCTGTGCTCTACTCTGAGCGCTCTGGCTCAGAAGGCCACTTCCCTCCAGTCTTCAGCTCGCTACCCTGCTGTACTTTTCTTTTGAGCAAGTCTCTCTCCCAACCAATAAGTGAAAGATCTGAAGTTTGAACCCAGAGCTCTCTGAGGCCAAAGTTCATAATCTATTTGTTGGACAGAGTGGTGCCCTCTGATGATGAAATCTGGGAACAGAGAGGTTAACAATGGGGAGAATGAGATGAAGGGTCAGCACTGTGATTGTGCGTTGTGCCAGGTGGATGGAGAGAATGAATATTCAGCACTAAGGTTGTGAGGGTGAGAGGGGGATGTTCAGTGGGAACCAGATCCAATGTTTCAGTGCACACAAATCCATAAACTACAGTGAGAAGCTTGATTGCAAAGAAACCAGAGGAGCACACACTTGGCCTTTTTCTAGGATACAGGCTCATCATTGTTGAGTTCAGTTTATCACCTCTTCAATGTAGGATTCCTGCTCCTGACTCCATTGCATCCCAGTGCCCAATTTCAGCTAGCTACCTGCCAGGAGCAACTCCCGGAAGCTTGCTTCTTCAGGCTCTGGGGACTTCATCCTGCAGATCTGGTCAGAACTCACATGGCCTTTTCAGAGAACCAGTCTTCTGTTTCCATGGAAACATGTTCTCTAAGGGGTGGAGTTGGAGGACTAAGGTCCTGGTAGGTGCTGGAGGCCTGGAAAGAAACTTAGAGCTCTTCCTCGGTTTGTTCAGCATGCTCCCCTGATTCACAGGATAAATTAAATACCTCTTCACACTAATGGTTCTAATCTGGAGGCATTGTGAGTACTCCAGTAGCCTGGGACCTAGTCAAGACTGAGAGATAATAAAAGCTGTCTTCTTCAGGAAGATTCTGTGAATGAGCCAGCTTTACTTTACCTCCTCCATTAAGTGACACTGCAAGCTCTGCATGGAGAACCCAGGAACCGTCCTTGATGAGGCTGTCCTGTCAGCAGACTGTAGAAGTGGTTTGGGGAAAAAAATCTAAGCTTGAGCTTCAAACAGACCTGCATTCTACTCTGATTTCGGCCATTGAGCATCTGAGTGCCTTCAAAAATGCCTTCTTAGGATATTAGTTTTTGTGTTTCTAAAGTGGGTGTGGTAGCAGCCCAGCATACTCCATGACACTTAGGACTGCTGATTATTCACAATTCTTTCAATATCTTGGTTTGCTGAAATTCTCTGAGCATTTGTACAGGTTTGTTCTCAGAAAGGCATTGGAAAGTTCACCATGACAGAATATTTTTGGTCTTAAAGCGACAGAGACACAATTTGAATTAGCTTTCTTATTGAGCATCTCCAGCAAAATCCTCTTCGGAAAATGGAAATCTCCTAAGAAAATGCCACTTTGTATGAAAGCTTCTTTCTTTGGTCCCAGTTTGTTCCTTAAAGTAATTGTATTTTGCAGGCATACGGTGACTACTCAAGTCTTAAATATAAACTGGCATTTATTGAGGGGTTATCAGGGTATTGTTTTTATAATTGTGGGAAGGGGTAGGGTATAGTTGGTCCCCAGGTCAACTGGAACTAGAGACTTGCATGTTGCCAGGGTCCTCTCCTTGTTCCTTCACTTATTTCTTTATTTTCTCCTACTACAAACTGGCTTCTTCCCAATCATTAGAAATCCAGTTTCTTACTATCACCCAATTAACTGCCATTTTTTAGTGACCTGTATCTGTCAGTTTCAGTTTGACCATTTTGACCAATAACTACTAATGGTCAATGGCTCATCCATGGACCACTTAATTATGACCATGAAGTCAGGGTTATATATCTTGCATGGTTGAAAACACAGGGATCCTACCTCTGTATTTACAGGCTATTTCCACAGCTGGAGTATGATTGACATAATCCCAAATGGTATCAGTTCTAGACCTTCACTAAATATTCCCACTCTGATATCCATGCTAGCCCTGGATGCCAAAAGAATTCCATTTTACATTGAACAGAATGAAAGGGCAGGTCCTTAGAGAAGGAATCCAGGAAGATTCAGAGAGATATGTCCTAAGGTTTACATATTTCAGGAGAACCTGATTCTTATATTCCAACTTTTGTCCAGTTTCACATCATCAAATGATTATTTCTTTTGGTCAGAAAAGAATTCAGTGGAACCTCTGGCATTTCCTCTTCATCCTTACATCCTCCTTGGAGAGCTCTCCTTACTCATGACTAGGAAGGGGCAGCCCTACAGGTTATGCGATTTCATTATATGCCAGTGGTGCTTGGTTCAGGGGTGGTCTCTGCAGAAGTTCAGCCAAACAGAATATTACTTCCAGTGTACTAGCTAAAGCTATATTGGCTCATAACAGAACCCAAGCAAGCTTAATTAACTGTCTCCTCTCACCCTTACACCAAAAGACTATTGAACAACAAGGGGCACCCAGATTTTGTGGACATTTTCTAACAAATAGGGTCTTTCTATCCTTTTGAACCATGACCCACAGTAAGAACTACATTTTATGTTTTCCCTAGAAGGCATGCTTATACAACTAAAATAAAGATTTTGTGAAACAGTATTTTTACTATGTGCAAAGGTAGTATAACATTTTCTCATATAATTTACTTTATTCTATTTAAATTGTTGTTAAAAGTGCTAGTCATCACTTACTAATTTTTCCTATGATCTAGTAGTTATATTCCACAGTTTGAAAAACAGTCCTAGTCTAGAGTATTTTGTTGGACATCATTCAGTGTGAGCTCTCAATTGTTGACCTTAATTTACATTCCAGAATTCTCCAGAAAGAATATATGTTTAGTTTTTTTGGGGGGGCTGGAGTCTTCCCTTGTCCTAATCAACAATAGGTGGATTCTAAACATGACCACTGATGCCTGTGACTGTAGATCATGGGGCATGTTCAAATTCTGGAAGCTGGGCAAGCACATCAGGTGGTGTCTACTACAAGTACACATTGGGAACTGAGGCAGATAGCATAACCAGTCAGATGGTGATGGGGACCTTAGCCTACAGGTACAGCTGGGATTGGAGTTGAAAATGTGGCAATACAAACAGACACATATGCAAGAGAACTTCATGAAAGAGCAGAGATGTTCAACACATAGGAAGAGAAAAGAGGACAACCACAGGACTTTTCAGGCTTTGCTGGAGGTTGGGCTGTATTAACTGGAGTTGAAGTGAGAAGTTACCCAGGATGTTGTGTCCTGATCATCTCTCTGTATGCTTGTGGAATTTTGAATTATGCCATAGCCTGGGGGTGTGTGCGTGTGCATGCTAAGTGGCTTCAGTCATGTCTGACTCTTTGTGACCCTATGGATTGTAGCCTGCCAGGCTCCTCTGTCCATGGGATTCTCCAGGCAAGAATACTGGAGTGGTTTGCCATGCCTTCCTCCAAGGGATCTTCCCAACCCAGGGATCAGACCTGTGTCTCCTTTCCAGCATTTGAAAGCAGATTCCTTACCACTAGCACCACCTGGGAAGCCCATAGACTGGAGAGGGGAGCTGAAATCATTCTTGTTACTATGTTGGAAAATTTCTCTAATTTTAACCAAAAAGTTTCCCTTAAGTGGAAGTAAGGGATTCTGTGTCTGTGAAGGACAGATTGTGGGAGTGTGCCGTTGTTGTGACCTTGGCTTACTGATGTTCAGGGTTTCTTCCAACAGCTAAGTATGGCCAAGAATGGTCAGAAGACAGGTACCATAATATCATGATCCCTGGAGTGAATAAACCAAAATGTTCCAAATATCTTTAGTGGTGGTAGTGAAGGCAGGTAATTCTTCCAACAGCTAAGTAAGGCCAAGTATGGTCAGAAGACAGGTACCATAATATCATGATCCCTGGAGTGAATAAACCAAATATTCCAAATATCTTTAGTGGTGGTAGTGAAAGCAGGGATGGAAGACTTTGTTGGCATGGTTTGGGACTGAAACTAGAGTGGCATATGCATACAATAGAGTTTATTCACCGATAAATGGAATAAACTGTCTTGCCATCCAAAAACATGAGTGGATCTTAAGTGCATATTGATAAGTGGAAAGGTTACATACTGTATGAACCCATTAATGTGGCATTCTGAAAAAGGTAAAGCTATAGCAGAATTTTAGGAGAGTTGGTCAAAGTGTATGGTTCTCAGTTTGTTGAACTTTTACAATGTGAGCTCATTTAAAAAACATTAGTGACATACTGGTGCTTAACAAAGAAAAGCATGAGAACTCATATTGGGATTGGGTAAGGGTTTGCATTTCTCTTAAATTCAACACCAATCTTATGATTTAGGTATCATTAACATTTTTGAACTGTGGTGTTGGAGAAGACTCTTGAGAGTCCCTTGGACAGCAAGGAGATCCAACCAGTCCATCCTAAAGATCAGTCGTGGGTGTTCATTGGAAGGAGTGATGCTGAAGCTGAAACTCCAATACTTTGGCCACCTCATGTGAAGAGTTGACTCATTGGAAAAGACCCTGATGCTGGGAGGGATTGGGGGCAGGAGGAGAAAGGGATGACAGAGGATGAGATGGTTGGATGGCATCACTGACTCGATGGGCATGGGTTTGGGTGGACTCCGGGAGTTGGTGATGGACAGGGAGGCCTGGTGTGCTGTGATTCGTGGGGCTGCAAAGAGCCGGACATGACTGAGCGGCTGAACTGAACTGAACTGAACATCTCCATAGGCACTGAAGTTCAGAGAGGCTTTGAGGCTCAAGGTTCTTTCTATACACTGATGGCTGAGCATCTTCCAGAGAGCTCTCTTGTGCCAAGTGTAGAAGAGCAAGGAGCCCTTTGGTTCTCTGTTCTCCTCCTCTCTCTCCTCTGAGAGTATCTTACCACTTTGGGAGGGCAACTGCATGACATTTGATATTACCTTGAAAACTTTGATTTCTTTTAAATGATCGTTGCATGCTTTTGATCTTCATTGTTTTAGTCTAAAATGTTTAGCCAATTAGGAAATGTTTCTTTCTCTGTCTCTTAAATTGTTATTTATTTTCATTTTGTTTTAGCTTGGTGTATTTCTTTCATTAAGTACCTTGCTTATGAATGTATAGTTGCCACTGTTACTATTTGTCTCTTACCACTTTGTATTAATTCCTTTATCCTAGGTTATTATGCAGTTATTTTTGCTGTCATTATTCAGTGAAGTCCATATAGTACTGTTGATACCAGCTCATAGATACAATAGATGACAATTATCAAGGAGCTTTTCTTCTCAAACTCAGCCTCCAAATGAAGAATAATCAAAATGCTTACCTCAGCCCTCTCTCCTAAACTTTACCCAAATAGAACAGTAGTTATCTAGGAAGAGGCTCACGTGTCATTGAAACTCACCCTTCTTGGTTCTACAATGGTTCTTGTTATTTATAACTTCCCTCTTTCAGTCTTTGGCCCATGAGTCTCACGAACCCCTAGGGAGATTTATTTGATGATACCTCTGGGTGCTCCAAGTAGGGAGCCTCAATTCAATCTTGGATTCATTTTCAACCATCACTTTTCTTAACTGGGACAAATATACTCAACCCTTGCATGGAGCAAGCTAGGAGTACAGTGCTTCTTTTCCCAATATCTGAAAGAGATTTGCACTTTTTAAATGATTTTTGTTGCTGTTGTTGTTGTTCAGTTGCTTAGTCATGTCTGACTCTTTGTGACCCCGTGTACTGCAGCATGCCAGACTTCCCTGTCCTTCACTATCTCAAATTTACTCAAATTCATGTCCATTGAGTGGGTGATGCTATCCAACCATCTCATCCTCTGTCACCCCCTTCTGTGATTGCCTTCAATCTTTCCCACATAAGGGTCTTTTCCAATGAGTTTGCTGTTCACATCAGGTAGCCAAAGTATTGGAGCTTGAGCTTCAGCTTCAACATTAGTCCTTCCAATGAATATTCAGGGTTGATTTCCTTTAGGATTGACTGGTTTGATCACCTTACAGACAATGAGACTCTTACGAATCTTCCCCAGCACCACAATTCAGAAGCATCAATTCTTTAGCACTCATCCTTCTTTATTTTTACTCATTTCAAATATAGCCTCTTCTCACTAGGTTTTGAGTATAAGTGTAAGAGAGGCTGAGTCAACAGAGAGCTGAAGAGCAGCTACTTTGTGGAACTCAGTATCTTACCTCCACTTTAGTATTGCTCAGGGTCTTGTGATCATTATATATCTCAAGCTCTCTAGGAGTCTGAGAGGCTCCCACACATAGGATTCCTGGTTGGATATGCCCTGACATTATTCTAGGATATACCAGACACATCTAGGATGTGCACACACACATCACAGACACACACACATGTAGACATACATATATGAAATCTTCTCTTTCCATCGACTTCAATCTGATTTTTAAAATGACAGATAAATGGGTGGATTTTATTCACATACTAGTAAAACTCTGCTGGAAGCATATTAGAAAGAAGTCAGCTGGAAGGGTAGTCCATACTTGAGCAAAGAAGTCCACACACCTGTGTCCTCAAATTGAGTGAGGTGTAGATGTCACAAATATTCTGAATGGATCTGCAGTGCCATGGAGTGCCAACCAGAGGATGTATTTTCCATACACACATATATATTTATGTATATTGTATATATTATTATACATCCAGATTTTATATGAATATATAATTTTATATTCATATACTAATACATATAAAACATCTGAATTTATGAACAAATGCTGTTGTTTCAGATTCTGTATTATCCTATACCTTCATGAGAATGGTAAAATAATCATATCACCAAGAAATGGTATGATTATTATTTGGAAATATTTTTATTATTTTAAAGTGTGAAGACACTGTCGCTGGATATCCTGGGTGATTCTAGGAAAGTCGCTAACATTTCCAAGTCTTAGTTTCCTCCTCTGAAAAATGGGAATAATTGTAACCTAGTTGAAATAATAACATTGTTGTGAGCCTTGAATGGATCAGTATGTGTAAAACATAACAATGTTTGTCATGCAGCAAATGCTCAGTAAGTGTTAGTTGTTAACATTATTATCATTGTTGTTCTTATAATGGCTCTTATTATTTCTTTGTAGTTTTAATCTTTTTTTCTCTATATGCTTTCTTACACATTGCGTTTATGCTGTCAATATAATTTTGTATACTGGTTATTCAGAAACATTAAAACATAAACCTTGCCCAAAGTTATTGCAAATTCTTTGTAGACATAATTAAAAATAGTGAAATAAAATTCTACTTAGATGCCAAACCTTAATTTACTTAACTATCGTTGGATATTTATGTTGTTCATAATTTTTCAGTATTACAAATAATGAGACAAGACATCTGTGCATAAGCTTTTGTGCATGTGCTTAAGCTTATTTCTTTGAAGCAAAATTACCAGCTCAAATACATCATGTAAAATTATTTTCTAAAAGGGTTGTGACAAGTTATATTCCCAAGAGCTGTGTGCAATTGGGCATATTTCCCTGCACCCTTGTCAACATTTGAAATTCTTAAGTTTATTTCTGTATTTTATAGATGAGAATATGCTAATTCACGTGATGCATATTTTAAGGAGCCTACTGTGTGCCAGCCAGTGTACTAGGTTCTGAGAAAAAGTGAGGACATGACAAGAGTCCTCATTTCTCATAGAATTTATACTCTGGGACACACATATGCAGGAAGCAAGCTGTAACTCTGTTTCTTAAGCATGTGTATGATGTGTGCTGTCAAGGAGAAGTAAATGCTACTGTGAGAGGTTAAGGAGGAAAACTGATGTAGTCTGGAGTAGTTAGGATGGCTTTTCTAAAAGAGTGATGCTTCATCTGATACACAAAGATAAGTACGAGCTCCCAGGCAAAGGGCAGGTGCAGGGAAGGACATTCCAGGCAGAGGGAATGAGATGTGAGAGGGGAGGAAGCATGGCTTGCTGAGACGTGCGAGGAGCCTTCTGTTGTGCTGGGGCGGTGAGAGTTGCAAGGCAGCCAGGAACTAGCCTGGGATGAAGAAGAAATGATGGCTAAGGCCTTATTCTAAGAACTGTGGGAACAAGGTGGCTTAATTTTTAGCAGGGAAGTAACATTTTCACATTAGTGTTTTAAGGAGACCAGTTAAGCTAGACTATGTAGAGAATGGTTTGGAGAGGTGGCTTCGTGGGTAGTTCAAATGAAAAAGAATCTGCCTGCAATGCCGGAGATCTGGGTTTGATCCTTGAATCAGGCAGATCCCTTGGAGAAGGGCATGGCAACTCACTCCAGTATTCTTGCCTGGAGAATCCCATGGATAGCAGAGCCTGGTGGGCAACAGTCCATGGGGTCACAAAGAGTCGGACACGACTGAGTTTGGAGAGAGGAGAGAGAGAAGACTCTTGAGTTTTGTCAATGGTGGGACCATGATAGCTTGAGATAAAGTGGTTGCAGATATAGAGAGAAGTTTTGCCCAAGGTCTTGTTGGAAGGAAGGAGAAGTTTGGGAGTTTAGAGATTTTTAAAGAGAATGATGGACTATGGAATCTAAGTTGAATGTGGAAGAAGGTAGAGAGGAGAGGAGGTGAAGAGGTCAATGGATTGAATGTCATGATGGAGACAAAACAAAGGTCCCTGAGGACTGCTGAACAGTGGAAGGGAGATCCTAGACTTTGCATTAAAGACCTTGGAGGAGGGGTTGTTATAGGAAAACCAGGGTGTATCTGAGGATTTTGTGGATGGAAATGGACTGCTGAAGAGTGTTCTGAAGAAATAAGGAGGTTGAGGAAGAAAAAGCACAGGTTTTGATAAGTAGAACATCCTTGTGGAGTCTCAGGTGTGATAGATGTTAGGAACTGAGCAGGAGAAGGTGCAGAGGATCTGATATCTTTGGGGTGAACAAATGGAAGGAGATGATGATGACAAAAAAAAAACAGATGTTTCTGCCACCAGAAATGTGGAGCCTCATTATTTCCATTTGTACATTTTAAAGGGGTAAAATATGTACATTTTGAAGGTTATCCCAGCTCCATGAGTTCACACTTCTTATCTGCATTTTGTTAGCTTCTGAGATTATGACTTTTCCCCATCTACTGGAGTTTTAGTGTTTCTACTTACTCTTGAATAAGCAATTAATATGTTAGGATTATTAAACTTTTCTCTGCTATTTTTTTACAGTTTTTTTTCCCTAAATTTACTTTTTAATTGTGGATATAGGGAGGAGTTTTATTAACATGCAAATTAAAGTTAGATATAGAACTTGTAAGCTTTTAAGCAGCACATCTATATTTTTTCCTTTGCTATTTATTTCATTAATTTTAAATTTAAAACATTCTCCCAGAGCCAAATATTTGATTAAAATTGATTATGTTAATTTTTATTATACATTTTAAGACTATTGTGACATTTAGTATGTTACTTTTTTGTTACTCTAAAGTTTCTCTTATATTCAGTGGAAGGTGGTTTTCTGTAATTTTCTTTCTAAACAGCCACCCTTGAGGAATTAGCTTTCCCATTGATTCTCAGGTACAATATGACATCAGTCAGATCACAAATTTAACAGTATGGTCTCCTGAGCTGATACCTGTGACTCCAACACACCACTGCCTCTTCTGATTCATTACTCCCTATTTAGAGAACTTCATCTTTGTTTAATTTGCCTTGGCGAACTTTGGAATTATTTCATCAGTTACCCTCAAAACTAGTCAGGTTTATGATAAGAATAAAATTAAATTCATGAATTAATCAGATAATTTAAAATTATGTAGTGTGTATTATGCTTCTCTATCACAAGAATATTTTAAAATGTGTGCAATATTTTATAGTTTTTTCCCATATAATTTTCCACATTTCTCTTCTATGGTATTTATAATGTCATTCCCTGTGCTTTTATTGTTTATGCAGTTTCACGAAACTAGTTAGTCCTAGATACATGGAATATGTAGATTTGTCTTATGTAAAGTTACTTTGCAGGACCAGTGCTAACAATCTCATATGGAAATTGTTAGTTGATCATAAAGCCAAATCAGCTTTCACAGCCTATATATTAAAAAAAACTTTTTTATTAAATTATAGTTGATTTACAATGTTGTGTTAGTTTCAGTTGTAGAGCAAAGTGATTCAATTATACATATATATATATATATATATATATTCTTTTTCAGATGCTTTTCCATTATATGTTATTACAAGGTATAGTAGGATCTTCTTTATCTACTTTATATATAATAGTATGTATCTATTAATCTCAAGCTCCTAATTAATCTGTCCCCTCTCCTCCATCCTTACCTTTCCCCTTTGGTAACCATAAGTTTTTTTTTAATGTCTGAAATTGTTTCACTTTTAATACACTGCAATAGTACTTTCATAATTCAATTTTTCTACTTTATGGATAATTCCACTATCAAATCCTCAGATTTCTGCTTAGTATTCTAAAAAAATATTCTGGAAAAATATATTCAATTTGATTATAAACCAATTGACTCCACATTTCAGAGTAAAGTCAGTTGATTTTTATCATTTTTTATTGAAGTGTGATTGATATACAGTGTTGTGTTAATTCCTGTTGTACAGCAAAGAGATTCAGCTATGCATATATATACATTCATTTAAAAATTATTTTCCATTATTTTTATCATAGAATATTGAATATAGTAGTACTCTGTGCTACTGTAGTAAGACCTTGTTATGTAAGCATTATATATATAAAATCTTACATCTGCTACCTCCCACTTCCTCCCTCCCCCAACCCACTCCCCCTTGGCTACCACCAGTCCACTTTCTATGACCATGTTTCTGTTTCACAGATAGGTTCATTTGTATCATATTTTAGATTCCACATATAAGTGATGTCATGTGGTATTTGTCTTTCTCGTTCTGACTTACTTCACTTAGTACAGTAATATCTAGTTGCATCCCTATTGATGCAAATGGCATTATTTCATTTTTTTTATAGCAGAGTAGTATTCCATTGCATATATGTACACATCTTCTTTATCCATTCATCTGCCAGTGGACATTTAGGTTGTATCCTTGTCTTGGCTATTGTGACTAGTGCTGCTATAAATATAGGGATGGATTTATATTTTTCAATTATAGTTTTGTCTGGATATATGCCCACAAGTGGGATAGCTGAATCATAAGGTAATTCTATTTTTAGTTTTCTGAAGAACTCCATACTGCTTTCCACAGTAGATGCACCAGCTTACATTACCACCAACAGTGTAGGAGGGTACCCTTTTCTCCATATCCAGCATATGTTATTTGTAGACTTTTAATTATGACCATTCTGACTGGTGTGGTGTCGTACCTCATTGTAGGTTTTTTAAAAAAATTATGAAATATTTTAATTAAAAACAAACATGAATTATATTAAACTGTATAATGTTATATAATCTATGCCAAAGTTTAAATTGAATTTTGACTTGCATTTCCCTAGTAGTTAGCGATGTTAAGCATCTTTTCATTTACTTGTTGCCATCTATATTTCTTCTTTGGAGAAATATCCGTTTAAGTCTTTTGCCCATTTTTTGATTTGGTTGTTTGTCTTTTTGTTGAGTTGTATGAGCTGTTTATATGTTTTGAAAATTAAACCCTTGTCAGTTGCATCATTTGAAAATATTCTGTCCCATTCTCTAGGTTGTATTTTGTTTTGTTTATGGTTTATAAGTTTGATTAGGTCCCATTTGTTTTTGCTTTCATTTCTATTGGCTTGGAATACTAAAAAAGCATGGGTACAATTTATGTCAGAGAATGTTTTGTCTATGATTCCTTCCAGGAGTTTTACAGGGTCGTGTCTTATGTTTAACTCTTTAAGCCACTTTGAATTTATTTTTGTGTATGGTAAGAGAGTGTATTTTAACTACATTGATTTACTTGTGGCTGTCCAACTTTCTCAACACCACTTGCTGAAGAGATTACTTTTTTCCCATATATATTCTTGCTTCCTTTGTCAAAGATCAATTGGTTGTAGTTGTGTGGGTTCACAGACTGTATGTTTTTAAGCTGTTTTCAAAAACTCATTTAAGACAAATACTACATTGTAAAAAGTATTACAGAGAATCCTTGTGTACCCTTCACTCAGGTACCCCCCCAAAGATAATATCTAGTATAATCATGGTACATTATCAAAATCAGAAAATTTGTATTGGTGCACCTCAACTATAACCTTTATTTGGGTTTACAACCAATATTTTACATGCTTCACAATTTAGTTGTTTAGATGCCAGGTTTCAGTTGGACAATATCTTAAGTTCCAAATATTTTACACAGTGGGTAACTAGGATAATTATTTCAGAACATATTAACTTCAGAATTGGAAGGTCTATGAGATAATTTGGATGGAAAGAGTTAGATGACTGGCCAAAATCAGACAGGTCGTTCTGATTCTGACATGCATATTTTGGCATATAACAGTGTTTTGATTGAACAAACACTTCTGCTTACAGTGTGTGCAAACTTGAGGATAAATCATCTTTAATTTGTCCCCCTGTGACTTCTAGTAGGGAAGGTGTTTGTACATTTGAAACAATGACATTCTTGTTTTATGAAGGTTATGATGGTGGAATTTACAGATGTTACAGGAGGTTTTCACAGTAGGGGGCCTGGACATCTGGACAGAATCAGTGGTGGTCTCACAGGCAAATGAATGACTCCTGACCTGAGTCTTGCAGGCTATCCAGGAGTGCTCAGGTGGATCAGACATGGAAGGCATACAGACTGATGTGAGAGCTCAGAGAAATGAGAGACGGTAGCCTTCGGGACATAAGAGGGTGCTGAGAATTTTCTTCTCATTACCAGTGCATTTTTTGGGGGGAGAATTTGTACAAATAGTGAAGAAAAATATATCAGTAAAATGTAAAAAGAAGTCAGAAGAGAGAATGGGCTGAGATTGGAGCGCTGCCTTTTGGGCATTCCAAACAGAACTCGTCATTACCACTTGCCTAGAAGAAAAGCAAATTCATTGATGGAGGGGACTCATACACCTCGGAAATCTTACAAATGAATCATCTAATTGTCATCAAATACTTAACTGGGAGCTTTCCAGGTAGAGCTCTATTCCTCATGACAGAAATAGCCCAACCCTGGCATTAGTAACGCCACTGTGCTTGCATTCACTCCACTGCCTCAGTCTGTTGTTTGACAGCCAGAATAAATGAATAGTAATCACCCAGGGCACAGGGATTGTTGGAGATTCAGCATACAAAGAAAGCAGAACAAACCCCACACCACAGGCATACCCACAGCTCAGACCCATAGGTGTCTCTGAGGCCCGAGGAGACAGGGAGTTAGTCCAGCCCTTGGCAAGGGCCATGAGTTAATAAATAAAGTTATTCACCATTTAACCCCTCACCGCCTGCATTCTGATGAACACTTCAGGTAGAAAAAGAAGCTTGCTTGGGGACTGTTGTGGAAGAAGTGCCGATGATGGCATATGCTTCTCCCAATTTGCACAGTGAGGTCCCCTCGCCCTCTTATAATGATGCCTCTGCATACCCTGGAGCTTGTGGTGTAGACCTAGTGATTTGGCTACTGACACAGCAGATTGCAACCAGATACTTCCTGGGTGTGACCGATCACTCAGAGAAATCACTCTTCTTCACCTCCTTCTAGAAACTAACCCTGTTCAAGCTTGTGATTAGAATTTTTAAATACTGAGGACGGTAATTCCAGTGAATATTGTCTTCCCAAAATCACTTGCGGAGAGACTAAAAATCCACTCTAAACACACTATAACATTCTTTTTGGGGACTGTCTTTGAGGAATACTATAGAGTTTTCTTGCTGATGCTGGTGGTAGGTCAAGGATTTGGAAGAGGAGTACAGAGCTGGAGCTGAGCAACCCCCCTGCCCACCACCCCCCCAACCATGCCCCTTGTGCTGAAGATCTCTATTGCTGACCCTGTGTCCCCAGAACTCATCTCCTCACCCTCCTGGAGACTAGAGACCTTACTTCTTGTGCTCTTGATTCTTCTCCCTCTGCCTTGTCCTATGCCAAAGTTCTGGTATGAAGGGGAAATTCCCTGCCACAGGACCTGAGGCTGCAGAAGGGTACCATGGTTCATGTAGGTCAGCGCCAACAGGAATCTGACTATCCAGAGTCTGGGAGAAGGAATAATTGGCCCTGATCAGAGAAACTGAAGGCATCTGTGAGTCCCCTCATCTCTACTCAGTCATTTGCTCTTGGATTTTGCCACCCAGTCTTAGGTTTCTGTCGTATCATTTTCCTCTCCAAGGCTCAGCCACCTACTTAGCGCCAGGCTTGCTCCTTTTTTTCTGTCCTGACTGGAGAATCTCTATCTAGTTTTAGGATCTCTTTGACAATGATCCAAACATCTTGTTTACTGTGTAAACATGGAAGCCTGAGATCTTGCAAACGTCAAGCTTTTGAAATCCAGAAGCCTCTGAACTGCTTTTATGGCATGCTGATTTTCTCAAGAAAGCAATGCCACTGCTGACTGGAAGGGTTTGGGAAGTGCAAGGGGTCCAAATAACTGGGGAGATGATATCTCAGAATACCATCCCACAGCTCTTATACTATGGAAAATAAACTTCTCTGTGCTTGGATGCTACTATTATCTTGAAGATTCTTATACTAATGCATAAAAAGAGACATAAATATGGAAATAAAATAAAATAAACTGATTATTTGCTGGTCACATGAGTACCTAGAAAATCTAAAATAATCAATTTAGCAACTATTATTTTCATACTTCAAATATAAAAGAGTGGCATTATAAAGGATTCACAAAACAGTAGTTTCTTTTTTTATTACTCTAATTACCATCGGTAAGAAGAAGTGAAGTTAAACAAATTCTATTCACAGTAATAGAAAATAAGATGGATCTATGTTGATGATTTCAGGGACTTTAATTCATTTTTTAAATGTTAATTACTACATGGCATATACAGTGTTATCCCTATTTTTCTAAGAAGAACCTTGAGTGTCAAAAGCCACTTAGCTGCTAAGTTGCTGTGCTATCAGATGTTGGAATCAGTAAAGCAGCAGAACCTGATAGATGCCTAGATTCTAAAAACAAATAAATGAACAACCCCCCCCACCCCCCGACAACACGTCTCTGTAAAATGGAACATAATAAAAATGAGAGAACAAAAGGACGAGGACTACCTGTTTAGAAAATGTCTATATCAAATCTGACAGGTTAAGGAAAAAAGATAAAGAGTATAAAGAGCTTATTTTTCAAATGCATAAGCACTCTTAAGAACACTGTAGTTTAGTGTGTAAAGAACAAACAAACAAAAGTGCATATGCAATTAACAGAGAAATGATTGAAAAGTGCACATCATTTTTAGTATTCCAAAAATTGCTAATGTACAAAGCCTGTAGAAATCATTTTGCAGCTATTAAAGAAGCAAAATGAAAATTTATGGTAATAGAACTTGAAGCTGGCCAGTGTATGGTCCTGCTGGCACGATTATTCATTGCTGGTGGAGTTTGAAGTGGAAAGAACTCTCTTGAATGGCGTTGCAGACATATTTAGTAAGGGCCATAAAAGTATTCATGTGTCTTGACCCAATAATTTCAGACCCTGTGCATTTATTCTAAGGAACTATTTGCCAGGAAAAGACTCCACATTTGCACAGATAGGTTTGTTGCAATGGAGAGAGGAGTAGCAGTCCAGTATATACGCTGGGAAACTGGATGCCCTTGCAGCCTCCCACTCAACTACCTGGTGACCTTGGGCCAGTGATGTGACTTTCTTGTGCCTCAGTTTCTTCAGGCAGATAATAGTGTGGCAGCCTAAATTGTGAGTTGTTGTGAGGATCAAATGAGTTAAATGTGGAGCACTTAGAAAATGTCTGGCATGTTGCCGGCACTCTGTTGTATAAACTATAATTATAGCAAAAATTTAACAAAAGAAATCAGCTTAACTACCCCACATTAGGAGAGTTGTTTAAAAACTATATTGCCCTTGCATGATGCCATTTTATATAACCACGAAGATGGTATTTTGAAGACTCTGAAACTGAAAAGCAAGTTTCTAATGGAATATTCAGTAAAATAAAGGATGAAAAATTCTTGAATTCGCTGCAATCAAAACCACAAAGAATGTCTGAAGGAGGGAAGAGGAAAATTGTTTTGTAAGAGTGATTGAATGATGGGTGGTTTGCAATGCATTAAAAAAATCTTATATTGCCTTTCTTAATTAAAAAAATAAAGCAAAATGTAACAAAATGGTTCCTTTAAACACTGCCTTTGGCTTTGACTCCTCTGGTGTGCAAAATTAAGCACGCCTGGAATGAGGCTGTTCAGAAAACATCAGGAGGATGCAGGTGAAAGGCTGAGTCCTGTCAACAGCAGTGGCAGCAAGAGCCATGTGCTGCCCCGCACCCTGGGAGGTGCAGGGAGGTCACATGAACCCTCTTGCCAGATCACCTCCTTTTTAGTCAAAGGGAAATTTTTTTAATTTTTTAAAAAACTTCTGGTTTTAATGTCTTTTAAAAAAATAGGTTTATTGAAGTGTAATTGATATACGAAAAACTCCTCATATTTAATGTATATGAGTTCAGACCTATGTGTACACCTCTGACACCATTGCCACAATCAAGGTTAAAAACATATCCATTGCCTACAAGAGTTTCCTCCTGTACCCCCTCCCCCCACTTTAAAATTGTTGTGGTAAGAATGATAAGGGAGAGTAGGGAATTGTTGTTCAACATGTATAAAGTTTCAGTTAGACAAGGTTAACAAGTTCTAGAAGTCTGCTCTATGACATACTGCTTACAGTTAACAACACTGGATTATACAATATAAAGTTGTTAAGAGGGGAAACACTTTTTCATTGAAAAGATCTTAAGGGTCTTGGAAACCTGCTGTTATTGACGATTTACAGTTAAAAATCAAAATATTCCTTCTCAAGGAAGAGGTGGGCAATGAGGTGATTGAATTTTGGAGATTTGGCCTGATGTTGTTTGGGGATGGGGGTGGGGGTGCAAGTGGTGAAATTGCACCAGAATGAAGGCTGAAGTTGTAGGACTAGTTTATGAGGATAATTAAGGTGAAGATATTCTAGAATAGTTGTCAGAATGCTGGTATTTTAGATAGTAATGGTCTATTACTGATCTGTTACTTCCGTTATGTGTGGAATCAGGACAATAAAGGTGCCTCTTCCTCTATGAGTTTCATGGGACGAAAAAAAATAATGGAAATGATGTCAGTATCTGATATCTAGTAAATATTCAATAAATGTTCTCACTTCGGATATATGTAGACCGCAAGGAAGTTAGGTATGCAGGAGAATAATAGAAAGCAGGAAATTGCTCACTGTCATCAGCAGTAAAATTAACCTTACAAAAATGGCCATTTCTTCTCCAGCTCCTCCCTTTGGATGACATTCCTGTGGTTCTCAGCTCATCAGTTCATGCAGCATCACTAATTCTTAGAAAAGGGTGTTTGTCACTGAGGCTAATGAGGTGACAGTCAGTGAAGGGGATTCAGTGGTTGGTTTCCCAGTTGGGGGCAGAACCTAGTATGTATCTCTTCTCAGAGTGTCTTTTCTGACTCCAGATAAAGCTGTTGCCAGTAAGACTAATGACCTTGGTACTATTGAATGTCAGAATATATCCTTCACAAGTCAGGAATCTCTTCCATCAAAATCACAGTATCCAGAATGCTGGGGTCCATTTGACCAGATTGGGATGGCTTTTGTTAATATTTCTTAGCACCAATGAGAGTGGCAAATACACTCTAAGATGCTTGGCTGACAATGAAAAGATCTATGTAAAAGTACTACAACGTGGCTTCCAATCCTGGAGTTCCTCGGTCACAGATTGAAATTGGAAATCTATTGAATACTAAATAAAATGAATGAGGCAAAGAAAATATGTGAGAAATATGCCGAGTGGGAGCCTGTTGGTGAGACTTTGACCCTAGACACATAGAGTAAAGTGGGGCCAGGTTTCAGGTCATGCTAGTTTTTTCTTTCATCACTGAGATGAGCCCCACCTCCCCACCACAAAAAAATATGCTGCAGAGGAGGGCCTTGTATTTATTGCTTGATATGTTAGGGACAAGATTTGTGGCCCCAGTAAGATCGATTGAATCAGTTCCCTTACTCATTTAACAAATATGTGCATCAGCTGTGAGCCAGTGCTCTGGGGATATAGTAACAACAAAGACCAACCTGTTCTATCATAAAAAAAGCATTATAGTTGGAGGGACAGATAATTAGCAGGCCAAAAAATTCATATATAATATCATTTTGGGTAGACAAGACTATAAGAGAAAAAGAAAGCAGGATAAGAGGGAGAGTGACAGGTCGTAAGAAGACTGTTTCAGATGGAGTGTTTGGGGAACCCTCTGAGGTTGTCACATTTGCACAAAGGGTTACATGAAAACAGGAAGTGAGATATGAGATTGAGGTGAATCACAACAAAAAGTCAAGTTGGCTCTACCTTCCAAATATATCCAGAATCCAGACATTTTTTTGCCACCTAACTCTCTGGACCAAGTAACCATTATTGCCCTGCGAATTACCCTTGGCCATCATACTGATTTCCCTTCTTTACCTGGACCAACATAATCTATTTTCAACACAGTACCTGGGTATGTTTTTAAAATTCTAAGTCATATAATTTCATTTTGGTGCTGAAAATCCTGAATGGTTCCGCATTTCTTTCAGTGTCAAATTCCAAATTCTTGTCAAGGCCCACAAGACCTGACATGAGCTGTATTTGTTTCCTGTGGATCTGTGGACAGGGGTGACTGCCCTGCGTGATGCAGGAGTGAGCACTTTCCTCCACTGTTGTCCTAAACCTGGAGAAACAGAGGCTTCTGTCGAGGCCCAGTTGTGTGGGCTTGTTGTTGGCTCTGGATAGGAGACTAACTCTGACTCTGACTTTGAGGAGGCTGGGAACAGTGGAGACTATAACAAGAGCTTCGACTAAGAGGGATACTTGTCTTTCAGTCTCCCTACTGGAAAATGATGAGAGAATTTGGTAAATGGCAAAGGGTAAAACCCAGTATATTATTAAAAATGTAACTACCATATGAGCTCATAATTTCACTTCCAGGTATTTATCCAAAGGAAACAAAAACACTAACTCAAAAAGGTATCTGCACCCTCAATTCATAAAAGCATTATTTACAACAGCCAAGACACAGAAATAAACTAAGTGTTCACCACCAGTTGAGTAGATAAAGAAGTTGTGGAGACATATAGTGTGGATTATTGCATGCATGCTAAGTTGCTCCGTCATGTCTGATTCTTTGTGACCCCATGGACGGTAGCCCACCAGGCTCCTCTGTCCATGGAATTTTCCAGCAAGAATATTGGAGTGGGTTGCCATTTCCTACTCCAGGGGACCGTCCTGACCCAGGTATTGAACCTCTGTCTCCTGCGTTGGCAGGTGGATTCTTTACCACTGTGCCACCTGGAAAGCCCAATATGGATTATTACTCACCAAAAAAGGGAAAGTACTACCATTTGTGACAATGTGGATAGACTTTGACGGCATTATGCTAAGTAAAATAAGTGAGACAGAGAAAGACAAGTACTGTATGATTGTTTTTCCATTGTGGAATCTGAAACAAAAACAAACCAAAAACTTCCATCAAATTCTTAGAAAAAAAGATCTGATTTGTGATTATCAGAGGTAGGGTTTGGGAGGAGGGCAAATCAGAGTAAGGTGATCAAAAGGTATAAACTTCCAGTTATAAGGTACAATCCTTGGAATATAATGTACAACATGATCACTGTAGTTAACAGTGCTCTATGATGTATAGGAGAATTAAGAGAGAAGATCCTAAGAGTTCTCATCACAAGGAGAGATTTTTTTTTCTTTTTAAAAAATTGTATCTAAATGAGGTAATGAATGTTAATTAAACTTATGGTAGTAATCATTTCACAGTATATGTACATCAAACCATCATGCTGTACACCATAAATTTATACAGTGATGTATATCAGTATTTCTCAGTAAAACTGGGAAAAATCCTTAAAAGACCAATCCTCAAATCTAGTGATCTAGTCAGTATAGCTAAAACATGCAATCCCCAGTATTAATATTTTAAAACAATAGATGTTTATTTTGGGATCATGAAAATTCCAAACTGGTGATGTGTTCACTGTAGTCATCCTTTAGTATTTGTGGAGCGTTGGTTCCAGGACCTCCTGTGGATACCAAAATCATCTCTAGATTATTTATAGTGCTGAGTACAATGTAAATGTTACATAAATAGTTGCTTGGGTGTGGCACATTCAAATTTTGCCTTTTGGAACTTTCTGGAATTTTTTTCTATTGTTTTCTATCTGCAGTTTGTTGAATCTGTAGATGTGGAATCCGCAGATATGGAGGGACAACTGTATGTTTGTTCTGACATCTGCTAGAGGCCAGAGATTCTCTCCATCTGTGGAATGAGGAAGAAACAGGGAAAATGTAGAGGGTGGCACAGAATAGTTTGGGGACTTGGCCTGAAAGGAACATACTTTGCTCTCTATACATACCCCTGGCCAGAACTGGTCATATTCTCCACCTAGATACAAAAGGTTATGAAAATGTGGTTTGCCTATATTTCTAGGAAGAGGAAGTTTCCATGAGGATCTGGTTATGTTCTACCATACCTGGGAGAGCTGGATCTTGAAACATGAGTTGGGTGTAATTCTAGGCAGAGAAAATGACCTATCAGGACAGGATTCATATAGGCACCAATAAAATCAAGGCATATTTGGGGATTTGAGTTGAGAATAGAGCTTTGTGGGAGAAAGTAGAAGGTGAGCATTTGAGAGGCGGCAGAGGTTACACCATCTGGGGCCTTCTGTGCCATGCTGGGCTGTTTGGAGTTTGTCCTATAATAAAAGAGGAGAGGCCATTGAACGACTTTAAATAAAGGATTGTCACACTTAGAGGGACATTTTAGAAAGTCATCATTCTGGAGTGGAGGACAAAACCTGAGGCAAGGACGCTAGTCACGAGATGATTTTTTCCTAGTGATAATTCCCTATCTCAAGAATTCTCAAACTGAACTCATACCAGGGGCTGTATCTGACAACCTGACTCAGTATGCATATACTTATGTACACACATGTATATATATGTAAGAAGTTCATGATATTTTATATTTTTGTCTGTTTCATTTAAACAAGTGGTGGCTGCCATCTATTGAATTGAATAGTCTGTCCTTTAATGGGTTACAATTGCATTTTGAAAACCACTGCTTTATCTCACTGCAAGACACTACTTTTCCAGGCTCAAATCTAGGTGTCATGCGAGACACTTCAGTCACCTGTACTACCCTCCACAGCCCATCAATCACATTATTTCTGGTCTACTTCTAAATACCCCTCACCCAATTTCCACTGTTAGTATTGTTTAGGTAAGTGGTTTGCAACCCAGGGCTAAGGGATCCCTGAGGCTCTCTAAGAGCCTTTTATGGGGTCCACAGGGTCAAGAACACTTTCACATTTTTATAACAGTACTCTGATGTTATTTTTCTTCCTCATTTTTATCCTTTCACAGGTATACAGTGAAATTTTCCAGAGGTTACCTAATGAGTGATGGCATCAATTGTTCTAATGCTTAATCTTTTCAGTTTTAATTTCTAGTATGTTAAACATTAATAGATGTGACCTTCCTAATTAAAAATTCAATAAGTTTTAAGATTGCAATGGGGTCTTGAGACCAAGGAGCTTAAGAATCCTTGGTTTAGACATCTGATTCTGTATCTCATTACCATTATTAATAACAGGATATGGTGGCCTAGGGCATTCCTCAACAAACACTTTTCCTGGATTATTTGGTCTTCCACCTCAGAAGTAGAATTTCCTTTCTCACTATTCAGAGCAGTGTCTGAAATGTGGTTTCCAGAGCTCCAGTGTTAACTCTGCCCTTGATCCTCAGCCTCTTGGACCAACTTTAGAACATAGGCACTTTATTTTTTATGCCTCTGAACACTGGAGTGCCCCACAGCTCAGTCACTGGACCCTGTGACGTGATAGGAAATACATATTTGGTCTCTGCCCAGGCAATACAGAGCTCCTAAAACCATTTTAATTTCCTGAGTAATAAAGATAATAAGAGCTTCTTACACAGAATGTCTGAATCCCATGGAATTTCCTGGGTGATGGGGGAATCTTTTGCTCCAATCAGTACTCTTGGTGGGCTCCTGGATGGCTTCATGGTGGGGATGGGTCATTAGAAGTAGCAAAATTTTCTAAAACTTTCAGCTCCACCTCCATCCTTTAAGGGAGGACAGAGGCTAGAGATAGAGTTAGTCATTGATTATGCCTGCATAATGAAACCTCCATAAATATTCTTGAACTCTGAGATATAGAGAACTTCTGGATTGCTGAATGCATTTATGTGTCAGCATGGTGGCACATCCCAACTCTAGAGGGACAGAAGCTTCTGTGCTCAATATCCTTCCAAATCTCTTCATCTGGCTTTTCATTTGCATTTATTGTAATAGTTTTTGTAATAAGCAAGTAGTGTAAGTAAAATGTTTCCCTGAACTCTGTAAGCCATTATAGCAGATTATCAAGTCTGAGGAGACGGTTATAGGAACTCTTAATCTATAGCAAGTCAGACTGAAGTGTGGATACCATGGGCACCCAATACTTGTGACTAGCATCTGCATTGTAGGCAGTCTTGGGGGACTGAGACCTTAACTTATGGGATATGCACTAACTCTGGGTGAAAGTGAAAAAGGAAATCGCTCAGTTGTGTCCAGCTCTTTGCGACCCCATGGACTGTAGCCTACCAGGCTCCTCTGTCCATGGGGTTCTCCAGGCAAGAATACTGGAGTGGGTGGCCATTTCCTTCTGCAAACTCTGGGTAGTCAGTCTTAAATTTTAGGATATCCAGTTGATGTCTACAGAGAACTGGAGAATTGCTTGATGTGAAAAATCTAAACATTTGGTGTCAGAAGAGTGAGAAGAAGAACAGTTTTTCCTTAGACATCTTTGCTATTCTATTGGAGAAGGCAATGGCAAACCACTCCAGTACTCTTGCCTGGAAAATCCCATGGATGGAGGAGCCTGGTAGGCTGCAGTCCATGGGGTCGCTAAAAGTTGGACACGACTGAGCAACTTCACTTTCACTTTTCACTTCTATGAGCTGGAGAAGGAAATGGCAACCAACTCCAGTGTTCTTGCCTGGAGAATCCCAGGGATGGGGGAGCCTGGTGGGCTGCTGTCTATGGGGTCGCACAGAGTCGGACACGACTGAAGAGACATAGCAGCAGCAGCAGCAGCCATTCTATATGTATTCATAACCTAGTCATCTTATCTCATCCTCTGGCTTTAAACATTATTTGTATGCATGCGTGCCCATTCGTGTCTGACTGTTTGCAACTCCATAGACTATAGCCAGCCAGGCTCCTCTATCCATGGAATTCCCCAGGCAAGATTACTAGAGTGAGTTGCCATTTCCTTCTCCAGGGGGAAACACTATTTACAGTCTGACAGTCGATGGTATATTTTAGTCTTAAATTCTGATCCCTCTTCTGAACTCCAGATTTGAATATTGTGTCTAGCTACCTGTTGCTCATCTCTGTTTGGATATCTAACATGTAACTCAAAATTAACATTTCCAAAATTTGGCTTCTAATCTCTTCCACAGCTTCTTCCTCCTCAAACTTCTTCATCTCAGTGAAAAACAATTCCATTTTTGAAGGTCCTCAGGCCCAAATCCTTGAATTTCTCATTGACTCATCTCCTTGCTAATATACCCAAGTCATTGCCAAATACTGCCGGCTTATTCCATCAATGCAGTGACATTTCCCATGGCTTTTACTTACCTCAACTAAGTGCCCCCTTCCTCTTTTGTCTGAGCTTTTTAAGGGTCAGCTGATGGATTTCCTAGTTTTTAACTTTGCTTCTTGACATTTGA